>NW_010973092.1:13422439-13844056 GCF_000737465.1 Haliaeetus leucocephalus | reverse complement strand
TTTTGCCCCCCCCCCCCCCCCCCAAAAAAAAAAAAGGCATCAGTAAGATGCACAGGTTTCTGGTAGCTGTTTCTGGTTTTTTGCTTTTGAGTTGCAAAACAATAACTTAGGCCACCATCTGCTCTCATCAAACTTTCTAATTGGATCTCCAGTTCTGCTTAACCACTGGTTTATTTCCGCTTTAAGAGGTTACAATTTTTTTTGTTTGGTTGGTATTTAGTATTTTCAATATTTTTTACTCTTTTGCAATACTCTTAGTAATAAGCTACAATAAAGGAAGCCTAATAATAAAAGCAATATAAGTGTGATTTCCGTTGTAGGTATTTACCTTTCTGAAGAACTGTGGGATTGTACAATTGCATAGGAAATGATCTGTGAACTCAGAATTATTCTCCCTTCTCTGGGAAATGGCTTGTGATACATGAGTCAAGAAAAATTTGAAATTCAAATATAATTTTTTTTTAATATTTCTTGTGCTTAAAATACTTTATTCTACTTAAAAGACATGAATAAATAATAATAGCACATAATTTTGTCTGAGGCAGAAAAATACTGTTCTATAACTTTTTTAAAGGGACTATAGTTTGCATTTATTCATCTTACTTTACATTTGCACTGTTCATCTGAGAATCCTGCAATGCTGTATAAAGAGAACTAGATCCTTTAAAAAGAGAAAAATCTGAAGATGTCAAGATACGTGACTCTTAAGCAAGTAGCAGTTAGATTACCGTTTTCAGTCCAAGTTCACTTTAATCAATCTTCCTCTTATTATCAAGAGACAGCAAATCGGAGAGAGTTAAAAGACATACGGCAGATGCTTTTTGATTGGAATGACATGCAGATTGCTGGCTCGGTAAAAGTGCAGTATCATGGTTCAGTCTGGGTGACTTGTCAGAAATTAAAATCAAGTGTCACAGTGTCTTGCTAAACTAATTGATGTTACAGGAAACGTATCAGCCGTAACTGCTTTATTTCATTTCAGTGCATGAAATACAATGACACTGTATTGCAGTGCAATATATAAATCACTGTGTAGAAACAATATAAATATTGGCTCCTGTCAGTAGCGCTAAGGAGACATAAATTCACGATCTTGTCGTAGAAATGGTAAGCAGTCTCTTACTGCAGATTTCATATAATCAGTAGTAAGAAGTTTTATGTCTGGGAGTCAAGCTCTGCTGACAGTCATTCGGCTTTCATACACAGGTCTCTTGCTTGATTCAATAATACCGTGTTTTTCTGAGAACTGTTGTAGGAGATAAACAGCCCGTTTTTGCTTATTTGTTCAGCTGAGAAATGAGAATTGCTGATGAATAATTCTGGGATGGCTGCTGCAGAATAAATGGTAAGCTTACTTCTTGGGATCTTTTCCTTTTTGGAAAGATCGTAGAACTTTAGATCTTTAGGTCATACAATTCCTGTCAAGAAGAACTACCTGGTAAGTTTTAGGAGTCACAGTTAGCTAGAAGTGTTTCATGGATTTGAAGCCAGCCTGGGAAGTGGGACTCAATGATCAAGAGAGTTCAACTTGAACTCTGTGTAAGGTTCTTGATGTCATTGTCATTTTTTTGAAGTGAAGATTTACAGAATGTGAAAAATGCTTTTTTGAAAGGACATATGACAGAATTTATTTTGACACTTCTTTGGTATCACCCATTCTTTCAACAGGTCATTCTACTTTTATGTAAGTCACTTTGTGGTGTCTCCGGTGTTAACAGAGCAGAATTTTTATGTTAATTTTCTTGACATGACTGTGAGATAGGTAATTATGAATTGAACACGTAGTGATTGGTTTAGTTTTAAACAAAATGAGGACTGAAAAGGATTGTCAGTCAGCACTTAGGGAAAGACATTGCTTTTTAAATAAATCCACTGAAGCTCCTTTAGCTTGAAGTGCTTAGTTTTGGATTGTTTTATATACCATCGGAGTAGTGAAATGTGTTGTGTGCTTTCCGCTGCAGAAATTGCACACATCAGTGATAACTTCATTTGAGTCTCAGGAGGGAGTAGAATTAATATTTGCTCCTTTCTTCTTAAATATATAATAGCTTTTAATATATTAACATACATTTTGCTGTGTAGATGTATACTTTTAATAATTTACTCAATGGCACTTTTAAATATGTCATCAACAGACACTTTTTTAAATGTACATGGTGAATAAATCAAGCATTCAGGCAAAATCTTCAGCTTTAAGCATTTTCAGAAGGAAATTATTTAGTTTTAAAAATGCCATACTGGGAAATGTAGTAAAGTATTTTTACGAGTTAGGAATAACCAGGAAAATTCTGAGAAGTGGACTTAAGCCAAACAACAAATGAGTTCTCCATTCATTACTGATGAGTAGAGAGAAATATATTCTTCAACTCCATGCTGCTATATGTTGTATTTATAATATACAGAATGTTCCTTCTACTTACTTTTTTTTTTCTTCTCCAAAGTTTCCCAATTTCATTACTTCCAAAGTGTTTCAGTAGCTGTATTATATCCCTGTTAATACAAGTGCTGGTATATGTTTTTAAGGTGCACTGTGAATCAGTCCTGTTATGTGGAATGTAGAAGAAAGACCTGTATTTTAAATGTTGTTTTTTTCACATTGGACCTTATCCTTATGCTTTGAAAAAATCTACATCTGGCACAGTCTTTTGCATTAGATTCCACCATCATTGTGAACATTCATGAATTTTTTTTTTTCCTTTTTTTGCCTCGATTCTTTTTCCAATATAAAAAGAAGACCAGCAATATACATTTCACAGGTTTTGGCCCATGGATGGGTTTAGCTAAGGCCTGTATTTTAATCTTTGTAAGCTAATAATAGGCCCAAACTGGCATTTCTTTTTTGGCTTAAGAAAACTTTTATTTGAGAGTATTAACGAAATGAGATAATATAAATAAGAGTGCCAGTTTTCAGACTTGATGCTTTCCTGCGCAGTATCTTCCCTTGGATCTTTGAAGTTGATGGTCATTCACTGACAACTTGGCCGTGTGTAACAGTTCTATTTATCTAAATTTCAGTTTAAATCTCCCAGCATGTATACATTTCCAGCAGCTAGAAGCGTTTGCAGACAACCACTGCACAAAGATAACGTTCAGGATAAAAGTTACTCATAAATATGCTAATACTAGTAAAACTGTTTGTTACTTTTTTATTCATATGAGAAAATTTACATTAAGATTAACTTTGTCTCATATTTGCTGCTTTTCTGTTCATTGTGTGAAATAAGAAGAAAACTGGGAAGCTGGACTTCACCTGGTGAGGAAAAGACGAGAGATCTTTTCTTTGATCAGGATAGAATAGGAGTAACCATTCCTTTTCTGTTACCTAAATTTCTGCATCTGGACAGAATAAAAAAGTTTATTAAGTTTAAATCTATGTGAACAATGGAATAATGATAAAAGTTATACAAATAATATTTGTGTACTTACAGAAAATACACTATATGCCTATTTATATTCTAGGCTTTACTCATAACTTTGTCTATACTAATAAAATTTAGTACAGCATTTCAAGCTTCTCATGCTCAGGGTAACTGATGTACCTATTTATTTATATTTGTACAATGTGTCTCTGTATGCCTGTGTGATAAATAGCCTGTACCTTTGTAGTTTGTCTGTGTAATGGTATACACAGACGTAGTCATCATGAGGTTTGGGTTCGTATTTCTTTCAACTCATTGTAATTACTGCCTTGTGCTAGGCTTTTGCAATGAATTGACACGTGTTTCGTCTTCATATTTACACTAAGCTTCTAACATTCCCATCCTGTGAATTTAATAGGATGCTAAGGCCTTAAATTAAAATCATCCTTCATTAGCCACTTCTATTCCTCTACTTCTGTGTGCCTGTCTTCCTAAAGAGATAAGGTATTTGCATGTTTGTTTTGATGTTTATCCTTAGAGTAGAGGGGATTTCCCGTATTTAATGCGAGTTTTAACAGACTTTTTTCTTGTAGTATTTCTCGGGGACACTTTGTACCTGCATATCTTCTTAAAGAATTACTGTTTCATTTGGGATTTTGGAAACAGATGCCTCCCTCCTTTCTAAGGAATGAATTGCAGCTTATGTGACAGGTTTTCCTTTTTTTCTAACTAAACACTTATACTTTGAAATATGTAGCTTGGAACACATTTATTTTTAATAAGAATTTAAAAAACCCAAAACCTACCTAAATTTGAAAGGTTGTGAGGATTTTATAAAAAATTATTTAGGGTATAAGAAATTATTTAGGTATTTTGGCAATCAGAAACTCCAGTCACATCTGAAAACTAGGGCCAACAGATGACAAATAGTTTTTAGTTGGAACACCATCTCTGTTTCTGGAACAGTGTGTTTGATTCTGAACTCCAGCCTGATGACTTGGCTTTTCTTGCAGATATACCAGTGCTCTAAATTTACAGTTTTATGTAACTCATTTTTATGCACTGAACCATGCATGTTTAGTTTTCTTTCTCCTCTTCTTTTCCTCTTTTACTGAGGTGTAAAGAGGGAAGCATGTTCTGTACATATGCTATATATTAATACATGTAGATTATTCTTTAGAATAGGAATAAAATGCAACATTCCAAGGATAATAGGGGAGCAATTGCTACAGCTCATCTACTTTTTGTTGTGATATATTAGTATAATGAAGACTAATATATTTTCTTACTGGCAATATATTACTGAACATTTTCTGGTGTCTGGTTATGAATCAAATACTGCAGAACAGTGATGAAGCATAACAGTAAAATTCTTCAGATGTAGGTGGAGCATGCTTGAAAGCAGACTCTCATGCTGATCCTGAGGGGTGGGGAGGGGAAAAGATTCCAGATCATTAGAACCGATCAGATTAGAATAGTTACCAGGTAAATATATTTGGTAGTAAAATAATTGGAAAAACTTATTTGGTTTTTACCCTCTTGTAACTGTGCAGTTTTGTTAATGTTTGTGACACCCTACTAAAGCTGAGCAGTGGTTTGTGTATGGGCTGGGTGTACGTGCTTCCATTAGCAACTGCAGGGTAGGGCTGAATGCATAGCAAGTTGTCGTGGTTTAACCCCAGCCAGCAACTAAGCACCACGCAGCCACTCACTCACCCACCCAGTGGGATGGGGGAGAAAGTCGGGAAAAGAAGTAAAACTCGTGGGTTGAGATAAGAACGGTTTAATAGAACAGAAAGGAAGAAACTAATAATGATAATGCTACTAAAATGACAACAGCAATAATGAAAGGATTGGAATGTACAAATGATGCGCAGGGCAATTGCTCACCACCCGCTGACCGACACCCAGCCAGTGCCCGAGCGGCGATTCCCCGCCACCACTTCCCAGTTCCTATACTGGATGGGACGTCCCATGGTATGGAATCCCCTGTTGGCCAGTCTGGGTCAGCTGCCCTGGCTGTGTCCCCTCCCAACTTCTTGTGCCCCTCCAGCCTTCTTGCTGGCTGGGCATGAGAAGCTGAAAAATCCTTGACTTGTTGCTAAGTAGTGTTTATACCAACTGAAAACATCAGTGTTATCAACATTCTTCTCATACTGAACTCAAAACACAGCACTGTACCAGCTACTAGGAAGACAGTTAACTCTATCCCAGCTGAAACCAGGACACAAATGAAGATGATTAACCTTTAACCAGCGCAAGTGGGAAGACTGAAGGGACAACATTACCATTCTGGTTTTGTGTTGACAGGGAAGAAAGGCTGTAACTATTTCTCCCCACTTCAGTGAAAACTGGAGAGGCATTTTGAAGCTCATGTATGTAGGCTCTTCTGGGGAAAGATGCCTAAGAGTGTTTCCACCATGGAAATACACATCTCTTGAATCAGTATAAACTGTTTTTTTAATCTGAGTGCACATTGTTCTGCAGAAGAGGTAGGGTCAATTAATTTCTAGGTGCTGTGTCATTGCTTAGAGACCTCTGCTGGAATAGGCATAGTTGTCACAGGCCCTCCATAATGTGTGTTTTAAGGGTGGACCATGTACATTTTAAAGTGAATAATTACACCAACCTAACTTATGCATAAAAAGTTTTATTAATAAAGAGAGGAAAAATAGTTTTCTGGATACTTGGACATTGGTAATAAAGGTTGTACCTGATTTTGATTTTCTTTTCAATTTGCCATTGACACTAACTTGAATTCACTTCACTTAACTGGACGTGCTTCACCAATGTGCATAGGTTGGGGCTGACTGCCTTAGATGCTCTAAAACCAGTGGAAAGAGATGTGTCTCCAGGGCCTGAAGTTAAGTGGGAGGAATCCCACCTCTCTGCATAGCAGTGGAAGAAATTTATTGTGTCTGTTTTCTCATTCACTGAGGAAGGTACCTTTCCCATGTACATTTTGTGAGATTTGGTGTTATCAAGTCCTTGGCTTTCCTGTGAAAAGATAATTTCTAGAAATGTAAAACTTACCTTTTTTTTTTTTTTTTTTAAGTAATTTTCAGTGATTTCTTACAGGGGCATTTTTGTAGATTTTTTTTTTAAAGTTTAGTCTGTGAAACTGCAAAATAAGAAAATTTTACTTTTGTGTTTTGTGAGAAGTTCTGTATAGTGTTCACATGTCAAATACTTTTTTTTTTTTTTAAATGAAAATGCTTGTAAAATACAGTAGTGGCAGGTGCTTTTAAAGTATTTTGGCAGAAAGATTAATATTTCTTTGCCAACTGTAATCAAACCAGTTTCAATAGTGGTCTCTTCTTTAAAATATAAAGTAGCTAATGAGAAATAATATTGCAATTTATGCAATAAAATGTTCATATCTTGCATGCTTTTTTCTGTTATGATGCAGTGCTAGAAATTAGTTTGTGAGATGTAGTCACCATAGTTAATTATTTGTTCTAAGTTAGGTGGGATTTCTTGTTTTAAGTGCTTTGGACTGATGCATAGAATACAGACTTTCATACTCTGACATGGCTGAATCCTGGGGCTGCTGATAATCACAGCAGCTTTTGTTGACTTTCTGTTGAAAGCAATCTTTTGTAAGCTAACAGTTCTTACTATTTAATGAAGTCCATGTTAAATATGAATTCTAAATCAAAACAGTCTGAGGCCTGATTATGACTTCTGTAGAACAAGCAAAACAAAATACTGGTTTTAGAATATTCCTCCCTTTGGTATTCCTTCAGTATTGTTTTATAGCCCTCGACCCAGTGATCATGATCTGATACACAGCTCCTTTGTGTATTATTTACAGTGTTTTTTTACTATGGGCTAATATATAATGAATATTTGCCTCTGTATAACAGGTCTTAAAGAAATGTAATTTTTGTAATTATACTGTTCTCTAAAACATCAAAAGATCAAAACATTTCCAAAGTACATTAGTTGCCTGCATCAAGACAAAGCAATTCTTATAATACTGCAAATATTTATCCAGATGCTTAATTGTGCTCTCTGAATTTTTCCATTGAAGTAACCAGAGTTACTTCATCTGTAAAATTAAGTAGAAGACTAAGACTGTAGCATAGAAACCTCGGAGACTTCCCATTGATTTCAGTCCCCAGGGGAAAGTTAACAGACTTTGAAGAGATTTTAATTTACAGACGTGTTTGGGCGGTAACTGCAACTTCAGAGATACAAGGCCTGATCCAGAACTCTACTGAATACAGTGGAGACCATGAGATGAAATTCAGATCTGTGAATGTTCCTGTTTCCTAGAACTCCCAGGCTTGTAAAGTGGTACAGAAATTGCTGACTGTTAAACGTCTACAATTTTTTTTCCATTTTATTTTTAAATATTGAAATGAGAACTCCCAAGTCATTCATAATGTGTAAATACCCCATCTTTTCTATATTCTCATTTCTGTTATTAAGTATACACAGGGTGTTCAGTACTGTAAAAATAAATAAATCTACTTACGGAAATTGTGAACAGAAATGTTTGCCTTTAAGAACAGTTGCAATGAATGAACATGTATTTGCGCCTTTTTTTTTTTTTTTTTTTTGCATATGTGGGCTGTCTGTTTCAATGCAAACTATTTTTTTGTTTTTGTAATCACAGGACTATACCCTGACAATGTACTTTCAGCAAGCGTGGAGGGATAAGAGGCTGTCGTATAACGTAATACCTCTAAACCTTACTCTGGACAACAGAGTAGCTGATCAGCTGTGGGTTCCTGATACCTATTTTCTGAATGACAAGAAGTCATTTGTACATGGTGTCACTGTGAAGAACAGAATGATCCGTTTGCATCCAGATGGGACAGTCCTTTATGGACTCAGGTCAGTATGAACCATTTCTAACTCTTCTATCTTTTATTTTTAGCCTTTTAATCATGGCTTCAAATTAAAAACTGTTCTTTGCCTTTTTGATGCTATTTTTATTGCTGTATTCTATATAACTGATAATATTCCAGAAACAATTTTTACTTAAGTATTCTAAGACTGGATAACGATTTTTAAAATTTTTTTATAATAAATCTTGGAGATAAACTGCCATTTTTAGTGCAGTTCAGACACTTGTGTTAAGGACAGATAAGACACTAAATATTATTTTAAATACTCATTCTGGATTAAAAGCCAGTTCTAGAACTGCTTTCTCAAAGGAATTGAAATAAGAAATACAAAACGAGGATTAGAGAAACAGGGGGAAAATGTATATGACAGCTGAACTGATAGTTTAACTAAATGATATATTTTATAAATATTTTGGATTGAATATTAGATTGGTTTGTATGCTACCCAGATGAATCAGTTTTCTGATTTTCACTAAGATGAGGTATGACTAGGAATGTTCTTCAGCCTGATGTTGTTACTGTGTATGACTGTATGGAGAGTGGTGACTGGAGAAATCAAAAGTAGAACTTCACTCTTGAGACGTTTTGAAAACTGGGGGAAAATGTCTGTTTTAGCAGTGTTTATAGAAAACAATAATTACAGAGAAAGTGATTTAAATATATTTCTGCAAAAGATGACAATATGGTGTGAGTAGGTAACAAAATAGAAAGAAAGTATTGACTGGGTTAAAAAAATGCTGCAGAAAAATCTAGAATGTCTTTCATATTGAGAATAATATGCAATAATAATTTGGGGGAAGCTAATTCTTAAAAATTTTATTAGTGTATTTCTTCCATTTTCAGTAAGATTTTTCCACTGTCTGTCTATAACTGTCATGTCAAGCAGCATGCACTTTTAACCTGGTTATTTTCTACCCAGCTGTAAAGGAAAGCAGCACAGTTTTACATATTCAGAACATGGCTACCTAAATTGGAACTCAAATGCCTAAAACTAAGTCCTAAGCTGTCCTAGGACTTCAGGCTTAACACTTTTTGCATTTATCTTCAATTTTCACACCCAAACCTGAAAATTTCCAGGGTGATAATGTTTAGCCAGTCACTTTTGCCGGGAAGTGCCTTTCTCAGGACAGGCGGCTTCTAGTTCTTGGGTAGAAACCATTCTCCTTGAGACTGAGAGAGACTAGATCAGTGCTCTCACCACTATGCTGGAGTCAGGCTTCAAATGCCTCTTATCTGGATGATCCCTGGACTCTTGCAGTCTGTGCCAGATGGTGATTCACCTCCAGAAATGGGGGGTGAAAAGTGTGAAAATGTTCACTTAGCAGATACTTCATGGTTTTGAGGCACTCTCCTAGTGTGCAAGATGCTGATTTCATCCTTCATTGTGGAACCTAGAACATGTTCCACTTGGTGGAAAAGATCTGGGCTTTTCCTGGCTCCTGAGCTTCCTCTACGTTTAAGGAATAGCACTGCCTCTTATGGCTAATAGATTATTTTTCTACTTGAAAAATAAAGGTAGAAAAATAAAGGGCTATGATAGCCACTAAAAGACATAAAATTAACTAGCTACATCTGGTACACAGCAAAAGTATGCCTTCTTGAAGTATGACCACAGTAGGAAAGTATGTAAGTGAATTTGAGCAGCAGCATGGCAATTTTTATGAAACGTGAGACTAGGTAGAGAATTTGTTAAAACCTGCAAATTTTTTTTTTATTTTTTATTTTTTTTAGAAACTGAAACAATGTATTTTATTGTTAGATTTGTAACACAGAACAGATATTCTTTTATGAACTGTAGAATAACATTTTGCCATATATAACTTAATGGAATTCATTTTGATTTACAGATTCTGCTCTTTTGTGCTGGTTATTGTATTTACCAATTCGTATTGTATCTGATTGTGTTTTCTGTGTGAAGCAGTTCAGGCTTTGGCACTATGACTGGGAGCAAGTCTGGAGTTCTTGTTATTGTTCAGTGAAACAACAGATACTTGGTTCCTTAAAATGGTGAAACTTTTTATTTACAGTAAAGTGAAGTATAAAACAACTACCTAACACACATTTGCATTAATGGAGTGAGAGCAATAAAAGCATAGCAAAGGTTTTGGTATAGTTTTCAATTTAAGACTCTGAAAGCATCATGTTTATTATTTTTCAGAATGAATTACGTTGAAATAACTACCAAGTTTACTGTTTTCAATAATTCTGACTTTTGATTTCTACTTGTGACAAGTCATTTTCATTCTAATTGCTTAACAATCCATAATAATTTCTATTTTTGAAAGTGTTGGTAACAGTAAGTACAGCTCACAGAAAATTGTTCTATAGAAGAATCAAGTCAAAGAAAGATTTTATTTTTTTAGAAACTTTAAAACCATTCATGAAAAATACTTTTTTCTAAGGGTTTTGGGTTTTTTTGTTTGTTTCCCAAAAGAAACAAGTTATTGATGGTTTAAAAAAATTGGCAACTAAAAGCTTAGGTTTACTTCTTTGTTTTTAACAATCCTGATTTACACAATTTTGAAGACTGTACTTTTTATATACTTGCAAAGCAATTTCAGACAAAGTTATCTTATGTGTAACATAATCTGGACCACTATAAGAATGAACTTCGTTGTCTTTTTTTTAGCTGAATTGGTGTTGGTACTGCTTCATTGTCTTGGGGGAAATAATTCTTCCTTTTCACTGAGCATATATAGTAAATCAATTTTAATATCTTTTATGATACGGTAAAGTGAAATCTTGTATATTTTTACTAAAAGCTGTTGAATGTAATTAGATGAAACATTATTAATGCTTTGATCCTTTATTTCCCAGAGTTATTTTTTTTCAATACTTGCAATCACAATATGGTCTCCAAACTGGTTTTAGAATAATTCTGTATGTTGTTCCTATTGTAGAACTTTTGCACAGCCCAAAGTAAAGGTGTTTAGAAGATTTTTTTTCTACATCAAGAATTTCAGATCCGGAAATAATTTTCTAGTATTCTAGTATACCTAGCAATCTTATATTTGTGATTATCAATTCTTACATCCCTTTTGAGACTCTGCTTGGGACGTTTCAAGTGTTCTCTTTGTCCTGTGAGCTGGTACCAGATGAGTGATGGATGTGAATTCTGCCTTTGTTCCCTTGTTGTGCTGAAATGAGTTGTACACTGAGGGCAGTAGCAAGGTGACTGTCACCCTGTACTCCCTCTACCCATCACAAAAGACTAGGCGCTGCAATTGTCATGGGTCCTACTGGAACTATGCACTTGAACAGCAAAGAGAGGAAAGACACCTCTTGTTTCTTGGAGAGGCAGTGTGTTCTGGTATAGAGACTACACAACATGAACAGAAACCTAATAGATGAGGACATGGCAAGAAAAGGTCCAGCTTTTGACCATAGGATAGTGCAAGAGTGACTAAATAGCTTCTAGTCTGGTCAGATTAAAGTTATCAGCTATTATTAGAAATAATTATTATTCTTGCTTGCATGGAAATGGGGACTTAGCAATGCCAGTTTAATGATAAAATCTTTCTTTTCATCATTGAACCTTATGCTATATTAAAACCTGTGGGGGCATGGTCCTTGAGGTTATTTGCTGCATTTAGAAAGATGCACTTGAGAGTGGATATAGTAGATAAGTCATCATATAGCTCTCTCCCTCTTACATAAGTTCACACACGCTCTGTCCTGAGTGTTGAAGAACAAATAGGGTTATGTTTCTTCCAAGTGAAGAAAAGAAAATTATGGTTAAGGGTTTTTCTCTAGCTTTTGTGATATATTCAGGTTAAAAAGAAAAAGAAAACATTTAAAGGTGTGGTTTAGATGAAGAGTTTTTCTTTGGTCTCAGTTATTTGGTAAGTAAGCTTGTTTTAGAGAAATCTCGACTGCATCTGTGTACATGTTGTGTTTGTAATATATATATAAAAAAATGTTACACTGTTCGGGTGAGAACATGTTGTAAAGGACATATTATGATTTTGAAAAGATGTATGTCCATTTCTAGCTTTATCTTTTCTTTTCCAGTTTGTGAGACTTCTATCTGCCTGTGCTTCTCAGGATGTAGCCTGTTTGAAAACAGGTCTGCAGACGGGATTGCCAGGGGCAAGAGACAAACCTGAATATCAATATAGGTCTGTCATAGTTGGATAATTACCCTCAAACCCCCCTTCTTATATGTCCTTATTTTATTAGTGATCCATGGACAAATTTTTGTGATGAAATGTAGAAGATCCTTCTTCTTCCTCCTCCTTGAATTCAGCTGAGTAGGTCTTGGAAAGGCTTTCTGGCTAAAATGTCTTTCTAACACTGGGGTGGATGGGACAAATATACATGCTGGTAACACAACAGAATTATGTGATTGGCCATATTCTTCTTTTGCCTTCACTGCACCATGTGGCAATCAATGATATGTTTCTAATGTTAAGGTTTCAGTTTTATAGCTTTAAATATCTTGAACTCTCTATTTCATCTAAAATTAATTCAAGTTAATGTGACTTAAAGTGTCCACAGTAGTGATTTATTTCATACCTGCTTAGTATTAATTTCCACATATCTTAAAAATGCCTGCTTAATATTACTTTCCACGTATCATTAAAAAAAAACTCTGTACACTATTACTGTTCTGAAAATCACTACTATTATTGCTGCATTAACTTACTTTAGCTTACACTTGCAGTGGCATATTCTTTGAAATGCATTCTGCTAAACTGAGATGCCTTTAAATATCAGTCTTAAATTTTTGCTTTTGCCTCCCCATACATCTATATATAAACGTGTGTATAAATGTATACACACACACATATATACATATGTTTTTGTGAATTCAGTTTTGTTTACCTTGATTTCTGTAACCAAATTCATTGAACTGCAAGTGCTCTTATTAACAAAATGGTAATGTATAAATGTAACCATCCCATTCTTCTATGCCCCTATAGTTTAATTTCTATTTTGGATAAAGCAAGCAGTGATCCCTTAACATTGTTCTTTTTGTTCTTTCCTAACAGAACCCATACATGGTATGCATGTCAGATCTGATTAGATTTAACATTGTGAAGGTAAATTTCAGGAAGGACTAGGAGGCAGTTTTCTAAGCACCTGGTTTACACTGTCACTGAAAGTGGGGGGGAGAGAGAGAAGTGGCTAATAATGAATGTAGACATCTATACGGTAGTTATGATGTCCTCATAGCCTGCCCTATTCACTGCTACAGGGCATTAGTTAAGGGCATAACTGAATTGTGACCAATTTTTTACAGAGGACGTGACATACTGGTTACTTTTAGGTTTAGAAGGATTTTTGTTTCTAAGGGATAGCTGCCAGTTATTTATGTTTAGGGAAAATGCTTTTTTTAGCATTCCAGTTACACTATGGTATTTACAAATAAGACTGAACTTTCTTTTTCAATTTAAAAAAATGTTATATTTCATATTCCATCTGGCAAGAAAATTCTTCTTTGCTGCCAAGACCATGACATTCAATAGATGATAAATCACCAAAATGGTAGAAAATTGCAACATACAGTATTAAATGAAGAATCATTACGGGGAAATTTACTATCTGTTTGTAGTTATGATGACTTGCAATAGGTTATTAGTGATTTGACAACATATATAGAAAAGTAAACTTAGAGGACCAAGTTTCAAATGTAGGATAGCAATCAGTTTACAGTGGGTTGAGCAAAGCTTGAATAAGATATGCAGCCAGAACTCAGGAAAAGACATGGCTTTAACTAAATTTCTGTATGTTAAAATATCTGGTTTATATAATGCACATAGCAGAAATAGTTGCTACAGTAGATAAAATTTGTTGTTTCTTAAATTTATTTTTATATATATATAAGTGTGTATATATATATGTGTGTGTGTGTGTGTGTGTATATATATATATAAAATTTCCCCTGACTTTTGACATCAAATCTGTTCTAAAATGCAGACAGGAAATTCAGCTGTCTTCTGGTTTATTCTGTATAATTCCGGGGAAGAATCACTTTTCTGAATTTTGCACCCTGTGGTTGGAATGCAAATTTCAGAAGGGTGAGGAGCAAGACCCTTATGTTTGCCAATTTGGAATTGCTATTTTTTGTGTGTCTTTCTGGAACTCACCTCTTTGCTGGAAGAGACTATTTGGGTGTTGTGTGTCAGAATAAGGAGGAAATTAAGTTTAGAATACTAGGATTAAATACAGTTGAAGAAGTGGCTGAAGAAACAGATGTTTCGTGTGGTTTTGGACCATTAACAGGCTGGTTTTAGAGATATTTACTCTTACATACACTTCTAACGGTCCTCGCAAGTGAGCTCTGTGACAGTTGTTAGTCATGGAGGACTGATAATGACATGACAAAGAGTATTGTATACTTTTGTATCTCTTCAGTAGTCTGGTTTTATGCTTTTTGGAACTGAAGCTTGTGGGTGTTTTTTGATGAAAAATAGAATATACACAGAACTTCTGACGGGCCACATCCTGTGAGGTGATGACGTTTCCATCCTCTTTAGCCAAAACCAAATGGAAGTAGAACAGAGTAGTTTTGTCAGAAATGAAAGACTTGTCCCATTTGAAAGTCCAACAGTTTTACTTGCCGAGATTTATTTAATACATTGCCAGCTGTAAGTTTCCAACCCAACCAGCAATAATTCCTAACTATTTTACTGATATAATCTAGTAATCTCCCATAAATGACAGAATTGTGTGTATGACGGTCTTGCTTTGTCCTCTCTTTATTTCTTGCTGCCAGCATGAGTTATGTGAGTTCGAAATAGTCCTGGATGCTTGGATTTTGTGTTGTCTCAGCTGTGCCTTCTGCTGTCTGCTCACTCAGTTTCAGCTGCCTGGAAATTTTCACTGTTGCAAGTAAAATAGATTCTCCCACACTTTGCTCTATTAAAATAGCCTTGGGCATTTTTGTTGTATTAATAGACTCGTTCAGCAATTTAACTTATATACAGCTTATTATCTACAAAATCTGATGGACAGTTTAAAAAGCAATTGCTTTCTACATGCCTTTAGTCCTCAGAACATACTGTTTGAGAGGTGAATTGTTCACACAAGACATCCTTCCGTAAATCATCTGATCTTTATTTTTCCCTCTTTTTCCTCTTTCCCCCGACAGGGAAAAGGACCTGGGCTTCTTTTCTGGGGGGGGGATGTTATTTTGGACTCTGTGTTCCTGATAGTGGTAACTGTTCAGGGAGCAGGTGTTTCTGGTTCCATGACATTGATGCCTCTCTTGGCTGTGCAGCCCTCCACTCAGACTGGGGTCTTGTCTAGCCTCAGGAGAAAAGGAAATAAACATTATAATGAGGTACCCTGTAGTGACATAAAATTCCCTATAGTGAGATCCTGTTCTATCACTCTAGTTTATCAGCTTGAGCACCAGCTTCCTCTTTCAATAGCATCTCAAAGGAGTGTTGCCACTTGTAAAAAAATTATAAACGCTGTGCCTATCTTAATGAGGGTGTTGAAAGTGTCATGCCAGGGACACCAAATCACCAGTAAAAGTGTCATGTGAATTTGAGGGCCAAAAATTTACATGGTAAGTGCCGATTTGAAAAACATGTTAACCATGTTAGACATTAGGTCCTTTTACTGGCTCTGTCCTAGTGATTTTGGCCCAGTGGAAAGACAATGTGTCATGCAATGACACAGAACTTCAGATTGAAAATATTTTCTTGAATGTAAAGTTTCAGAAGTTTGTCTTAAAATAAAACAAGAAATTAAATGGTGCGATAGCTTTCTGTTGCCCCAGTTAAGCCTATAAGTTTTCTTAATTTTGGATATCACTTTTTGTAATTCTTTTTATCTGATGTAAACATATAACACTAAATTTCTTGATATGACAATAAGGACATATACAAGCATTGCAAAGAGGAAGTGAAAAGTAATTTGTTTGAGTAAGACTCGTTTGAACATGAGAATCTCAGTACTGTGAACAAGTGTTTCCATTATGTTAACTGGGTATTTTTTTTGTGCTAGTGCTCATGCTCATAGGTGCAATTACTGAACTTTCAACTGCCAACACTTGCCGAAGTTAATTCAGTCTGACATGCAGGTTTTTTAGTTTTGTATGAGAAATGAGGTGAATTAGATTTCTGTGTCCAAATTGTCAAGGCTGTTAGAGTATACACACATGTTTTTAAGAACCCTTAAATCTTGCATGCAGGTTTTCAAAGCAGGAATTTTTTGAAAACAGGCAGAAATAAATGCAAATGTAGTAAAACATTGTCTCGAATTGAAGTCATGTAGCTGTTGTGAAGACTTGAAAAACTTTGAATTACCTGTGAAGAATGCTGCACAATTATGTAGAATTTTGAGTACAAAGCATCATCTGCATTAACAAGGAAGCGTTACCACCCCAGTCTTGTTATTTGGAAATCCTAGGGCAGGACAAGTCAGATACCAGCTCATGTCTTGCACAGTGCATATAGATCCAGCATAAGGAAAGGAACATGAATCTCAGCATGTTGCTTAAGTGAATTAACTGTTGTTTTAACCAAACGAGGTATCGGCTCTGGCCCAAGGCAGGGGCCAGATTCTGTTTTCCATACTCATGCAAATAGTTCTATTGAAGGTCCCAAGGAATTCAGCACAGAAATACTACTACTGTTATTTCTAATAATATATAAACTGAAGACCTAGACTCTCTTTGTGACATGAAACAAATCATACAGCTCCTCTGCCTCAGTTATTCCATTTATTAAATTGGAATACTAAAACCTACCTTCTCACAGGGGTTTTGTGAAGATTAATTAATTAGTTTGTAAAGTGCTTTGATCCCATAAAACACTATATAAGTGCCAAGCATTATTATGAAGAATTATAAAATGTCAGCCTTCATATGCACCTTGGGATAGCTGTTTTATAAATACAAATCTGTTCCATTCTCCTTAGAATCACATTGTTCCACTTTTTCTACATAGCAGCCCATTCAGAAAATGAGCCAGTTTTAGGAAAGATGCAATTTTGGGGGAAAAAAAAAAAGGAGATCACTGACTGTCATAAATATCTTTTTCAATTAAGGATTCATAGATTAAAGATGCATTTTGCTGTAGGATTTGGAATGGTATCATTTCAGAACACCTCCATCCACAGCAGGAGGGAGGGTAGTTGGATTTGAAATACCTCCCCTATCTGAAAGAAAACAAAGATATCTTTCTACTTTAGTTCCTTTATTAGATCTTAAGTATGGGATAAGTATTCAAGAGGGTCTTTTGCTTTTATTTTATATGATGTGGCTGTTAAATCATTAGTATGCAAATAATTAATTCAATTAAGCTTAATAAGGAAAAAGCTTTAAGTCACACGAATCATTTCCATTAAAAGCCCTATTATCCAAGAATATAACACTGCAATGAAGTGAAAAAAAAAATCTGAGTTTTATTGCCTAACAGACAGACTGTGGCATTTACTCTGTATTAGCAAGAAAAACTCCATCAGCTTTAGAACCATGTAATAGTTTAAGTTGCTCCAAGGATATTGTATATTCCAAAAACAGAGGTCATCAAACACTCTTGAATTGAAATTTAAATATTAACATAATTTAGAATTACAGCAATCTGTCTTATTTCCCTTCTGTAATGTCTTATATCATTTTAGCTGGTAGTTGGTGATCCTGACAATGGAAATTGTCATATAGAAAGGACATACACAAAATCTCAGAATGCTCTGATCAAGACTCAACTAATGAGATGGATGTTAAATGTGTGTATACACACATACGCTTAAATACCTGATATATATATATTTGATATATATATATCAGTGCATGTATGTATGTATAAAGTTCTACTTACACATATTTGTTAGTCTAAAATTGGTAAAATCTGAGACGGATGTCATAAGTAGGGGCAGGGTCAGGGAGCTGTATAAGTGAAATTTTAAGGCCTTGCATGTGTAAGAAAAATAAATGTTATGACACTGTTTAGAACTAATAATACCTCTTATTTTCCCTGTTTGTGTGGGTCACATAGTCACTTTCTAGTTGTTCTTGTGATTGTACCAATGAAGTTTATCTTTTACACTTTAATGAATATTACTGTAAGACATTGTTGAATACTGTTTCTTAAATGAGACGAGCATTTTTCTTTTTTTTCTAGCAAGTGTTTTATCTGAAGGTGCAAGTACTTGGGCTGATTTTTCATTCCAGTTGAATATCTAGTTTTAGTGATTTTTTTTTTTAAGTTTTTCTTTATTTTTGAATGTGCTTTCTGTGAAGAGACTAGCTGATTTGTTCACCCATTTTTTTATCATATTTTGTTATTGAGATTTACAAAGTGGTAAAATAGTTTCTGAGAAACAAGAATTGCCTAAAGTTCTAAAATCTAAGTATTATCTTTTTAATATTTTTCCCATATCTCCAGGATCTGTTTTCTATTTCTTTATTCTTCTAAAAGTTTAAATTTCTTATGGCCCTCAATGTGCAAAGCAGCTGAGGAGAGCTTTTCTTGGAACAATATTCAGTCCTGCTTTAGAATGAGAGAAACTAGGATAAGTTACAAGAAATTCTGGGGGTTTTGTGCTTCCAAATAAGTTCTCCAGACTCCAGGGATGTGGGTGAACATCTGCAGAAAAGCACTTTTAAGCCATGCTTATCACTGATCTTTAGGCTATAATGCAGGCCTTTGCATTAGCCATTCAGTGAATAGGTTTTTTTTCTCCCCTAAATCACTGGTGTAAGAAAGCAATACTTTTTTTTTTTTCTTTTTCCTGGTGCTTTTTTCTTTCTGAATAGGCATCCCTAGAACACTCCCTGCTTCTGCTAGTCTAGAACGTAATTTGAGGAGAGAGAGAACAGAAAAAGTTTGCAAAACATTCTTTTAAATTCACTTGAATGTGCCATCTGTATGAGCAGATGGGAAAAATGTCTCAGGGCCAGAAGGAGACTGCGAGATCAAATCACAAAGAAAGAACTACATGCAGACATGTTCCTAGTGTCAGAACAAAAAGGACCTTAGCAATTACCTCAGTGACGTGACCTGGAAGCCTGGTCCCTCAGAAATTGCTGTCCTGTAGCAAATATTTCAAGGGACTATAGTCAATACCATATAGATCCCCATGGCATGTAGTCTATGGACACTCTCATTTCTGGGCAACCGCCAGAAAAGAACAAATGTTCAGGTCCCTAAATTATTCTCACATATGAACTGTAAATCCACATTCATCATTTTGGGGGAGGGAGGGAGTGCCAGAGTGCATTATGTTCCTCAGCATCTGAATTGAGAAATCATTGTTTTCTCCATCTTCATATGGTACAGTACATCATTCTTGAGAGCACTCTTTTTAAAAAAAAATTGCAATAAATGCAGACTATAGAGTATACATGATATCCTTCAACAAGTTACTGTTGTATGATAGCTATTGCTGACAGCAAATGTCAATTCACAAATGCTGTGAAAATAGAATCATAGAATAATTTACGTTGGAAAAGACCTTTAAGATCGAGTCCAATTGCTAACCTAGCACTGCCAAGTCTACCACTAAACCACGTCCCTACGTGCCACATCTATGCATCTTTTAAATACCTCCAGGGATGGTGACTCAACCACTTCCCTGTGCAGCCTGTTCCAATGCTTCACAACCCTTTTGGTGAAGAAATTTTTCCTAATATCCAATCTAAACCTCCCTTGGGACAACTTGAGGCCATTTCCTCTCATCCTATCACTTGTCACTTGGGAGAGGACTAACACCCACTTCGCTACAACCTCCTTTCAGGCAGTTGTAGAGACCAATGAGATCTCCCCTCAGCCTCCTTTTCTCCAGGCTAAACAACCCCAGTTCCCTCAGCCGCTCTTCATAAGACTTGTTCTGTAGACCCTTCATGAGCTTTGTTGCTCTTCTTTGGACCCACTCCAGCACCTTGATGTCTGTCTTGTAGTGAGGGGCCTGAAACTGAACACAGTATTGGAGGTGCGGCCTCACCAGTGCCGAATACAGGGGGACAGTCACTTCCCTGCTCCTGCTGGCCACACTATTTCTGATACAGGCCAGGATGCTGTTGGCCTTCTTGGCCACCTGGGCACACTGCCAGCTCATACTCAGCCCGCTGCCAAGCAATGCTCCCAGGTCCTTTTCTGCCGGGCAGCTTTCCAGCCACTCTTTCCCAAGCCTGTAGCGCTGCATGGGGTTGTTGTGACCCAAGTGCAGGACCTGGCACTGAGCGTTGTTGAACCTCATACAGTTGGCCTCAGCCCATGGATCCAGCCTGTCCAGATCCCTCTGTAGAGCCTTCTTACCCTCGAGCAGACCAACACTCCCGCCCAGCTTGGTGTTGTCTGCAAACTTACCGAGGGTGCACTTGATCCCCTCGTCCAGATCATCAATAAAGATATTAAACAGAACTGGCCTCAATACTGTGCCCTGGGGAACACCACTTGTGACCAGCCGCCAACTGGATTTAACTCCATTCACCACCACTCTTTGGGCTTGGCCATCCAGACAGTTTTTACCCAGCAAAGAGTGCACCCATCCAAGCCATGAGCAGCCAGTTTCTCCAGGAGAATGCTGTGGGAAATGGTGTCAAAGGCTTTACTAAAGTCCAGGTAGACAACATTCACGGCCTCATCCACTAAGTGGGTCACCTTGTCATAAAAGAAAATCAGGTTAGTCAAGCAGGACCTGCCTTTCATAAACCCATCCTGACTGGGCCCAGTCGCCTGGTTGTCCTGTACGTGCCACATGATGGCCCTCAAGATCATCTGCTCCATAACCTTCCCCAGGACCGAGGTCAGACTGACAGGCCTGCAGTTCCCCAGATCCTCCTTCCAGCCCTTCTTGTAAATGGGTATCACATGTGCTGACCTCCAGTCAACTGGGACCTTCCCAGTTAGCCAGGACTGCTGATAAATGGTTGAAGGTGGCTTGGGGAGGATTTCTGCCCGCTCCCCCAGTACCCTTGGGGGAATCCCCTCTGGCGCCATAGGCTTGTGTGTGCCTAAGTGGTGTAGCAGATCGTTAACTGTTTCCCCTTGGGTTATGAGGGCTTCATTATGCTCCCTGCCCTTGTCTCCCAGCTTAGGGGGCTGTGTACCCCAAGAACAACTAGTCTTACTATTAAAGACTGAGGCAAAGGCGGCATTAAGTACCTCAGCCTTTTCCTCATCATTTGTAACTATGTTTCTCCCTGCATCCAGTAAAGGACGGAGATTCTTCTTAGCCCCCCTTTTGTTGTTAATGTATTTATAGAAACATTTTTTATTGTCTTTTACATCAGTAGCCAGAGTAAGTTCTAGTTGGCCTTTGGCCCTTCTAATTTTCTCCCTGCATAACCTCATGACATCCTTGTAGTGCTCCTGAGTTGCCTGCCCCTTCTTTCAAAGGTCATAAACTCTTTTTTTTCCTGAGTTCCAGCCAAAGCTCTCTGTTCAGCCAGGCTGGTCTTCTTCCTTGCTGGCTCGTCTTTTGGCACATAGGGACAGCCTGCTCCTTGCCTTGAAGATTTCCTTCTTGAAGAATGTCCAGCCTTCCTGGACTCCTTTGCCTTTCCAGACTGCTTCCCAAGGGACTCTCTCACCAAGTGTCCTGAACAGGCCAAGGTCTGCCCTCTGGAAGTCCGAGGTAGCAGTTCTGCTGTCCCCCTCCTTACTTCTCCAAGAATTGAAAACTCTATCATTTCATGATCACTGTGCCCAAGACGGCCTCTGACCATCACATCACCCACAAGTCCTTCTCTTTTTGGAAACAACAGGTCCAGTGGGGCGCCTTCCCTAGTTGGCTCCTTCACCTACTGTGTCAGGGGAAATTCTCTTCCGCACACTCCAGGAACCTCCTAGACTGTGTCCTCTCTGCTGTATTGTATTTCTAGCAGACAGTTGGTAAGTTGAAGTCCCTCATGAGAACAAGGGCTAGCAATTGTGAGACTTCTCCCAGCTGCTTATAGAATATTTCATCTGCTTCTTCATCCTGGTTGGGTGGTCTGTGGCAGACTCCCACTGTGATATCTTCCCTGTCAGCCTTCCCCCTGATTCTTACCCATAAACACTCATCCCTGTCGTCACCATCATTAAGCTCTAGACAATCAAAACATACAGAGTACCCTGCTGCCTCTGCTTCCTTGCCTATCCCTTCTGAAGAGTTTATAGCCATCCATTGCAGCACTCCAGCTGTGCAAGTCATCCCACTGTGTTTCCATGATGGCAACTATATCATAGTTTTCCTGCTGCACAGTGGCTTCCAGCTTCTCCTGTTTGTTGCCCAAACAAATAGTTACAGCTTATGTTTTTATTTGCTGACAAGGGTCTCTCTCTTGGGTCTGTATCTTAAAACGCTGATATTTAAAAATACTTGCTCCAACAATTTATCTTGAAAAGTGAAAGGCACATAAAAGCGTATGTACTTTTTATGTGAAAAATCTCCTACTTTTCCCAAAGCCCTGTGCAGGGTTGTAAAGCCACTGGGGATTATAAAGCCAACATTGGTTGCTACTTGGAAAATGTAGAGATAGACCTTAACAACCACTGTAAGACTAGTTAAGTCTTTACTGAAGCAGGTGTTGCATGCTAGTGCTTTGCCTGTTTAAAGTGCTTATGGAAAATTTGTTCAGTATATATTGAAAAACGGTATGGCATGTCATCTTCAGTGTCAGAATGGAAAAAAAGGAGGGATGAGTAGCTGTTGGGGAAACACTTCGAGATCTCCGTTTCATTTGCATTAGCTGAAACTGGTGCAGTATGGTTAGGACCAAATGTTCTAACGTTCGTTTTGCAGGCTTCCCTCTCACGGACCATAACTTTTCTAACGTGCTTTAGTGTGTTATTTCTATCAGTCCTGACCCTATCCCTATTTGAACATTTCTGGGTAAACATCAGAAATGCGGGAGCTAGAAGAAAAGAGTTCTTTATTACAATATGGCTGTCCACAAATTCTGTCCCCTTTTTTGTCATTTGCTATTTGTAACTTCCTTTGTCATGAAGATTTTTACAGCAATTGTTACTGGTGGAAATGCGAACAATAATTGGACTTCGTGTCGTTTGTTTGGTTTGGGGGTTTTTTTGTTTGTTTTTTTTTTTTAATCTAAAACTAAGATGTGTGTTTTAGAATAACAGCCATGTACCTTAACAAGGCAGTATAGCTGATATTGCATAGGAAGAAACACTCCAACAAAATTCTGAATGCCTTCTGCTTATGTCGGAGAGCACCAAAACATTAATTTACCATGATTGTAAGGCTTCTCACAATCTACTTCATAGATATTATTACCAAAATATTACAAATTTCAGGCAATGAAAACCACTTGGAAAGAGCTTAGAAATCCTCTGAACACAGATGACTACAGAATGTTTGTATGTGGTCAGCTGAGGAGGTAAATTATGTTTAGACCTTGCTGATAAGCTCTATCCTTTCAGTGAGATATCATCATCTGTGTTTTTGTCTTATCGTTCTCTCTCTAGAAGATGGCTTATATCTGCTCCATTTGGTTCTGTATGTAAAAAGCAGAGATGACAATCAGTGCACAAGATTGGAAACAAGACAAAGGCAAGGAGGCGCGTACTGAATATTCATCCCTCTCTCCTTTTATTTTTAATTGTACGCATTAGAAGCTTATTTCATAATTACATTCCATACTACGTTTTATTCTCAGCTAACAACTGAGAATAAAGCACTGTGCATCTTTAAACATTAGTCTGTGGGCTGTTTCTACAACAGTAGGGTCTCCAAAGCACATGTAATTCTAATGTAGAAATACTACATTATGGTTATCCTGAAATGCTTTTGAATATTTTTTGGTGGTGTTAGTGTTGCTGGAGAAATGGCATGTATGACAGAGGAGATGAATTTTGTTGCTGTTGAATTTTTAAAGAGGTAATAGAGTAGCCATAAGAAAGATATGCCATTAGTCATTTTCATATAACTTTGGTATGCCTTCAAGAAAATACATTCAAGAGCTAAAATATTTGTCTGAAAAAGAATTGTGTAAGGGTATTGCTGTGTGTTAAGCGAAGAACAACCCCTTCCCAACCAACCAGAGTAGTTTATTTCCTTTTGAAGGAAGAGATACTGAAAGATGTAGTCAAGATTAATTACTTTTTCATAGCCTTCTGTGTTCAGCTTCTCACGGAAGATGTTTTTATGTCATAAAGAAGACAGTATAATTTCAGGGAAATTATTTGCATGTCATTAAGACTGAAGGATACTGATAAAATGTTGGATGCTGATGTCCAGGAATGTGTAAGTTGCAGTTATATGTGTCTTTATTAATACAAGTACATAAAACTTAGCCTGCTTCTGCAGAGTCCTGAAGTCTTTTCCAGACCTATCCTGCAGGATTCAGAGTTATGATGTCTTAAAAATATTTAGTTAGCTTAAAAAAAAACCCCAACCAAACCAAAAAAAATGAAAAATCTGCAGAGGCATGAGTACGAGTTACAGTTCCAGAAGAGATGAAAATCCCCTTGTTTGATAGTATAAAGATTTTTGTACATCAGGATTGGGAAGAAACATTTCCCCTGCACAGGTGGTTCTTTAGGTACCCATTGATGCTGCATGTGGGGTCCTGCTCATATAAATCAACAGCAACTGCAGTTTCCCATTTAAGTCAGCTTCCTGTCATCTCTTTTCTGCTCCTCCTTTGATTTAACTGTACAGACCCAAAGCTTGTAATACATTCTACATATCATGGCACTCTTTTGTTATATTGAATGCTTGACATTAATTATTTCCAAAACCATTTAAAAACATTATGTGTAGGGGATATTTCAGAATCTGATACTGTCGTGTTATGGTCTTGGGGTTTTTTTGGTTGTTTGGTTTTGGTTTTGTTTTTTTTTTTTTTTTCTGTGTTAATATTTTGTTTCCACGAGTATTGAAGGTATTTTTCATGTTTTGAAGGAGATAGACTCTCATTCCAAATGTCTTATCTGGTGACATCTTGTCTGCTTCACCTCATTTAATTTTCTTTAAGCTTCATCTTTTAATTTTATTTCAATACAGCTTTAATTTCAATATAGTCTATAACTGTGATCTGTGAGATTGCTAGGAAAATATGCTGTGTCCTGGTCATAGAAATAATGGTGAGACTGAATAAAGGCACTGAGATTGTTAGCAGTGGCAATACTAACCCATAGAACTGAACACAAGAAAAAGGGCATGGAGAGTAATATTTGTTTAATGTCAAGAATGAAAGTAAATATTAAGCGTTACCTCTGCTATTCATTACAGCTATTACAGAATCTTATTAGTAATTTGTTCAGAGGAAGGTATAGATATTAGATCAATATAAGGCAATTAGGAAATACATGACTAACAGATGCAATGGCTGAACTATATATCCTCAAGAAGGGAAAGATAATTATGACTTGACCTTATGAAAGAAAAAAAAGCATTGATAAAGCAGTTTTTCCTCACTTAGATTTCTTTTTTTATTAAGTTGCATTTGTCAGTCCAATAAGTAGCAAAAATGGCTTTCAATTTTGCTTTGTTAAGTAATGGATCTGTATATTGTGTTTTGTCTTATGCTAGATATGTTACTGATGGCCACACTGAGAAACGTAGAGAGTTCGCTGCACCTGAGAAAATATCTCAGAATATCACTGCTGTATTCCTGAATTTTCCACCCCGGGGTGGGAATGTGGCAAACTTAATATTGTGCCCATGGCAGAAAACCAAAAGTATTTATAGAAATAAGGTGTCCTCATACTTTCAGACTTCTAAAATTTCATTTCAGTTGAGAGAAGTGAGCAGAAAATGAGGGTTCATTTGTGTTCAGTAGTTTTGATGGGGATGAGTAAATGAAAAGTTTTATTCCTTGCAGTTATTTGTTGTTCAGCTGTTCTTAGCAGTCCTGGAAAATATAATGTTCAAAGTGCTTTTTAAAAGACATTGGTAGTACAGGCCTAGTGTGACCAATAATCTTTTGTCCTTCATCCTGAAAGTGTGATATCAATTAAGAGAACAGCGTCTCAGGCCTGCATCAGAAGATTTATCTACTAAAAATGTTTCAGTGAAGCCATTTTGTAGCCAGGAACATGGGAGAGTTTCCATTTAGATAAACAATGCCTCCTAATGTTGGCAAAAAGGGTCAATGTTAGCAAAAACATTCCCCTTCCCTGTCTGAGCATTACGTTTGTATTATTTTTCAGTATTGAGTAGTAATGAAAATAAACTGTATAGGTAAGTTGAGTTCTGTGGCTGGCAGCATGAGAGGTTTCCCCACCCAATTTGTAACTGATCAAATATATTCTTAGCACTGACAAAGTTCTCCTGCTTCCTTGTGTTTGCTTTAAAAATGCGTTATCCTCTTCCCTTCTGGCTTTGCTTAACTACTATTCTGCCTCATCACAGTGTGCTCATCCAGGCTTTCTGTTCAGCAATTTCCTAATGTAAAGTCTGTACAATCTCTAAATCTTTTGGAAAGCCAGTTGTGTTTTTGTGGTCAGTTTTTCATTCAATTACAGACCTTGTTTATCCCCCAAGTCATCATTTTCCTCTAAAATTTGTGATGTGCTCTATTTTCTTTTCCTCCTTATTGTAAAAATGGCTTGAATTGGAGGGGAGGGAGGAGGGTTGCCTTGGATTAATAGCATTAGATTGTCAGCTTATCTTGATGTCATGCTTCTGCTTACTAACTACTCCTTCAAAATGCATCATTTTCATTCCAACTCCAGTGGGACCATTTTTAGAGTATTGTTTTGGAGCCACTGTGACAGCTTCAGTAAATGGTGAGTTTTAATTCGTTTGTCTAATGAAGATTAGGATCTTGGCTAATGACTACACGGTCATAAGTGATGATGCTTTTCCCTCCTACTCCCTCGTTGCTTAGAACATATATTAATTGTGCAGATGGTAGTGGCTTAGCTATGTGATAGTTCGCTTTCCATCTCCTCCTCTCGTGACATTTAAACCATGCAAAGAGGGTGTACTGCCATCTTCTTATTTATGAAGATTTGTGATTCATCACCTGCCTTTTAAATCAAATACTAAGATTATATCTTGTTGCTAAGAGGCAGAATTTGGATGTGCGCTTTCTTCTTTTAAGCACACCTGTGCCAAGCTTTGCCTGAAACCTTCAAGCAAATCACAGCCAGAAGCACTGAATTTTCATCTTCATTCCTACCGACAACATGTGAAACTTGCAGTGCCTGTTTTATGTGGGTAACTATAAGTCATTCCTTATGCATTCAAAAGATTCACAGACTTTTTATTCTGTAACCTAGCCAAAACTGAAGTAAAGATTTACAGGTATTTAAGTTTCGCTGCAAACATCTTTTCGAATTACTAGAATTCAAGTGTGATTTGTATGTGACAGATGGGAAGTAAATACTTTTACTGCTTTTTTTATTGTTTTGCTTTTCTTTCTTACTCATACATTTATTCATTCTTATGGTGTGCAAGAAACAACAGGAAAAGTAATAATTTAGGCACAACCAATAAAGACAATTCCTTAAAATTTAATTAATTCTTTGATGTCATCTGTCTGTCATGGCCATCCTACTCACCAGATTGTCTATTATTGCTTCTTTCACAGAACAGTATTGCCATTTCCGCATTCAAACATTTTCTGGGTTTGTTCTTCACAAAAGTAACTGATTTTATATATTTTACTCATAATTTAAAGGCTTGTTTACTTTTAAGTGTCACTCCTGGGTTCCTGATCATTATTTGCAAATACTAGGGCAATTGGGTTTGGTCTTCATGCTTTATTTTGCTCTTCCTTTGTTTAGGAAAGATCCTGTGTTGCAGGTACAGTCAAAGGAAGTTCAGGATTCCTCTTTAAAAGTTATTTTTTGCAAACTGAGAGAACAGTTATTTTCCTGTCAATGAGAGTTCTACCTCTGGCATGTCCTTATCAAGTATATATATTGTCTGTGGCAATACAGGGATTAATACCTCTGTACTTGAAGCTGCTTGCAAGGGGAGGGGGTGAGGGAGTAATGACCCTTTGGGTCACAGAGGACTGATGCTGAGAGAGAGGGGGAGAGGAGTGGCTTTGAGGGCTATGTTTGGCAAGTGTCAAGGTTCCTGAGATATAGACGGTCGGAAATGTGAATGGGGAAGTGACCTAAAAAGGAGTAGAAAGGACCTGGAACAAACTTGTTTTTCCTACATACAGAGTTGTAGGCTTGCACCCCATGCATGGTTTCAGTTACCTAACACAGACGATGCAAAGGCTTTGCATAGTATGTAGTTTGCCCTCTGAATGAGGTGCTGGTATTCTGCATTTAGGAGGCTTTCTGCTATTCCAAGAAGAGAGAAGTTATTAAGACCTTGTTAAGGCACTGCAGTCATGATTGAACCCGTTGACTAGAAGACAACTTTATTTGAGTGAATGAAATGCTGAGAAAGAGCCACCACACCACAAACATACTTGCATGCTTTCAGCATCATAAATTTGAGATTGGTGACTGTTGAAAATTCTGAGAAGTATAGCAGTCTTGAACAAGCTGGTTATCACCTCGGTGTCTGTATCTCTGTGAAATGTGGATTACAATACAAGCAGAGCCCATCTAACTTCTGAAGGCCCACTTCCTTAGTGCAATACTGATGTTCATATGATTAGTCTTCTCATTTGTCAGCTTGGAGGAACATCAGGGAAAAAACATTTAACCTTAACAAGAAAGTTGTTAAACTGCTGACATTATTTGCTAAATTTCTGGTCTATGGTTAGAAATGAGATTTCCCACCTGTAAGAGAGATTTTGCAGAGTCACTAGCTCTAGCTTTAGGTTAAACGAACATATGTAACACATGACAGTAGTGATGAATTCTGGTCAGTGCTTGAAACAGCTGAACATAAGTTTGTCTGTGAAATACTGAAATGTTGTGCCAATTTAAAACAAACAAACAAACAAAACCCCAAAACCAAACAGGCAGATATTTCTCCCTGTGCAGCATTTAACTAGATACTTGGGAATATGTATTGTGAAATGAATATTGTGAAATGAGAAGAATGCTGGGACTGGCTTATACAGAACTATCTTACCCATTCAAGACACGGCAGAGATAATTTTCATGTACTTTTCCATTTCTTACTTGAGAAGCCTGCTTGCACATAAAAGTGTGGCTCTTTCATTATACAGTATTCTCTCCTACAGTGCCCATATTACAGGCAGTGAAGTCCACATCCCTGCTAAGACTTTTCTGTTGAGTTGTTTTTTTAAAAAGCTCTTCAAACATCTTTCCCGTAAGTATTATGCCTGATGGAGGGAGTGGTGCAAACTCTTCCTTGTACATTAAGAAAATTAAAAGGTGTTCTTGCCAGGTAGTTAATGGAAACTGTCATGTCCTCTTACCATCATTTGGTATCAGATAACAGTGTTGACATGCAGACATTCATAATGTGAAAAATAACATTTAAAAGAGATGCTCAGTGCTCTTCACAGTGAAGATTTCTCTGATAAACACCAGATTTGACATAGGGCAACAAACTCAAACTCTTGTGTTTTGAAATTCTTGCTTTATAAATGTGAATTCTAGGAAATACTTGTTTTGCTGCTGGAAATTCCCTCCTCTAAAGCCTATAAAACAGGCTGATTTTGTGAGAAGTCGTCCACATTTTGCCGAAGGGCTGTGGCTGGATGGCCATTGCTCCCATGCCTGGGCTCAGGAGTGGGTAAGGATGTGTAAAAGAGGACGTGGCAGCCATCAAACTCACTGCTGTGCCTCTGGGGTGGCTCTGTGCTGAACCTGCTATGCAGTGCATAGCATGCAAGTGATGCTTTCACCTTGTGGGTTTATGCCATTGTTTTCAGTCACCTCAAAGTACCTGTATATTTAATCAAGTAAATGCCTTCCTGATGCTCTGAATTTAATTTACTGTGTTTCAGCATGTGTTGTCCTATTGATTATTGTATAAAAGACTTTTAAGTAAAGCATGGAAGCAATTTTAGAGATTGTTTAAAAAAAAAAGACGAAAAAAGATGCACTTTCTACAGCAAAATGATCACTTTAAAAAATCCCTGAATACATGGAATTCCTCCAGGACAGGTCCAACATATCTCAGATAAGCATTTATTTTCTCATCAAATGTATATTTGCTGTATTCAGGGTAGGACTGATGTTTCTTAGCTGACACTTCATCCACCTCAAATGTGAACTAGTCATAACTTGTTTCTTGGAGAAAAGAAGGTCTCATGTATAGCTAAGGTAACGTGAAAAGCAATGGGGGATGGGTTTTCCGAATTAAATTTTAAAGTACACAATACGAAGAAACCCTTCATATATGGCCTATGTATTGATTCGACTTTCACTGCAGCATGAATTGTTAAAATGCAGTTCTGGATACATGAAATGTTAGAAGTGATACCCGCTGTCTCCATAAGTATATGGAAAGCACAGACCTAATTAAACTCTGATTAGAATCAGTTGAACTCTTCTGATTCTCTTTGAGACTCAGGTCATACACTATCTGATAATGTCATTGTGTACAGAATCATCTCAGGCTGTTCGGCAGGTCAAAGTCAATTATCTTCCAAATCTAATAGCTTTATTGATCATAAATGCAAATAAATGACTATAGAAACTGATGGATCTTACTAGCATTAAGATGGAAAAGAAGGGACCTTGGTAAGATTACTGAAGCTTGTCTTAAATGAATACAAATTTTATTTATTAAAAAACATATTCTGCAGGAAAACATGGTAATTAGGAGGAAACTCCCTCATTTTTTTGCAGTGTATGGATTAGTGTTCTAGCCCCTGAGATCTAGTTACTGAGAAGTTTCGAAGGTATTATTTCAGAAACAGGAAAGGACCAACTGAATATCAAAAAGCAGCCTCTATGCTGCTTTTCTATTTAGATTTCCAATGTTCGGTGTTTTATATAGCTTATCAAGCTTTCAGCTCTTCTTGCCACTATGATGCAGCTAGTGTATCAGAAGTTTTTTGGGGTGTTTTTCCTGGTTCTGTTTGTATCAAAGTTATGAATGTTCTGAAATGAAGGTGAGGAAGAGAAAGGTCGTAACTGAACATCCGAACTTTGGCACAGGAGGAGATGTAACCTTTGGGAAATAGTGTGGATTTCAGTAGCATAGCTGGAGTTAACTTAGATGCCTGTTAATTGTAGTCATTAGGTTTGACTCATTGTTAAAGAAAAAAAAAAAACCACCTGTGTCCTTCTCTCATGCATCCAGTAAACCTTTAACTAAAGTTGAATTGGTCTGAAATGTAGATACTGATTTGGAAATGTTAAAGGAGAACATGGCTTCCCATTTTCAAAAGAATATTGCTGCTACTTTAATAATATATTTGGGGTCTAAAATGGACCAGATATGAAATGGAGGATTGATGGTATAAGCCTAACACAATAGATGAGAAGAGCACTGAGGCCAGGCATGACATTTGGAATGCGATAGGAGGCAGTTCTAAGTAATTTATATTTTCATTGTCAAAGAAAAAAAAAATCTGTTGGTTTAGGTATCAATGTCAGTAGACCTATCTGTTGGGGAAAGAAAAGAGGGAGTATGATCAGAAATAGCTGCAAAATGGGTTCTCTCCACAGATGTCTACTTGCAGATTAGCCCAAGTAGGAAGAATATCAATGTTTAAGAATAAAATGTGAAGAATAAACTGTTCATAATTTGTCCAAGCGAGACCTATCTTAAAGCATTTATATGAATGAGAAGGATCCTTTTCCTTTCCCAACTCCCCATTGTTGATTTTTTTATAAAAAAATTTTTTGTTGTTCTTTTTTTTTTTTTTCTCCCCCCCCCCCCCCCGGAGCCTTATCTAAAGTCAATTGATATTAATAGGAATCTGTTATTTGAAACCTGTATGCTGTGAATTAAGCCTAAAAATATCTGCTAAATCTTTATTCATTGTCCTCAATTAAATACTGTTCACATGGGAATAGTTGTTCAGATGGCGTATGTAACTACAATGCAAACAGGTGATTTATTAAAGACAGCTTAAACAGCCCCAGATCTGGCTGTTAATTGAGGTGGAGAAGCCCCACTGACACTCTGGACATACAGGGCTCAGGTGAACGGTGAAGTTCTGTAGCTTTATATCCCTGGGGGTTAGTTCTTAGTGTGCACATATAGGGTGCTTTACATAATATGTCTTTTTCATCTATGCTTTATAGACACTACTTTAATCATATCATGATCAGTGAAAACTGGAATAAATTGTAGCCAATTTTAAGAATTCTGGTAGTCATTTTAAGTGAGCAATTTCTCTTCTATAATTTCAAAATATTGTCCTGGAATGGAAAAAAATGTATACTAGCACAATACATTTTTTTTCATATTTGCTTACCCATTATCTGTATTTTTATTATCCATCTTTGTCAGACATGGCATCTTATTTACTCAGTACCAGATTTGATATCCTGTTTAGCATACATACACAACTGCTTAGGTAAATTGGAAGAGTAAATATGAGCACTAAAACATTAATTGATAAATAATACATATTTTAAAAAAATATTAAATAAAAATCTGTTCTACAGAATAAATTATGTGATATGCTTAATACAACCAAAACAAATCTTCTGGAAATAAAAACATCACTGAAACAAAACCAGGCAATTCAAAACCAATCAGCAGCATGGTTGCTTGTCCCTCGTTGTTTGATAATGCTGCCTCCCACCCACTTACCAGTGCAGTGTCAGCCTCTTTCTGTAGAACATGGCAAGCACGTGAGGAGGAGGGGTTCCTACAAAAAGTTAAAAGCCAGAGAAGTAGTTGGAAGTAGTCTATGATTAGCCACATTGGACTAAAGAATTTGTCTGTTGAATCCTGGCTGAGGTTGTGCCACTGAAGGCATTCACTCTGCCTTAAAAATATTGTTACCCTATCCCTCTGCCGTTTTGTGAGAGTTCAGTAACCGATGCCTGTAATGCACTTAAAGATACTTGGATCTACAGGTCTTGCAGATCTGTATTTGTACAAGTAGACTAGTGTGAAGTACTTGCTATATGGTGCATGATTAACATCGGTATCAAAACTAAATTTTATTATAGGTATATTGTTTGGGGTTTTTTTTCCCCTGTTTTTGGTATCTAATTTCTTTGAGTGCTTTCCACCCTTTTAGTTTCTCCCTGTCCTAGGGAAAAACTTTCTCACTCATGGATAAACTCTATACTGTTCAGTAATAACTAGTCTATGGACATGACAATTGCTGCAGAAAGAACCGTTAAATCCTTCCTCAAGGACTTATCTGTAATTTCACATTGGCCCTTTTAATTCTATGAGACGTTCCAGGTCATTATGTATTATGTCAGTTGTACCACTCTAATATCTTGAAATAGGCCCTCAGTACTGCTGTGGCTACACTCTTAAGTGCATGACTTAACATGGTTTTGAAAACTGGCCATGGAAACTACCCAATGATATGTTTGTATGCAGTGTGTATGGTGTGCTGACATCAGAGCTGCCAAAACAAAACAAATCAGTCTAATTATTACTCTTTTTCTGGTTGTATGATGGTAACTTTTTGCTATAAAAACTAAAACCTAAACAACCTGAGATGATAGATTTATTGTTAACATATGAGTTATAGGAATTAGTAAATCAAATAGTGTAAAGAAATTAAATAAAAATCATGGTAAAAAAAAAAGATTCTTAAGAATGAAACTGTATAGATAAGTGCTAGGTAGTAATTGGGGTCTCATGGCATTAATAATTTGGTCAGCTTTTGTCTTCTGTCTTAAATCTAAGAATTGACTTTGATGCAACAGTGAAGTACAGTTCATGAATTATTGATGATAAAGATTTGTGTCAAATCAAGGATAACAAACTAGATGGTATGTAATACTTCTCAATCACTGAAACCCAATTCTTGTTAGTCTGTTTGGCAAGGATTGAAAATAGTATTTGGCTGCAAAAAAAGGAAAATATAACTGCAGGGAGAAGCCCTACAAATCAGAAACAGGATGCATCAAGGAAGGATGATTAAGGAGCATATATTATTTATGTTTTGTATATGTATGTGTGTGTGAACGTATTCATGTTGCTTGTCATTCCTGATGCATATGAATGCAAAATGAAATCAGTAGTGTTTTTTTATATGGCTGCTCAGTTTTGAACTTTATTGAATTGCTCTAAATGTTTCAAAGGTATTTTTATTTTCTTCTTTTTAAATCACACTTTCATATACTTTGAAACCCATTGTATATAGCAAGATAGGTACTTCCAAGGAGTACTTAAAAAAAGGGTTCCTATTTTCCTTTGTCTTTGGGTTCAATTTGAGTCCTGAAAGATGTGGGTTTGAATACCAAATCACGAAGCTTGCAATCAAAAGCAAGGGGCAGGAAAGAGGGTGGAAAGCAGGATTCTCATTAGAGGTGTAATTATACTTGTTTATTTATCTTTAAAACCTTGTACACAGCCCCTGGAGATGCTGATCGCGTGAGGATACTCAAACATGCTTGCAATTAGTATTGTAGATACAAGATCAATGGTAGTACAGACAGTCTCGACCTCACTGAAATGTAATATCCATTTATGTTTTGTTTACCAGTAGCAGTGATACATGTATTTCTGAGCCCTGGAAAATCTGTCATGGACTTCACACCCTACCCCTTATTGCCACAGGGGGGTGAAACATTGCCACCTACTAACTACAAATAATGGTCATTCAGTAAAATTAAAAGTGAAGTAATACATTAGTGTCAATGTGCTTATCTAGCCAATGGTAGTGTTAATATGTTAGCATAGTAGGCATAAAGTCTGGGGGCAGTACTTCAGATGCTTTGGAGCTTTAAGATCATCTGTATTGTTTGTTTGTATTCTCTCTTTATTGACAGTTGATATTACAGTGATATTTGAAAGGATGTCAGCAGAGTAGAATTACGTATTTGGATATGTGTCTCTTACTGTTCCCTAAATACCAGAGCGAAGCTGAAATGTTTATTTGCAAAGCAAGAGATATTGATCTTATGACAATAGTCAATTACAAGGATATTTGGTTTATTGTAGATTACAGTAGATTTAATCAGCTTGTTCAATAGTAGTACAAAAAGGGGCAGTTTCTCATTCTCTTTTTTGCTTGTTGCATTGTGTTAAGCTTAGAAGAAGCATGAGGGGACAGGGAAGGTGGGGACAGCAGAGATTTTTAGCTACATCAACACAAAGGCCTTTCTGATGTGCTTAGCTACTGCCTGTGTTTGCAGCTGTCATCAGAAATTAAAAAAATATAAAATTATACAGCTGTTTGGTAGTGGCTGACCTCTCTCTGGTAGAGAATGAAAGAGGTATTTGTTACTGAGGTAAGGAGATCCATTTTGCAAGAGTACTTCAAGGCATGCAGAACGCATTACAGCTGTAGTAGGTGAGGTAACTGTGCTGTAGTGGGTTGAATTGGTCAGGATGAGCTCCCTTGTGATACATGAGATCTGTGCCTCTTATTTTGGGGGATCACTCAGTGTGCTCTGTTTTCTGAATCTGAGTATCTGGTGAATGGCAGTTTGTTTTTTAGACTTATTCAGGGAGAAACGAATGGGAGAACATCTTCTTTGTCATCAGTAAAAGCAGAACAGGGAAAAAAAAAAGAATATACATTTGTTTGAGAGTTTGTTATAGATAGAGGTGGCCTAGAGTGATGCTGTCTGGGAAGTTTACATAAATGGGGCACTAGAAATAGACTGGACAGCAATGGTTACTCAAAGGCACCAGTGTTAGCACACAATGCTGTGGTTGCAGATCTGCTCAGAGGAGGATTTTTTCCCTTGCCCATTCTCTTTCACGGGGAGCAAATCACCCATGGTTGGTTGTACTAGTCACTTTGACACGCTACTGAAAAAGTTTCTGATGTATTTGGGGGAATTTCAGGTTGTCTATAGACAGAGAGTAGAAGAAGAAATGAAAAGAAGCTGATTAAATACTTCATTCCTAGCAGTGGTGAAGTTCTGTTAGGGCCGAGTGAAGAGGAAAGAAATTAGATGTTTGTGAACTTTTTTTGCTAGAATTAGAAAGGTATATAGGAGATTGTTTAATGGGGGGTGAAAAAGCATAGAAAGTAAATGGTCTAATTGGAGACCTACGGTCACATAGACAGTGCAACTATTATTGCATCCCAGTCTGTGTGGATGAAAATTTCTAATCACAATTGAATTAATAAGTAATAACTTGTGTGTATTATTCTACTATGCTTTATAGAGTTTGCTTTCATTTTGGCTGTTAACTGTCTCCCTGTTTGACTGCTTTTAAAATGTGACTCCTGCTTTAGGACAGGGAGAGTTCATTTTACTTTTGTCTTGGAATTTTGTGAATGTTAGAATTTTATGGGTTACTGCTTTGTTGCAAAGATTCTTGAAATAATTCAGGTCTGTGCTAGAGGGTTTTTACTGACTTTTTTTTCCCACCTTTTTGGATCTGAGAGTAATTCAGCTTATGAAGAATCCACTTAAATGTATTATTTCTATTGACACTTCCCTGTGGAAAGTGTCAAAAAAAAGTCTTATTCTGACTCACAAAAGCGAGAGGAATAGGAGCTTTGGCTCTTATCTTACTTCTTCTGTAAGAATTACTAAATAAGTTGCAATCTTAAAGCTGAATGTGCCTTTTCTACTGAAGATTGTTTTGACTTTCACATTAATTTTTAACTTAGGTAGAACTTCCTTTCTCCAGAATGGTGAAAATGCCTTCCACTCAGATGTCTCCCTGAATAGGCAAGTAATTGGTAATATTCATGGTGGTGTTTTGTGAGACAAAAGGATTTTGCAGGACTGACTTGGTCATTGAAAGTATAGATTAAGAACACAGCAAAGAAGTGAATGCAGTTTCTGCGTGAGCTCATCATCCAGAGCACAAGTTCTTCACTAACAGACTAAGGTGCGGGAGCCGCAAGTTGTGTAGACACTACCGACATTTGCCTTGAAGGTAGTTTCCACGAGCAGCTGTGTCCAGCAGTTGCTGGAGGTCGACTAGTGCTACTGTAGTTGCTACTCTCTTAAGGCATAAAAAGGTAGCCTGTGGGCAAAGTTCATACTATTTTACCTATGATAACCCCGTACTTCCTTATTTCTACATTTTTAGTGGCAGTATTATCTGCACAATTTGTGCATTGAAGCAGTGGGTATTTTGTGGAGATGATCTTCCCTTTTTTCCCTAGTTCTTCAATTATTTAATTAAACATTGATCTTTATCATCCTGGAATAAAAAAATGTTACTGTAGGGTATGTTTACAGTCCAATGTATTCACTAGAACTAAGCACCAGTTATTTTAGGCGCTGAGAATTGATTAAAAAGCTATCAAATCCATGCGTCTCCTTAGAAAGTTCTAGCTCTCTTCCATAGTGTAAGAGAGTCTGTATTAAATGTAATGTAATGTCAGAATTGTAATTTAGCTATTTTTAAAGAGAATGCAATAAATTTTAATCTTCTTATATTCTCATTGTATTGGCTTTGTGTGGCAAGGTTTTGGTAGCTGGGGGGGGTTACAGGGGTGGCTTCTGTAAGAAGCTGCTGGAAGCTTCCCCTGTGTTCGAGAGAGAGCCCATACCAGCCGGCTCTAAGACGGACCCACCGCCGGCCAAGGCTGAGCCAATCAGCGATAGTGGTAACGCCTCTGTGATAACATTTTTAAGAAGGAAAAAAAAGTTGCTGGGATGAAAAAACAGCAGCCGGAGAGAGGAGTGAGAACATGTGAGAGAAACAACCCTGCAGACCCTCAGGTCAGTGAAGAAGGAGGGGGAGGAGGTGCTCCAGGTGCCGGAGCAGAGATTCCCCTGCAGCCCGTGGGGAAGACCACGGTGAGGCAGGCTGTCCCCCTGCAGCCCACAGAGGTCCACGGTGGAGCAGATCTCCACCTGCAGCCTGGGAAGGACCTTATGCCGGAGCAGGTGGGTGCCCGAAGGAGGCTGTGACCCCGTGGGAAGCCCGCGCTGGAGCAGGCTCCTGGCAGGACCTGTGGCCCTGTGGAGAGAGGAGCCCGTGCAGGAGCAGGTTTTCTGGCAGGACTTGTGACCCCGTGGGGGACCCACGCTGGAGCAGTCTGTGCCTGAAGGACTGCAGCCCTTGGAAGGGACCCACACTGGAGCAGTTTGTGAAGAACTGCAGCCTGTGGGAAGGACCCACGTTGGAGAAGTTTGTGGAGGACTGTCTGCCATGGGATTGACCCCACGCTGGAGCAGGGGAAGAGTGTGAGGAGTCCTGCCCTGAGGAGGATGAAGCAGCAGAAAATAACGTGTGATGAACTGACCATAAACCGCATTCCCCGTCCCTCTGTGCCGCCGCTGGGGGGTAGGTAGAGAATCCAGGAGTGAAGCTGTGCCCGGGAAGAAGGGAGGGGTGGAGGGAAGGTGTTCTGAGATTTGGTTTTATTTCTCATTACCCTACTCTGGTTGATTGGTAATAAATTGAGTTAGTTTTCCCCAAGCTGAGTCTGTTTTGCCCGTGATGGTAATTGGTGAGTGATCTCTCCCTGTCCTTATCTCAACCCACAAGCCCTTTGTTATATTTTTCTCTCCCCTGTCCAGCTGAGGAGGGGAGTGATAGAACAGCTTTGGTGGGCACCTGGCATCCAGCCAGGGTCAACCGACCACACTCATGTATATAAAGTTGAATTACTAGAACAGCCTGCCTCGAAAGGTTGAGAGAAAGATGTTTCAGATGTTCTGAAATGCATTGAGTTATACAATTTTCTCCAAGAAATTTATGAATTATAAACTTCTTTTTCCTGTTGAAGAGGACACAACTGATTTAAAGATGTGTTGTGTATATGATTTATTTGTAGTATACAACATGTCTTGGGCGGTAGCAATATAAATTTTTAAGAGAAAGAAGCTGAAATAATGCACTTTTTATTTCAATGCTGACATTATCTGAGTGAAATAGACACACAGTTTTTGCAACCAGAATAAGGAACGTGTTTTGCAAAATATTTGAAAGTAAAACTTTCAGTGTTCCAGTGATGGTCATAAAGCAAAAGGACTATGAACTCTGTATAAGTGGAGGAGATGTCCTAGCTCTTTATTCCAAGGTTGGTTGTTACATACTGAGTCACTCAGCCATCACACTCGTATTGTTTCATTGTTCTGTAAGTCCTGTAGTGTTTTAGCATTCTCCTTTTTATTTATTTTTATTTCTTTTGAAGGGGAGAAATGAAGTGAATGCTGAAAGATGAGGATACAGTGATAAAATATTAAAATTATGAAGTGCTCCTCTGATCTCTTCTGCCATAGCTGCTGCATTGTATTATATGGGTGTTATCTTCTACAGGAACACATATTACTTCAGAGAAAGGCCTGAATAACTTCAGTCTAAAGCAGAGATTACTGTACCAGAAGATTTTACTGCAGTGATGTGTGCTTTTTGCAGGGATTTAAATTATGAACATGATGTCGTGGCTGAGTTTTGGACTCAGTGACAGCATAGTAGGCAATGCTATCTAATTTAAAGAACAATTTACAGAGCTACCTGTGGAAAGATATAGCAGAAAATTGAGCATCACTCCATGGAAATCTGCAGCAAAACTCTGATTCTTCTGATTTGGAATTCCTTTACCATGAAATAACAGCCAAATTCTCCAGTTTTCCATGACTCTTCCTAGCTGGCATGCAGGTGGCACAACAGGCTATCCTTCAGCAGAGAAATGCAGAGGTTCTTCCTAAGAAAGATCAAAGGCATTTATTTTAGTTTCCTCTTAAAAATCTCGCATACTTCTTTTACTGGGAATATAAACAACAACAAAACTTAATGAGGTTGAAGTTTCTGTGTGTGTTCTAACTCCCTGTGTTTTATCAGCTACAAAAGTTTTTTCCTATCTTGTATTATTTTAGAAAACGCTTTGCATCATATCCTCCTTATCCTTAACCTGTGTTATGGTTGTGCCTTCTAGCTTTAATAAATACACTTAGTGCTTTCAGAGAGTACCTAACTATTCAAGGATTGCACAGAACAGAGGCAAGGGGAAAATATCTACATGTCAATAGATAGCAAGTCCCAAATGGAGTAAGAAAAATGAGCTAAGTTGGAACGTAGGTTGGAATACTCATGAAATGTTGAGAATGGTATTAGAAGAGAGCATATTATAGATTCTGGGTAGCCCAAGCATATCATTTCATCTCAAACTGAGACATCAACATCAATAAAACAATTGCTATTTTTTTTCCTATAAAACTACACTGATAAGCTCTGTATGCAGTTTACAGTTGAAAGATTATAGCAGTCAGTAGCTGAATGTTCAGATTTAATTATCGTCTTGTAGAAATGTCACTGGTTTTTATCCTTTGCTGAAGCCAGCTCTTAATCTATGATCGTACAAGGGAAGTGTATCTTTTATGTGAATAAGCAGAAGGAGGAAGAATTCTGTGAACTCTATAATTAGCAATAAATCTATTTTAATTTAAAAGTAGATCTGTTAGTATGTCTAACAACCTTGACACGTATGTCTAAATCCAATATTATTGTTCGGGAGAAAGATTTATCACATTACGGTTTTGTTCCCAGATTTCCACGTATTTGAAATTGGTTCTGCTGGCTGTTGCTGCCACTGATGTTTCCAACTGTCGCGCAGGCGGACTGTTTCCAAGAAGCAGAAGTGAACAGTGGGTTTAGCTGCAGTACATAGTTTCACTAACTAATTCAGAGAGGTTGTGACTCCCAGTCAGTGTGTGCAGAGGATTCTTATGAAGTCCATGATAAAGAGATGCAGTCTGTTAGAGAGCGTGATATCCTTGCAAGCTCTTTGGATTGCTCCCGATATTGTTAATGGGGAGTCTTAGTCTGCCTTCAGATAGGCAAATCTGAAGCAGAATCTCACGCTGCTTTCAACAGGATGTATGCACATACATTTAAAGAAGGAGTTAGTCTTTGTATTTTCCTGGGCTTCAGCTCTGTCTTTGACTCAATAGGATCAGGATCTGTCAGTGCTACAGTTAAGAGAGTGTTATAGAGTTCTCATACTACCACTCTACTCAGAGGAGCTATCTGAAATTGTCACCTTCTTGCTCATCATTGCTGTTGTGTCTGTAATCCTGTAATTACAGGTCAGGGCTGCTTCCTTCCAGGGCAGTGATAAGTTTCTGTTGCCGCTTATTTCCCATAGCTTTGCAGAGCCACTGCAGCTTCAAGAGGGAATTGGATTCTGTCCATCTCCATGTATCATTAGCATTGCTCTCCTGTCTGTCAGTGCTGTTTTTTCTTCACTCGTGATGTCAGAACTGTTTACGTTGCTATTTTGAATTTCAAATCCCACTTGAACTTGTCAGAAGAGCAAAATCTATGGGATTTTGAAAAACTGTCCCCTGCATAGCACTGAAAAACAAGAACAATTAGCACTGCTGGGATAGGATTTGTTACAGGTATTATTTTCTGCATCGCTTGAAGTTTGGAAGTGTTATAAACGAGTTCTTTATGGCCTTCAACTTTGAACTGTGAAAGGAGCAATGCCAATTTCCAGCTGTTATTTGAATCATAGAACCTCCCCAAAGTTTATCTGAATTATTCGAATTATTGACAGCAAACTTTACTTTCCATGCAAGTTAGTTGTGGTGCAGGTTTCTTTGCACTGTAGCTATGCTTGTTTTGACACACAAAGTTTTCTTTAGGTCTACTTCATAATACTTTATTTAGTCAGTTTAGTGCTTCAGGGTTTGTGCTTTTTTGTATGCGTGTGTTCCATAATCAGTCTACATGCAAAATATAGATCGTAAAAGAGGAAGCTAAAGACTGGTTTGCACTGTTAGGAATCATAAAATAAAATATCACAAGGTTTCTCTTTGTTTAACGGCAGATGAAAAGATTGGTGTATGAGAGTTCTGTAACATGTTTCATTTCATACAGTGTTTCTCTGAGAGCACTGTTATTCTGTTATCATCCCTAATGACTGTAATATGTTGAGTCACAGTGTGTTTTTTTTTTAAAAGCTTTCACTTTTTCATTGTTTGTTCTCAAGGTTATATTATGCAAAATACAATTTTCTATTTTGTGCACTAGTCCAGGCTGTATAAAAATATTTTTAATCCTTTTATGAAAATTGAAATAGCTCTCCTCTGGGGAAGAGGCTTTATGTCTGTTTCAAGTATTCCTAACTGCTGTAATGAACTGCTGTTTCTTCCTCTGTCTGAAAAGGTATAGGTCACGTGTCTTGACTTTAAAAGTATTCTAAGGTGGTAATTCTTGCATGCTCTTGCATTGGTAATTTGGTTTAGCTATTCACCATGAATTGCAAACCACTAAGAATTATCAAAACATAGGTTTGTTCTTTAAATAATTTTGAAGATGAAAGAGAACTTTGTCTACTTTACCATAAAAGTGAGAGAAGTCAGAAAAAAAATGAGGGAGGTATGAAGAGAGGAAAGGACAGACTTCTTATTTTATTTCAATGGATTTGCATTATGGATAAGAATGAACAAGTGAGTTGAATTAAATACATTATTCAAAACTGCTGTTTTGGCTTGATTAAAACTCCACCCTATCAGCCATTTTCACTACTGTGCCACTTTTTTTTCTTTACTTTCTGATGAGGTAAGGCAATGTGTCTTTTAATGATTTGATAATGTTCCCTACAGAGCTTTTACCCTAGCTGGCTGCAGCTTTTGGCCCCTTTTGCGGTATTTCTTGCACCTACAAATCCTACTGAAGATATGTCAGAATTGTGAGTGCTCAGCTCCAGCATCAGTATGAACAGAGACTTTGCTGAGGATAGCACAGGTGTGGTTTCGTCTCTGTGTTGAAGCCCCTGGTCTGGTAGACTTTGGTAGGGAGAATGTGTTTAGTGCAGAGAAAGGTATTAGAAAACATAGTAGTCAACCAGGTTAGCGTTTACCATGATTCTTTTGTGCACTTAAACCTTGGCTGTAAATCTACGCTCCTGCCTGTTCCTCTGTGAACTACTGAAATTCTTCTAAAACTTCTGACTGTAATATACACATAGATACAGAAATACTGAGGTTATTAATAAAAACAACAAATCTCCCCACCAAAAAATCACAACCAAACAAAAAACACGAGCTGTAATTTTTTTTCTGGTCTTAGTCCACCTTTCCTGAAGTTTTCCCCAAAATAGTCAATCTTACTTTGATACTGGAACAGGGCAATTTCTTTGATTTTCCTCCAAGCTGTAAAATAAGGAACCAAGTATGAACTGGCAAGAGGTTTTTTTTTTAACAATGTATGCTGCTGCTTGCTCCTTTTGCATTTGCTATGAACAAACATATTCCTCAGCAATCTGATTTTGTTAAAAGCTGGAAGACTTCCGTTGCAGGGAGCCAAAGGATTCTTTTCCCCTGCTTTTGTTCACTCCAGGAAACTTTCTTTTGAAGCATCTGTGGTGACCCACACTGATTGAAAGCAATGTATTTTCAAAAACAATTCTGTGAGTACCCATGTAGTGATTGAAGAAAGAACTTAGTGCCAAAAAGGTGCTCCTTTTCTCCGAGAGCCCAGTACATACGAATGGTCAAAATGTAAAATTAAGGGATCTTGTCTGGATTGACAAGAAAGAGGTAGGACTTACTAAGTGTTTATAGGAATAACTTGCCCCTACTTTGGTTCTCTTTTCTTTGAAGAAATTTACAGGGATTTTTTTCTGGAAATGACAGTGAAGCATTGTTAGATAGGACAGAGTAAGGATATTAATGAAAAAATTGTATAGCTTCAGTGTTTCTTAAGTGCCTTGTGGAAAGGATTGCTGGAGTCAATTTTGAGTGAATTTTGAGCCTCTGTCAGGCAATTGTAGTTTTCTGCTTCTATCAAACTCTTATTAGGTATTTAAGGAGAAAGAATGAGGTCCATCAAATGAAAGAGTTCTCTGTATTGTCAGATCGAAGAATGTAAAAGAATAATAAGGTTTGTAAACAGTTTTTTTTAAACTGAAGTTTTTTAAACGGTTATTGAACAGTCTAAATATCTACTATGAAAGGCTAGTAACCCTCACACAGGGGACAGGATTTTGAGAATAAAACTGTTGGTCACCCAGTCTCTCATGAATACCCTGGAAAGATGTAGCTGCTGATCCTGTCGCGTCATGCGGTGTCTGCCTGTGCTGTAGACACTCCATCTATCTACTTGGGTCCCATTTTGGAGGCACACCCACATCATCTTGGATTTTGTGATTTGAGCTAAATCATTTGGTCAACTTTCAGCTCAAAGAAAGCTGGTACAGCTGACTGCTGTGTCAATGGTCTCATTTGTCTACTGGTGTAGAAGCAGGTTCCCCAGATGCAGTTGGCCAGTCAGCTGTACTTAACATGCGTGAGAAGATCCTTGTTTCTCTGAGGAGTCTGTATAAATCACCAGGCTCTAGCAGCTGTAGGAGAAGAGCTCTTACCAGGTAGAGGGGGAGAGAAGAAAGGCTAGAAACCTCTCAGCTTACGCACTAAATCCACACATGGCCCTGTGTGGAGTATATGCAGGACATACTATTTTGACTGTTGGAAGATTCCAAATTGTAATATTTTTAAATTACTACAGAGTGATATAGCATGCTCTGGGGGTAGGGGATGGGGGGGTAAGAATTTATTTTTGTCTACAAAGTAAGAAGACTTAATAGGAACACATTAATAAAATGCTGCTGAGAATTGTGCCTTGATTCATATTCAGCTCGGGGTCATATTCCTCCATGAGGTTTATCAGCAAAAGTACAGATATTTCTCTCAACATCTAAAAGGCACACTTACATGTTAATGTTAGTAGGTTTGGTGAAATCTGGAGGCACAAATATGGTCTCAGTGTTCTGTGAAAATGGTCCTGAAAATGTTTGCATTCTAACATGAAGATAAAAAATACTTCATTTGCAAAGCACTGTAAAACAGAAGAAAGAAAGAAGTAGTTAAAGATTGGGGTATTAACCCAGGATATGAAGTATGTGTCTTTTCTGTTCCTCTTTAGATTTCCTCTGCCACCTTTCTTTGAGCCTTTCCTTTTTGGCTTGAAGTCTTCCACTATAAAAAGAAAGAAATACTGCTATCCTAATTCATGCTTCATTTTGTCAGGATAAATTGGTTGATGATTATTAAAGCTTACAGTACTGTGATAATGGTGTGTAAAGGGGAAACTGTCTGCTCGCCCACCAGACTGGCATAACCTTCTTAGAACAGTATTAGTTACAAGTAAGCAGCAGACATGGTATTTCAGTAAAAATAGGCAAGAGCGTCAGTTAGGTAGAAATATATTTTCTTCTTTCAACTATGTGCCATCAAGGAAAGATTGGAACAAGACACATTAACAAGCTCTTCTGTTTCCCTCCTAGAATTACAACAACAGCTGCTTGTATGATGGACCTACGGAGATATCCGCTGGATGAGCAGAACTGCACACTGGAGATTGAGAGCTGTAAGTACTTCTGCAAATCCTACTTATTCTGTGGTGAACTGCTTCAGAGTTTTTATTTCTGACTTTTTTTTTTTAATTTTTTAACATGCTACTAACCTAGTTGTCTTTCTGTCTGATGACATTTAAATCCTTGTAAACACATGCAAAAAAATAGCTTTCCAGATGGATTAGTAATTTGTAGCACAAGGATTAGCAAAAGTTATTCTGTGTTTTGATGGACAATTTACAGCTTTAAAAGTCTCATTCAAATGCCTTGTTGGAGTTCATGTGAGGAGCACGAGGATTATTATCAGTTCTTTATCCTCCTTTACTGCTGAACTGTGTGGCTGCTTGTTTCCATTTATAAATGACGGCAAGAGGTTAGAATTGTCCTTGAAATAGGTGTTTTGTGGTTGTGGGGTTTTTTCTCACCCCTGTGCTGTAGTTAAACTTTCAACGCATACAACACAGTCTGTTATATATACTGATCTAATAGCTGGTGTCTCTATCAAACTTTCTATGTAGGTAAGACTTGTGTCTGAAATAAAATTTCATATCTCTTTTCACTTAAAAATCTTTAGGGAATCTAAGTACATCAGAGAAAAAAAACAATTCTTGATCACTTTTATAAAGTTAGCATGCGGGTTTTGGCACTCTAATTAAGATTGTATCAGCACTTTCAAGATACATTTCCTTTTTCAGGAGAACCATAGGTAATTCAGCTGGGGTCTATTATTAAGTTGAATGTGTCAAGCAAAATGGAAATTAATGGCATGTATTAAGATACTGTACACAAAAGTATGTGTATTTTTAAAGTAAATTCTGTATTATAAAAGATTATGTGGGATTTCTGTGTGCACTGAAGTACAAAATGACAGTAGCTTGTGCTACAGTCTGGTAAGAACTTGGTACAGCTGAGCTGCTTTCTCCCTATTCTAGAAAGCATTTAAGAATATGCTTTAAATTTGTGTCTGGGTTTCATTCATTTTAGTGTAATTTAAAGATATGCCAAAATCCTTTCCTGAATTAAACTTGTGACACTGCTGTCTGAAATAATTTACACGCATAAATTAAGCAAAATGAGTATCATTAAAGTTCACCTCTTCTGTACGCTGAAATACACAAGCAGCAAATGTGATGATGGACTTTGCTCTTTTGAGAATGTATAAAACCTTGAGAGGTTTTTTTTTGGGGGGGGGCAGTGTTGCAGTTCATTATAGAATTTGATTCAAAACTTTATACCTGAGCCTTTTACCACTATAGTAGCTGATCTTAATGTGTGAGAAAACTACTGCCATAACTGTATTCAGGTTTACAGAGATTTTTACTGAGAATATGGCTTGCTATGCAGTGTCTTTTAATTGTTGTTGTAGTAAGGACCTGGAATTTTTCTTTTTCCAATTGTGTGTAAGGTAGAAAGCTGGAGAGTCGGAGGACATCCTTTCTCTCTATTTACAGCATTGTTTAAACAGTCAGCAAAGTCTTATCATCTCTCTGCATTGCTGAGATGCCTGAACCTTCTTGGGATTCACAAACTAGATATCCCCTGCCTGTCATGCTTGCAGGACCCACTCTGGGAAATATTCCCAGGAAATACCTCCCAGGTCAATCCTTATGCAAACCTGAAAATTAAATTATGTCTCTGCTTTTCAGTGAGAGCACTTGTTCTCATTCAGACTTAGAATGTGGCACCTCTAGGTTGAAATTTCCCTTTCATCTGATTTGGAGTAGAAGTTTGAAGCCAGATCAGTTATCTTTCAAGAAACAATCCTGGAAAACAGGGTATCGAGATCTTGAAATTGTTGTTCTGCTTGGTATGAAGAGCACAGTGCTCATTCCATCATAGAAAGGGTAGGAGTTCAGTTTACCATAGCAGTCAGGATGCTTGTAGGAGAGCTCCTTTGTGGATCTATTAGCTCTGTTATAGCATCACAAAAGTAAAATGGATTTAAATCAGGATACTGCATGTAGCTAGCCTGTGTTTCTTTAATGGCCTTTGTTACTGCAAAGAATGTGGATAGAAATAATACTTGAACTGTGTTTTTAAACCCTTTCATGCTGCTTTAGAAAATCATTGCTCTTTATAGATGTCATTCTGTTCAGGTAAAAACCTGAGTCTGTCTAATCGCTTCACACAAAAATGCTGGTAGGTGGGTAGATAGGTAGAGTGAATAAGATTGAATGTGACTTTCTGAGTGGTTCAGTGTGGGTACTCAAGTCATAATCACTTCTTTAAACTGGTTAAGCTGCGTGCTAAAAGTAGCTTGGTTTCTTGCCCTACTGATTCTGTTGGATGTCTGTTTCACTACTGCTCTCTTGTGATGGTTAGAAATTCTCTAAATTCTACCCCAAGTGTTTTCATGGCTATGAAGGCATGAAAATGTGCTCACTGCTTGTGTCAACAATTTTTTGTAGTTCAATGTCTTCCGAAGCCCTGCTGGGACCTTCATAATACATTTAAAGAAAGCAGTCATAGTTTCTCATAGGCTTCATTTCATGAAATCAAATATGACAGTCTCTTTTAGCTTTCTCATACAAGAGTGTGTTAAGAGAAATTTAGAACTAGTTAGTGCTAGTTCTTCATTAGGAATAACTAGGACCATAAACAGTATCCCAGATGAAATCTCTATTAGACTGTGGTGTTTATCCTGCCCTTTTTCCAAGAGCCACCTTTGCCTTTCTTCACAACTGTATAACTTTCACAGATGATAGTCTTTCCTGCAACAGTACAGTAAGGTCTTTCCCTTCCTCACTCATTTTCCAGCAGTGGCTTCTAGCTTTTGGTAGAATTTTTTTTTGCATAGTACTAATAACACATGAGTTTTCATAATACTGTTCACATAAACCAATGTTCTTAATATTGCTACAGTCCTCAAGGTTATCCAGTTCTTGCTATATTTGTTCTGATCATCCTTTGTCTTAACAGTGCCTGCAGATTTTGTTTCATTAGAAATTTCATTAACACACAAATACTAAAGAATATTAATGCCAAGAAGGAAGAGCTTTGCTTATAATCAGTCTCTGTACGGAGCATGATCTGTTCTTTCAGTGCAGTACAATTTCCTACACATCTTTCATATATCTTTACTAATTGTCTGTTCTTACATAGTCCTATATCAAATGTTTTAATAAAGTCCAGGTTAGATATACTTTCTTTAAAAAAGGAGTTATTGTCTAGCCAGATCCTTTGAGTAAGTCATGATGGATTTTTATCCCATTTCCATACCTGTTAATGTCTCTAATATCCTTCCATTCTTTCTCTGCTTCCTCCTTCCTCCCCCCCGCAACCCCTGCCCCGTTATTGATGCCAGAGTTGACTGGCTTCTTAGCTGCCTGGGTTACTTTTTTTCCATGTGTCATTGTGTTCTCTGAAATTTGTGGCTAATATAAATTTTTTGTTAATCTAGATTTGCATGAATCTAGATTAATTTGCAAATTAGAAATTATGGTGGAAAAGGGTTGTATGTAAAATATAAAAAATGAAATGGGAGAGGTAGTATCATCTATTAAGATACAAGAGACAGCATTTTTTGCATTTCAGTTTAAGGTAGTGTTAGTGAGACTAGATGCTGAAAGTGTAAGGACTATTCCTGTTAGTTCGAAGAGTATCAGTTTGGGGAACTGAAATCCTATTTTTTCATGTATAGCTAGTTACAACTCCGTGATCATTTTTTGCTTTGTTCATCCTTAAAGGGCAGAAATATGTTGATGTTCCATTTTTTTATGATGTTTCTAAACCTGTAGGCCATCTTTTCCAAGGGGGGTCTAATCTGAGCTATTCTACTTCTCCCTTTTTTTTTTTTTTTTATTGTTATTTCCCAACACACTGAATAGCAGAGTTACAATACCAGAAGGATATCAGTTTTCCTGTGTATTCATTTCTTATTTTCCCAACTTGCAGGCAACAGAGAGCCTTTTCCTACTTAGTTGAATACTGACTTGACTCGGTAGAATACCTCTCCTTTCTGCTCTCTACCTCTGTCCCTACAGTATGCATCGCTGAGTTTCTGATGATGCTCTAGAATAATTTTGTTTCTCTGCTGTTTCCTGCCTCTCTGGAGTTGTAACTGTTGAAAGGAATATCTTAGCTAATCAACCATAAGACTAGTGGGAGCTCAAAGGCAAAAAGAAGTACAAGGGAATTTGAAGAATACTTCATATTCATATAAACAAATAAAATATCATCTTGCACATCCTCTAGCATAACAGAGAGAAATTATTGTGGTTCTTTTGAATATTTTTAAATGTAATCATTCCAGATTCATCTGGTACATTTGGACCTTTGTCCATTTCAATTATGTGGTGCCACATAAAGACAAAAAATTATTTCAGTTCCTTCTTATGTCATTTCATAAAGTGTTTGGCATAGCTGTATTTATGTTATACTGAGGTATAATTCAGAAACTGCCTGCCTTGTGACTGATTTTTTTTTTTTTTTTTTCCATTTCTTTGTTGCTGTGGAACAAACGAGAACACACTGAGGTTCTCATTAGAAGCATATTCTCAGAAACATTTTCCATAATGTATTAAAGATGTGGCATTAAAAAAAGTGCATTAAAGCCCTGCTGTCTGAAGCCTTAGCAAACAGGGAGCTTGCCACTCAGCTGTACTGACCAGGGAAAAAAAGCAGAATCAGAACAGGACACGCAGATGGGGAGGAAGAACTGCTTTGCTGATGAATAAGAAATAATTGTTTTCGGAACGTTTCACTTTATATAACAGCCTGAGGTGTTTGGATCGGAGATCATTAGATTTTTTTTTTTCTGTTTCATGACAAAAAGGCCACAGAAGCACATTAAGATAAGTTAAAAACTTCCATTCGATAACAGAATCTAGAAAAAGCCAGAAAGAACAGAGGCGAAAGAATATCATTTTTCCCAGTGGCACTGCAGCCCAGTATCAAACACTTTCCAGTCAAATCATCTGAGAGCTCATCAACAAGAGAAACAAAAGTCATCTTTGTGTGCTCAAGGTGACTTTACAAGTACATTTAAGGCACTGAAAAGAAATGAAAGATGCCTTTTGCTGAAGCTTTGAGTACTTTGCAGATGGCTCTCTGGCCATCGATCAAAGCTATAATCAGGTCACACGGGACAAATGGTCGAACTCCGGGAGCAGACCTGGCAAGGGTTTTCTGGGTTAGAGGCGAATGTGCTTGATGCCAGGCAAGAGACTCTGGCGATCCCCAGGAAGGAAGTGGGGTATTCAGCAAAGGAGGATACCACGGGAACGTCTCACTTCCAACTGTTACACAGTAAGTGGAAAGCTTACGTGACTTTTACGTGACTTTTGGGCCACTGAAGGTTAGAATCTTAATAGTGGTTCGTTTTTTTAAATGTTTTTTTCTTTCCATTTATCAAGTTTACATGTGTCCTGTCCCCTTTGTCCCTTCAGCTGTCTGTTTTGCATAGTGGCCCTTGTACAGGGAGGATATTCCTCTATCAGTAGAAGCTGACCTCGTCAGAGTGCCCCTTTTCCCTCCTTGTTCATCATCTATATGTTTGGATGTCTTAATTTGGATTCTATGACAATTCAACCTGTACAGCATTTTGTGGGGGAAAGAAAAATAGACTGTTTAGCAAACGGTGATGAATTCCACCTCTGTACCCACACTCTCCATTTCAGCAACATCAGCTTATAGTGTGGCTTCCTTGGGACAGGTACTTCGTTCTTTATTTGTCCTTAGTAATTTCGTGCCAAGTATGTTGAAAAGAGAAGAGGTATAATTTCAGTGGCATAACACACACTGGCAACACAGAACAGGAAATTCTTGACTCCTCTTCAGTGTGTAAATAGGATGATTCAGTAAGAGCTAAAAAAAAAACCCCAACGGTAGATCATTCTTCTGGGAAGTCTGAAGAGGGGAAGGAAATTTAGACTAACCATCAGCGCATATGATCAGGGCGGGTTGTGTACAAGGGAACCAGCGTTTGCAGTGTTTATAAGATTTTGATACCACCACCCCCAACCGGGGACTTTGGTCAGGCTTTCAGACTGGAACTCAAGTAACATCCAAGATACATTACCCTACCAGTAGGCAAGAAGGAATTATATTTCTTATTTTCTTTATATCTCAGTGTATCTTTGCAGCAGTCTACATCTTGGAAGCTCTCATAACACAGACGAGATGACGTAGTGTTTGCAAATGAGCCAAGAATATACAGAAGCTTTGCAACAGCTTCCTAATGCTTTGAAGCAACCTGGAGTTAAATTTAAAAGGGAATCCAAGATACTAATATCCAATCTCTGCTTATCAGCACCGGACAATATAGGCAATGTAGATTTCCACAGAGAAATTCATAGCTTGAAGCTTGGGGGTTTTGGTTTTTTTGGGTTTTTTGGGGTTGTTTTTTTTGTTTTTTTTTTTTTTTTTATCATTCTGCAGCTGAATATGAAGAATATATAGAATCATAAAGATATAGCGACAAAATGCAAATGGTTTTAAAACTTCTAAAGCATTTTGCCTTTTAGATCCAGTCTGAGCTAGAGTACATTTGCCCTTATTGCATATAACCCTGCCTTTTATCAAGGGTTTATTGGAAACAAAAAGGATCCAGTTCAAAGAGTCTTTGAATATGATTCAAAAAGCACCAGATTAATTTGCTAAAGGTTTGAGGAAAAACTAAATGTCCATGAAGGCATCTCTGATGCTGTAGAAAGATGCCCTCCAAAAGAAAAGAATATATTTCTAACAAATACTCTGATAATCCTACATGCAATAAATTATGTGGAAGTGTGGAAAGCTGATGGGCCAGCACTATACAGTCCTGTTTCCAGAAGGTATGAATTTTACAAGGTAAATGTTAACTTTTTTTTTACTAAACTGAGTAGTAGGATCTCTGTTATAACTTCTCATACTTCAGGCAAATGTTTTTCTGTAGGTCTAGCATTCTTCAAACACCTTGTAACTGGTGACTTCTTCAAGAAAAAGATTTATAAGTGCTATTGGAAAGGACATCTGTGATACTGTTACATATCTTAGGTCTGTGCAGTGTGTGATCTGAGATTGTAGTCTATTTTTATTAATTTCCTTGGAGTACATATATTTTTATTAGAAGTTTGCTGTACTTAAAATGGTTTAAAGCCTTGATTCAGTCAGTAGGCAATTCAGGCAGAATCTCTGGTGTTTGTTGAGTCTATCAGTAATATTAATTGTTGTGCCAAGTTCTCCTATTTTGGTTTAGGCACAAAAGCAATTACTTTTAGTTGAACAGTAGCTTGCTCACCTGTGATTTTTCACTTGCTGCCTGGTGCTTCTAAGTGTTGGACCTGATCATTATTAACTGTAGAATCACAGTTGAAACTGCGCAGATCTGCCAAAGGTGCAGAAAAAATATGCTCAGTGCTGCCATGCATTGTCTTCCTGCCAACAAGAGGTCGCGTTGCATCGGAGGCTGTTGTTCCTGGTAATAAGTAGCCATTGCTTTGAAGTGGCAATACCAGCAATTTCCTGATCACTGGGTTAAGGTGGAAGTACTTCTTGAGTTTGGCCTAATGACACATTAATTTGTTATACTTTTTTCTGTCATTGTGACAGCTGTAGGTTATGTTGCAGCTTCTATGCACTCTTGTGAAGTTTATTTGCGTTGGGTTCATAACAGCTAACATACCTGACTTTGGAGTGGGATGTGAGACTAATCCTTTCTCTCTCCCGTTCTCTTTTTTAACCAACAAAACCACTATTGATATGTAGTGTTTTGCTTTCCTGTAATACGTGGCTTACTTGGAGCACAGAGTTTAGTGCTAAACAAAGGTTTATTTGGGACTTAGTGAAATGACCTAAATAACAAAGTGCTGTTTGTAAATAATGCACTTACTCCAACTTCTGTCAAAAACACTTGTATGTGGCAGTTGTGTCTCACTTGCAGCTAGAAATGGTAACGTGTAATTACTACATTAGTTTTTTGTGGAAGAGTGAAATGTTTTAGCATTCATTTGTAGTGCTCAAGTCTACTTCCAGTTTTCAAGATTTTTTTTCTTTGGATGTGTCCAGTTCATGATGAACTGAGAATATCCGTCAGGCTTGCTGTGAGGAGCAAACTTCAAATATATTTTAGTCTATGCTTTTTAAAAAAACCTAGACCATCTACATTTTTTGACAGGAGTTTTATTCAACTAAATCCATGTCTCATTACAAAATGAAAACACTTTTTGGCAAATTCGCAGTTACTACAATTTATCTAACTTCCTGTTCATACCAGGAGACTGAATGTGGAAGGTTTTATATAAATATATAAATAATCCTTGGTGGTTTCTTTCCCCATTCTCATGTAAGTTGTCATTTTACTTTATTCACAGGTTTAGAGAAATGTTACTTCACCTTGCAATTCCTATACACTAGGGATTTCAGAGGAGAGAAAGTTAAAATTGTTTTTTTCCTTTGAGGAGAGAAGACCGTACTTTCTTCTCCCAAGGAAAACAAACTTACTGAGTGAAATTACTGTGCCCACATGTTAAGTCTCAAGTTGTCTTTTGAAGGTGAGTCAAAATGAGAGGAGGGATTTAAAACAAAATAAAAACTTCTAAAGGTTAGGTTCTTTTTTAAAAATATTTTTTTTTACATCATTGAAAGTGATGGAAGTGGCACTGAAAGCAAATGATTACTTATCCTCCATAGTATCATTTTACTTAAGTAGTTAATTATCTTTTTCAAAATGAAATCATTTCTTCACATGGTACAGGTTTTATGAAATAGTAATATTTATCAGATGCTGGAATCACTTGACCTCAGGTCTTACGCCTTAGAAGGCAATGGAGATTGTGATTATCTCGCAGTGATCACATACCTGTGAAAAGAGTTAAAATATGTTTCTACAGTAATTTTATTTCCCAAGATAGTTTGTTTTTTTCCCCAGCATCTCTCGCACTGTTTTACAGGAAATAAGTATCAATTAATTTTCATTGTGAGAAATCAAAATATACTCCATTGATTCAGCTTTTACCTATTGATCAAATTATATTCAGTTCCTGATGTCTTTCGGAGACAAAGCAGCAGAGAGTAGTCAGTTGAGAAGCTCATGAAGATGTAGCTAATGGCCAAAACCCCTTTGTCTGATGGTTCTCCCCCAAGGAAATAGTTTCAAAATGTTGAGCCTTTTATCTCAAAAAATAGTTTATTAGGTATTTATCCCTAATTTTAAGGGCTGAGACAAATATCTGTCTGGATACCTTAGCTTTTGGAATTTAAATAATAAGCAGTACTATAAGTGGCTTCAGATATCCTTTTATTCATCAGGATGTTTCAGCAATGAGAAGTATTTTTCTTGGGTAACTGTAATTGTCCTTCATTCATCAAATTAGATTACATACATTTAAAGAATGAAATTTAATTATTTTTTTTTAGATGAGTGTGCAAAACATCTAGGAACAGGAAGGCAATTGTTTGTTATCAGTCTGATCTGTATTTGCACTTGGCCGCTGATAGCAATTCAAATAGTTATGCTAATGCTGTATTACTTCAGTGGGGGAAGGACTGGAAAACGCATGTTGGAGTCATCATAAAACTGTGGATTCAGATGACATTTTACAAGCAGTTTTTACCTATTTACAAAACAACAACAAATAAAACAGGATCAACCCATACCCTACACTGGGAAACAGTGTCCCTTCTTTCCCACCGACAGCAGTCAGAGACTTGGGTGAGATGTAGCAATGCTCATTCAGGTTCCTCCTCTGTTTGAAGAGAACTGAATTTACTGCCTGAGGGGCAAGCCAAATGACAAGACTTGCAGTGTGCTCTGTATTGGGTCATTTTCCATTGATGCTGTTCCATTTGGCCTAAGTTCCTAGAGGAGGGATTGGAGCTTCATCTCTCAAATGTGAGCTTAACCTTCTGCAGTGGCTCCTGTTAAAGAGAAGAAATATCTGTGTTCTCCAGCAGGGCTGGGTTTTTTTGTTTTTGTTTGGGTGTTTTTTTCTTGTTTTCCCAAACTCTGAATTTCCTTTACTTTTCTTGCTGATGCTCAAATGCAAAATATTTCATTTTTGGTCAATTTCACTGTTTTTGTTTCAGCAAATAGAAGCCAGAGTGAATAAGCTCATCTTTTGTTTTGATTATGACATTGGATTTGGGTGGAAGAAGTGTTGACTTTTCAAGTAAACAAGCCCAGGAAACATTATTTTACTTTAGTGGAATAACAGAGAAGAAATTGAATTAGCAGAAGCATTGGCAAAGTTAAACATCACAATCTTTTCGTTCCTTTGATCAGTATATTGTACCTTTCTGATGATGAGAGCTTTGTGAAACAAAGTTAATTTTGTTCAGTTGCTCATGTTATTTGGTAGTGGTAGTTCAGACTGTTCAAATTCCACCTGTGTCTAGAAAGTATAAGATACTTTCTGTTACTGGATGCAGTCACGTTTTCCTGTGTCTTAAATCTGTATCTTGAGTTCAGAGTTAGTATTGCTTACAATAGTAGCAGTTCATTTTAAAATAATTCAGTCATAGTATTATCCAAATTTTGTCAATGCTAGGTGAATTAGTTGTCATCTTCAATCAGTCTAATGCCACTATAATTGATGTGAGAAAATGCAATTGCAGATTTGCTAAGTCATTGCATTGGTGTGCAAGTCATGAAAGGAATACTACCCAAGGAAATTATTCTAGTTTTAGAAATATTCCTGATACATATCCCACTCATAGTACTCAATATGTATTTGACACACTGTCCAAAATTATTTGGATGGAAATTCAAGAGAATCGTATCTTTTATGTATAAAATTCTAACTCTGAGATAAACTTTCTCATAATATGCATTTGCTCTGAGTCAAAATTAAATGCAAATAATACTGTTATTACTCTAAGTATCCTCAAAAATATGTTTTGTGAAAGAACATTTATAAAGGAAAGGATATCTAAGTAGTTGAGAGAAATCGTAAAGATCATAGTCTCAGTCCTTTATGTTGTATTTATAAAGGGGTTGGGGGTTTTTTTGCTTATTTTTTTTCTTATATAATAATTTAGGTGTATTGTTTTCAATGTTGCTTTTTATGTGGGGAAAGAGAAGTCACTAAATAGATTATTAATATGTGCTTATATTTCAAGGCATACTTCAAGAGTAATTCAGGATGGAAGGGACCTCAGGAGGTCTCTAGTGTAACCTGCTCAAAACATGGTCAGCTCTGGGGTCAGACCAAGTTTCTCAGGGCTTTATCCAGTCTGGTCTTGAAAACCTCCAAGGATGGAGAGTACAAAACCTCTCTAGGCAACCTGTTCCAGTGCCTGACCCTCCTAACAGTGAAGAAGTTTCATTGCAATTGTGGAAAGGGGCCACGTTGTGTATCTGGTTTATCCGGTCCTGGCATTCTGCATCTGCCTCAGAAATAAGTATTTACTGTTACTAATCTGAAATAGAATGTAAGTGCTGTTCAACCTGTATTGTAAAAAAGTAAGTTATAAGTCATGTAACTGAATGACAATATCATAAGAATGCTCTGAATAAATTAATATATCATACAAGTAGCCCTGTAATTTGACAAAGTCATCTTTGAGTTAATGAGTTAAACTACATAGTTTTCCTTCCATCTATGATCTTCTGGTGTGGTGTAATCTGATCCCTATTTCTTGATTCAGTTACACAGATACTTTTCCCACCGTATAAATTGAAGTGTCTCTGTATACCTTGCCATTCTCAATCTCTTGTAAAGGTTTAAAAACTCTCAAAATAAGGATTCTTTTCCCCTGGATAATGACCTAAGAATTTTCATTACAACGTTCAGCTCAGTAACATGTTTCTTGTTATGCACATCTAAAGGGCAATTCTTTGTATTCTGTAACTGCACAATGTGTGAGTTGTCTTTATTGTGTATGGAGCACAGATATGAACAGCCAGCTTTACAGGAATATATTGGAAATGCATTCATTTAGGTTACAGCTTTGGAACTTGTGGCATGTCATACTTCCACTCTTCAGCTGCAGTCCACTACTTATATTTGCTATCGTACGAGCTTGTCTCATCTTGTGATTGGTGTGTTACTGTAGCCAGAATTTGAGAAGTTGCCTCAGCCCAGGCAGTAATCTTACATAACTACGGTGTAACATAACAGAAGAAACAAGGAACTGATGGAAGTCAGTATTCAGCCATATGTCTAAGAACACACCTTTCCACTTTGACATTATGCGTACAGGTACCGTGTTCTAGAGAAGACTGTGCAATACTGGAAATATTGACTTGTAACAGTAGTAGTCTACAATTATCATAAATGGAATCAAGTACTGTGCTGAATCCAGGTACTTTATTGATGTGCGAGAGAGGATTATCCAAATATTTGATGTTTTTTGCATTACCTCATACAACAATTTCCTGGTAAAATCACTGCTTTTATCCTGTTTTCTGAAACAGTTAATTGACAATCAACATATATTAGAAGTGAGTACGTGTTCAATAGCAGACACTGCTTTGTTCAGGGCAAAGACCGGTTGTGGGCTGCTACAAGAACTAGTTTCATAAAAGCAGGGCAGGCACCTGCATCTTACTGTGTGGAAGCTCATCTGTTCACATCAGGTGCTCTTCAAGAAAACAGGAATTTCTTTCTCCTGACCACAGCCTGAAACTGTCAAGTCTCTTCAACAGCTTACTTCTGGAAGACTGATCTGTACCAAAACGTTACACAGACAACCTGAGTGATACTGAAATGCTGGTAAGTTAAGTTTTCGCTTGTGAATTTTGCTTTTATTCCTTTGGGGTTTTGTGTCTGGACCTTTGTAACCTGTTACCTGACGCATGTTCTTTCACTGTTTTGGGGAAATTCTGGAAAGGGGCAAAGAACATGACAGTAGATTCTTCTTTTCTTTTTACCTATGGTCCCTCTCTATCTTCTTTTCTTTGCAGAGCCAAAATAAGTAATATAACCAGTAACATTTGTGACTACTATTCTGTCAGAATTATTGTCCTAGGGATGGTATCCATGCCAAGGAACTTCTTATTGTTCACATACAGATAACATGAATGTGCAGGGGAGCAAATGAGCATCAAAGTGCTGCAAGTGCAATGCATTTATACTGTAAGTTGCTTATGTTGCTGTAACATACTTGGTGTTGGTGCTGCTGTACACATGCAGTAACTAGAGTATCAATTTTCCTTTCAGGTTTCAAGAACAGCTTTCTGCAAGTCCAGAATATCCGCAGTCTTATTAGGTAAATGCATGATACTTTTCTGCTGTAAAACCTAAGTTCCTATCAAAGTTTGTTCTCTTGCTGACCAAGAAGAACTAGGTTTTGCTTATCTCTCTTTTTATTCATTTATGGGAAGATGGGATTAAAGAAGTGGGTTTTACATTATGCTCTGAGGGCAGAAAAACCTGTACCTCACTGTGTACAAAATTTGCATTTTACCCTGTAATGTGCTATGCACAGCATAGCCTTCTCTTTTTCTTTTACAATGACTCTTCATGTGCTGCTGATAATACTGTGGAATTGATTGCATGGGTGTGGGAAGCTTACTTTCATTATAAAATTACAAAGTCTTTGCTAAATATGTTAGCTTTCTTAAAGAAATAAAACAGTGTTTTTAACTGCTGTATCTGTGTGTGTCATTATGAGTATAAAGGAATTCTGAACACAGTAAAACATGGGAAACTTTTAAAGTCTGCTGATAGAAAATGACTGCAAGAGTAGAATCCCTGGCAGCTGATTTTTCTATTTTTACAGTAAAAAAAAAAAAGAAAAAAAATTTACATGTAAAAATATATAATATTTTTAATAAAATCTTTATTTTGGACAGGAGATCTTGAAAGTGATGCAAATATAAGTAGCATTTGTACTGTGCACATTTCAGTAAATTGTGCTACTGAGTGATGCATGTATAGACTTTTAGTCACGCTTTTTTTGAAGATACATCTTTTTGCAACTAAACAGTGGACTCCTATTTGCACATATTTATATGTGTACTAGGTCTTACTTGGCCTTGAAACTGTACTCAGGGACACTTTGTTCTGTGGCTGGATGCCAACTTGCTTTTGATTTTAAGGAATTAAAAAAAAAAAAGATATTTGATATATTAGGTCATTATGCCTGTTACAAATGCTATGGCCGTAATTTTACCAAACATCAAATTGTAATTACATTGATGTAATTATCATTTAAGGATCATTTTCATAGTTTTAATGGCCATACATGAACAGGCATCTTAACATGTTCTCATACTTTAGAGCATATCTTAAAATGACTTGCTTTTACAGCGAGCTCTCTAGCCTGATTAAAACTTGAGCTTTGACCTTCTGGGAATGCTGAATCAGAGTTCAAAACTGGAGCCAGAGTGCTTCATCTACACTTCTGTTACAGCCATTTCTGAGCAAGGGTGTCTTTCTACTGTCTTAGGACCAGTGAAAGCCAGCTGATCTCTGCTGCCATTGTATTTTTCACTTGTTCTGGTTTTAAAGTGTCCATAAGCAATCTTTCATATTTTTAATCCACCATTTCCATCATAGTTCTGATATCATATAGCCTTGAGGTAGAGTATTGCAAGTGCAAATGGCAGTTTCACATGGATCCTGTACAACAATCTCTCACAGTAGTGTTACAAACTCAGATGAAGGGCTTGTTATTTTAAAGTATTTTCCATGTGATCTTTTCTACTTTTAAAAGACCATTAGTAAGGCTTGTCAACGATTTACTGTGGAGATAGAAGGTAACGAAAGAATTGGACTTTTGACACGTGAGGATTGTTCGAATTGTTTCTATATACCATAGTAGTCAAACAAATTTTATGGCACTTGATCCCTTGCTGAGACAAAGCCCCAGCTCAGTCTTTGAAAAATACTCTCCTTGTAGACATAGGCAATGCTTACAAATATTAGGACTCCCAGTTTTATTTAGGCTGTTCAGAACATACTCACTCTAGGTTGGTGTACCTATAGGCCAAGAACGTGGTCAAGGTTGGTTGGCTGAGCTTTTGCAGTGGGAGGAAAATAATTTTAACAGATGAGTTCAAATTTTTAAAACCTAGGTGTTTTATTTAGGATTCTAACTTTTTAGGAGACATCAGAGAAGTACTTGGAAAACTTGATGTCTGTGGCATTTAACAGTAAGGCAAAGAAAAAAGTTCATCCAACAAAATAGGACAGGAGGAGACTTTTACAGATGCAATGTTCAAGACTACTTCGAGATATCCTGACATGATAAACAATGATATATCACCAATTGATTTCAGTGAAAGCAAGATTAGAGAGCTACTCAAATTCTCTGAAAGGTCTAACCAATGCTTAAAAAGTATTCCCTGAAGCATTTTTTTAAAAAGTACTCCAATACTGGTTCTGTTTTAAACTCTTCTGTGATTCAGAGAAAGATCTTGCTAAATAAAGGATGTAAATAACAGTGAAATGAAGATTTTTAGCTTCGTCTAAAAAATATTTTAACAACTTATTAAAAAAGATTAGTGACTGTACCTGTGCTATTGTAGGAAAAAACTGTAGATGCTCTTTAAGTTAATCTCTTGAATCATAGTCATAGCACTGTCCTTTAGAGGAAAAATTAACTAAGTAGAGTCCTGAAACGTGTTGTAGTTTCATCAGCACAGATGAATAGGAATAGTTATTTAACTTGCACCATTCCCTACAGAAGCACATATAGGAACAGCAGTGTTAATTTTGGGGTTTTTTTTACAGCTGGCACTCAGCAAAACCATGTTTGAGTCACATACTAATTCTGAAGGTGAAATACTGTTGGGGGGAGGGTGAGGGGGATGCGTGGTTCTGAGAATTACTGGTTTCCAAGGTGGAGTACTGAGACAAGGTATGTATCAGACGCAGCCTTTGAAGCATAAAACTCATTTGGTGTTTTGTCTTGGAAGCAAAGGAAATCAGCTGTAATATCTTGGTCAGTATGCTTAATGAAAACCAAGTCGGCCCAGTATTAAATGACTAGAGAGAGATCCTCTCTTGAGACAAACCAGAGAAGAGCTGGGCACATGATGTGGGTATATTTTTTTTTTTTTCATGGACTCCAGCATGGTAAACCCAATAATTTAATCTGAATATTCTCAGTTGATTTGAGAATATGTTTATAAGATTAGGAAAATATAACTACTTTCATTGTACAGCAGTACTCAAGGACATCATCAGGGGTTAGATAGCTGTATTTCCCTTAAGTAACTCTAGTGTAGTTCTTTTCTCAAATCTGGTTGTGAACATAGGGCAGTGTTAGTATCTGGTTTACTACGTTTAGCATGAAGTGATCTTAGTCTTGAATTCAGGCAAGATTTGATGACTACAGTGGTAAATGTTACTCTTGACAAGGAGACACATGCTTGAATTTATCATCGTGTTTCTTCTTTTTGAGACACAGTACTAGTTTCAGTAGCCCACATGTGGCAGTCCGACTTCTTTAAGGGAAAATGCCTGCCACCTAGCTTTCTGTGCTGTTAGTGGTCAGGTAGAATCAACCATAGTCTTACTTTGCTCATTGTGTGGTGCATAAACTCACTGGTTTACATATAGAATGAGTATGAAGATGATCCTGAAAAGTAGGCAGTTAGATACAGGAAAAACTTACCTAGCTAATAAAAAAACCCACTCTGTTGTGTTGCTGTATCTGTGAGATACTATCCAATAAAACTGCTATATTCTAAGAAGCTTTTCTGTCTCTGCTTTATAAAGAGTACTGCACTTTTTTTCTGGGTATGAAATCTGCTGTTGGAAGAAGAACTTTCTTGAAGGGGCTGGTGCACTTGTCTGTCTTGCTTGAGCATAAGCCAGCACCTCCCACCAACTCAAGCTCCTGTGACCACTTCTGTAAGTTTGTTTCTTCTTGGAGTAGAAAAGCATTACCTTGAATTAATACTGTGATATTAACATGGCAGCTCTGGAGATAAGAAGGATCTCAGGTTATACAAAAACAATGTAATTTTGTGATATCACTTGCTCTTACTGGGAAAATACCATGGTTTTGAATGCAGCGTGTTTTCCTTAAATACAGTGATTTAGGCAGCCTAGAGCAGCTGCTTCGTTTGTGTGGTTTTGGTTTGGGGTTTGTTTTTTGCTTTTTTGTTTTGTTTTGATTTTAAAATACTTTTTCCCTTCAGGGATTTGGATGATTGTGGAAAATATTTTAGCCAGAAGGTAGAACAAAGCTCACTAGGGAGACTCCAGCTGGGACTGAAAGTACAGCATTGTTGGTTCCACATGTTCATGAGTGTTAACACATGAGGCCACTTGACCAGCCAAAAATGAACTCAGTCTGTTAAAAAGGAGATAATACCTTGTTTTAAGTGCTGTTATTAAGGGCTTATCATTCTGTTATGACAAATATATCTCCAAATTTCCTAATTTGCTTATGAATATTGGCTATTTGTGAGTGTCTGACCTTCGAAGAAGTAAGCTCAGCTATCAGCTCGAGCGCTATCATCCCTGGTGAGTTATTCAGAATAGATGACAAACTGCTTCCAAAGGAAGGATAAATGTAAGCCTTAAATAATTATGAGGATGATGACTAGGCGAGCCTTTTAGTCAGATCTTTCCTTATCTAAATTGTTTTTCCAATCATGATAAAAATATCAAAGTATGCAGTAAAAATATCTAAGCAAAATATCAGAATTGGTTGCACAGAGGAAGATGATTACCAGATAGCGTGCATCTGTTCTTACAGACTCAAAGAAGGGCAGATGAGCTGATGTGGTGCTCTGTGTACTTTAACCTGGACTATTTTCAGCCCCTTGGTTATCTTAGTATCTGTCCACTGCATTGCAGCTGTCTGCAAAAAGGTGTATCTACCGGTAATTTGGTGTTTTCTGCAGTGCATCCTGCAGGGTATGTGGAACTTTAAAGTTCTGATTTTGCTTGTGATGGGAACGGCTGATGCTGGTGTAGTTTCCTGGTCAATATGGACAGAGGAGTTCAAGGTAAAAAGACATGCAGAGTCCTTCTCTCATAAATGTTGACTAAAAGCTCTTGTCATTTAAAGACATATGTATAAGATGAGATGTTCTTATCGAAAGCCGTCATTGTTGCAACTGGAACACATAGTCTGAAAGTGTGTGTACCTCTTTTGAGCTGAATGTTGGTTGTCTCGTAATACCTGTTATTGTTAATGTGTGGTGATACCTAGAGCCTTTAATAAATGCATTTGTATTCCAAGTTATTGTATGAGAATGTGCAAATGCCATCAGCGTACTGAGTTTTAACTGCAGAAGCATTCTGCTGTCATTGGTATGATATAGTGGCTAAATGAAATTTTTACTGTTCAGAGAGGAACTTGCGCAGTCTCTTCGTGATGGCTAATGTTAGATGTCAAAGTTGTGAGGTTGCTCTCGCTGAATTGCCATCTGGACAAGGCAGGTTTTGGTGGTTTGAATTGTCCTCAAGGGGGACCTGTGACTATCTGAGTAGTGTCGTACCTTTGGCATCAGTGTCTCAATGTACACAGCATGAAATCCTTCTTGACTGACATTTCTAAATTGATCAACATAGTCACATATGACAATATAGTATTACGACTAAGGGAAGAAAAGCCAAAATAAATACTAATTTGTAAAACTGTTTTGTCTGTTTTTCAGAATAAATCTAACAATTTAGTTAAAAACATTTAAATATAATTTAAGTTCTCTTTATTTGTAACTTTGGTTTTGATGAGGAAATTATTGGGTGTTTTCTTCTGGGTGTCTGCAGCTCAGTTACATATTGTTACATTTTAAGTTGTTCAAGCTAGTGCAAAAAGACCTTGGGATGTGTATGATCGGATAGATATCTCAGAAATTTCTGTTTTGCAAGGATAGATATGCTGGCTTATGAAAGCATGATTGTGCTTCCATAAATCTTGCTAATGGTTGAATATTTCATCTATAGGACAGGGTTATTGTTCATTCCTCATCCATTTTTTACCTATCTGTATGCTCTGTATGACTTCTCTGAAAATTGATGATAGTAAAGAGTATGAAAAAAAAGTTCCGTAACTTGGAGGGTATTTTAAGAAAGAAAAGGTGGTCTGTTGGATTTGATGCCTTACATAGTATTCCCTTTTCTGAACATGAAGAAAAGCTAGCATCTTCCTGAAGACTAGCTCAGCCAGTTCAAGTGTTATGTATGCTTGATGTTGATTATGTGAATTTTCAGGTTGTTAGAATCAAATACAAGAAGGTTATTTATATATAAAACAAAATATTTTTTTTTCAACCTGAGTTAAAAATACAAGTTTTCTGTTTCCCCTTTGGAATATTTGGGGAAAAAAAGGGTCATGAGGCAGGTTGTGTGAACAAGAGGAGAGCCCTGTGTCAGCAGCATTCTGTCGTAATTTGTTTGTAACAACGAGGAATTTCACTCCATCAGTTCTTGTCATAAACCTAATGCTTCATTGCTGTGCTCTTTACACACAGAAGATGCTTTTTAGGATCTTACTGCACATTATGGAGTTTCCCTGCTTCGGTGGCCTGTATGAGTTTCCCCTCGACTGTAGCAGTTGTTTTTTTCCCCGGTCCCAAGTTTACTTTTTGAATTCAGTTTTCATTCTCATTCTTTTTTATATGGACAGTCTTAATTCTTCCATCTCTTCTGTTAAAGTATTTCCAAAGTACCAGCCTTAGAACCTCAGATTTTCCAAGAATATCCATTCTTGCTTATTAATCTTCAGTCTACAAATGAGGGGGAACAGCTGACTTGACCACTGTTTTATCTTATATAAAAGAAGGCTGGGGTTATCACAGGCCTCTTGAGCAATGAAAAGTCTTACACATCTCTGTAAAATTCCACCCATTCTTAAAGCATCTGGATTTTTTCAGAGCTCCACAAAGTCCACATTCTTGTGAACTCACAGCATAACAATTTGGTAATAAACCCCACAATGTCAGGATGGTAGCCTAGCACCAGCTTAGCAGTTTTTATCTCTCTATTGTAAATCAAATTGACTACTCACACATTCCCATGTTATTTCTAGATATGCTCATTACTTAAATTCCTTGTGATCTGTGTCATAACTCCAGACATGTTAAATGTCCTGTGAAGTATGTCCATACATTTGATGAAACCTGAAACTTTTTCTTGGGTGTTTTCCTAAAAGGATGTCTGCCTATAGAAAATCCGGAAGTTACCTTTTTGTCATAAAAGCAATTCTGGGCTGTTTGGACTTTTGATTGTCCTTATCTTTTTCTACCTTGTTTTCTGTCACCATTTTTGTTTGTGGGAGTAAATGCATATATGTGCTTCTATCTGTGCATCTATTAAGTGGATTAGTGATGCATTCCTCACTCAGAAAAGATATTTCTAGGTTTTTCCTTACTGCCTTTAACAGTATGTCCTACTCAATGGCACTGGTGCAAATGTTAAGAGTTAATGCAGTCTGTGTGTCTACCCTGCCACATTATGGGGAGTGTAATCTATCTCACTGTTGACGGTTTCATGCTGAACCCATGTTTATTTGTTTTCTGAGTTCCTGTGTTAGAATCATCAGCAAGGGATTGCTCTCCTTATTCCAAGCCTTCTTTAATAAAACATGCACCAGAGTATTTGCAAAGCTGGCAGCACAGTGAGACCTTGCACCCTTTGCTGCCAAGTGAGGAGCCCTCGAGGCTGCTGCCAGCACAATGGCACCATTAGAGGCACAGTCTCCAGAGAAAAATCACCTCTAGGCAGTCACAGTAAGAGTTGGAAATGTTAATGATTTTAAATGAGCCACGGAATTATTTGCCCAATTGTTACTATTTTTAAAACTCTAGTCTGCAAAGCTGGTCAGCTGTATATATCTTGCTCCGCAAGTGCAAATATTTCCTATTTATGTGACTGTCTTTTCATTTTGAACCTAACACTCCTTTTCATGAGTGGATCCCATGTGGTGGTGCCTGGACCATTTCTGAACAGCAGAGTAGTTTGCTGGAGGCAGCAGATGTCCTATATTTTGACATTATCATGGTTCTTGACATTGTGTTGAACGACATTCTTATAAACAAGGTGGGGAAACACGGATTAGAGAAAACCACATTTGGAAAATAACATGAAGAACATGATTATTGAGGTTACTGGAAGGAAACAATTTTGAATCAAGTCCATCTTCAATGTTTTGATTTAATGATCTCAAAATATGAAACTTGCCTAAACATTTCAGTAGCTTGAAAGGATAGAGTTAAGTTTTAAAGGTTCTCATCTAGCTAGAAAGGTGGTCTGAAAAATGAAATTCCAAATTTTACACTTAAGAATGGCACCTCAGAACTGGGAAATAACTAGGTAGATGGCAGTCCAGGGTAGGGTTGTGGGAATAAAAACAAAATAAAAAAAACAACCCTGGGGAGATATCATGGGTGGCAATGTGACACTGATTCCTTATCAGCATGTTGTGACAGTGGTAAGGCTGACATCAAGGTCTATAAATGGAACTGCTATTTGTAAAATAACTAAAGTAATCTTTCTGTTCTATTCCATAGCAGCAAGTACTCAGTGGTCAGGCTATGTCCTTCCAAGGGCTGCACCTCAAGGAAGATTTATGTCAATTAGAGAATATCTAAGGGATAGCAATGAAGTTAATGCAAGACTGGGAAAACATGACTTAGAAGAAAGATTGAATGGGGGTTGTTCTGGTGAAGAGGAATCTAAGGAAGAGATGGGACGAGTCTTCTCATATACAAAATGTACTACAAAGAGGAACAGGGTAATCTGTTCTCTATGATGTTGGTTAGTACAAGAAGTAATGAGCTTAAATTGCAGCAGTGAAAGTTCAAAGTAGAGATGGTGGGGATGGGACAGTATAATGATAACCATAGTGAGATGTAGGGATAGACTGTGGCTCTTTCACCCACTGTAGCCCACCCACACAAGGGCTTTCAAGACAAGCAAAAGAACCCTCTTTGACAGGAATTGTGGAGATACAGTTGCCCCTAACCTTGCAGATAAGTAGTTTTTGCATGAATGGCAGATGGATACACCAGCATGAAATTACCGTTGTATAAGCAGTTGATTAAAAACCAAAAGTAAGGCTTGACAAACAGTTCAAGAACTCAACAGGTCTTACTCAAGGACTATATTTGCATTTCCTTCCTGCCAGTCTGAAGCAGAGCTAAAATAGGTATTTCTGAGTGTAACTTATAGTATTGGTCTCTTTTCCCTTTTCAGATCTCAAGAGAGTAAAGGTTGTTTTGATTTATTTTCTAGTAGAAGGTTGTCTACACTTTCTGCATGTGATGGTGTACACGTCCTCTTGAGGTGCATACAAGAATCGGTAAATAACAAGTATATTGCTGTTCATATTGGGTAGTATTTAAGTATGCATAAGAGGACATCTTTCGGTATTTGCAGCTGCAGAACAGGTTGAGCTTTATAGGCCCTGACTTTGTAAATCTATGTTGGGTCTTCCTCTAGAATAGCCCTGGGAAGTAGGTATCATGTCTCAGTTACCTTGTGTGTGTAATTTCTGTGCTATGAAAATAGCTTAAAAGAGAATGGATACTAGTGTTTTGGGTTGTTTGGGTTTTTTTCTGAGGGAGAAATTACTACCTGCAGACATGATCCAGCTTCAGTACTGTGTGTGTTTTATTCAATGTTTCTGTTGCTTCTGACAGTGAAAGAAAAAGCTCATAAAAACATGTGATGTTATAATCCAGGGAATGTGGACTTGTTGGAAGGCTGTTGTTTATAGTCCTCTGGAGCTAACAGTGCCATTGCTGGGTTTTGAGCAGTTTCAGTTTGTCACTATTCCTGGCTTTTAGGTGTAAATGAAATCGGCAATGTTCTGGGTTGCTGTTTAGGAACTAATATATTTCTGTTAACCCTGTTTTGCTTCCAGTGTTTTGCTCTGGAAATTAGTTTTTTTCCTTTTATGTTCTTTTAGTTTCCTCTGGTATTACTGCTTAATAGGCATCATTCTTTTGGGAATCAGGTATTCGTTATAGCTTGTCCTAATATTCTAAAGGAGACCAGCGTGAAGAAGAAATGGTGATGTTGTGGTTCCACTTCTCTTTACAGAACAGCAGGGGAGGGAATGTCATGCTGCATCATTTAATGATGCCATATTGCAGCAAATATTTCCAGGATTTTTCAGATGAGCACATAGGAATAAAACAGAAATCCAGCTTTGGATTCTTCATGCCGTGTGGTTTCTCATTATCCATTGTTTCAAATCTGGGAGTCATCTTTCTCAACCTAAGATTTTTCAAGGAAGAATTTCAACCTTCATCAAGGCAGAAGAATACTATTTCTTCAAACATGGATATACCAGGGATCTCCCCACTAGTGCACTTGTGTAATGTGTGATCTATGGTCTATGCACAGAAAGCAGAAAGAGGCTGTCCATTTTCTGTCTTCAAACATCGACATTTTATTCCTCTCTGCTACGTGTTGTGCTTTGCTCTGCTCCCTAGCTATAAGGAGTTGTCTTTCCTGTGATAACCTTAGCAGGTTTCTGTTATGATAGGGAAAGGTAGTGATGGCATATTTAAAGTCAATGAGTTTCATATTATTAGCGTGTTCTATCTAAACATTGTGATAAAAGTAACAAAACACATGGAAGCAAAGTCACACGTGTATAAAGTAAAGTATTATTCAGCTTAGTACTCTTAAAATAATATGCAGTATCAGTGCAAAATATTTTTCTTGTTGAAAGACATAAATCAAAGAGCAGCATTTACTGTTTTGTAACATATGCTCATGCTTGGCAAAAGTAGTGGCAGAAAGCATGTCAAACGTTGGTGCTTAGAGTATTAAAGTTTTAACAAAATGTCAGAGAAAACTGGAAACTGGTTAATCCACAGAAATCTATCATAAAGATTGCATTGCAAGGTGGTTTCAGCATGAATTCTAGTGACATATGGGAGCTTAAAATATAATCTAATGATATATCTGTCGGTGAGATGTTTATGTAACATGATTGCAACAGAGATGTCTTGTCTTGTTAATTTATTAGGATAATGAAAGTTGCAGTCTTTTTAGAACAATACAAAGAACAAGTTTTACTCAAAGTCAACCTTAATGCTGGACCCAAAACTTTCTTTTTCTTCTGTATACATTTATGAAAAGAGAAATGATGCATCTAGTTTGGAGTATGCTGAAGACTGGCAGCCTGTTGTATGGAAATCTGTATTGCTGCTGTCTTCTGTTATCATGGATTGCTGCTCTGGGCATTAGTGTGTGTAGCCCAGCAAAGAGACATGATAGAAATACAGAATAAACCATCTCAGCCTGGAGAAGAGAAGGGTCTGGGGACACCTTGTAGCAGCCTTTCAGTACCTAAAGGGGGCCTACAAGAAAGGTGGGGAGGGACTTTTTACAAGGGTGTGTAGTGATAGGACAAGGGGAAATGGATTTAAACTGAAAGAGGGTGGATTTAGATTAGATATAATGAAGAAATTCTTCACTCTGAGGATGGTGGAACAGGTTGCCCAGGGAGGCTGTGGATGCCCCATCCCTGGAAGTTCTGCAGGCCAGGTTGGATGGGGCTTTGAGCAACCTGGTCTAGTGGAAGGTGTCCCTGCCCATGGCAGGGGGGTTGGAACTAGATGAGCTTTAAAGGTCCCTTCCAACCCAAACCATTCTAGGATTCCATGAATTGACTTGCCAAAGTGGAGGACAAAACTTCGTTCAGAGGAAGCTCTGGGAAAGAATTTCATACAGGACTAGTCATGTGAAGGTCTTGTCCAGTGGAACTGGAATTTAAAAAGCTCTGTCTATAACGCTGAAGAAAAATCCTAAATTATTTCAATGTGTTGCAATTTATAAACTAGGGGTTTGATTACTGTGGTTTTATAGAAATACTATTACTTGGAAAAAATGTTTGAGTCACAGTGTGTTTCTAGTATTCATATTGGTCCTAAGTGTAAATATTTTCCTGTATTATGGAAGGTTTTTAACTTCAGCTGTTTTTTTGATGAATGTGATTTGTAATGTGACAAGCTGTAATGTATCACTAATGCCCCATAAAAATGTATCTGATTTTGCTAAAATTCCACATGTGATGCAGTTAAAATACTTTCCAGTATACTTTATGTCAGTGCTATACTTACACTGATTAATCGAACACAGGGTCAGGAAAGCAGAAATCTCTTTACCGGATTTTTTTCTCAAAAGGTAAACTCGTGCTAAATACTGTGATGGAGGATCTTTACTGCGGTTGCTACCACAGCAAGGCAACATTTGTGCGTGACAGTGAGGAGGCATTTCCCGGCAGGTCTCCTGGTTGACCAGGTATAAAGCATGGCAGAGGGGTGGCATGTCCCAGGCATCATGATGCTCTTTGGGGAGGCATGACAGCCATTTCACTGCACTGTGTTCTCCAGCACCTGGGAAACATCAGTGCCCAAGAGGGAAAGTTGTCATCAGTCTTAAGCTGTTAGGGCGAGGAGTTGGAAGGGCTCGGCTCTTCACAAATGATCAGGCACTCTTGATTCTGGCCACTCTTATAGCTGTCTAAATGGACATATTCCAGCCTCTTTTTAAAAGTTAAGGTTTGCATTTCATAATTATTTTAAATATGTTACAGGACTGATAAAATCCTATCTGATACATTGCTATAGAAGAATAGTTCTTTGAAATAAGGATGAAAGTTATTACTGCATATATATTCAGATCACATTTGTTCTTAGTGATTTTCTGGATACCCTGGAAGATGTATGCCCCTGAATATTACACTTCTTTCATGTATTCTTACTTTTCGCTCTCTGACACTTTTTTCCTTTTTTTTTTTTTTTTAAACAAATGATAGTGGGAGAGAAATCAATGCCCAGTTTCATAGATTCTGTAATATGAAAGGACAAGGTTGCAATCCATGTACTTCTAGCTGTTGAAATATTTTCTGTATCTGAGAGAACAATGTTTATAAGTCACTGTTGGCTTGCTTTGTGTAGTAGGGAGAGTTGTGTGGGAAAAATGCCATATGATTGCCTTACCATGGACCCTATCATAATGCAAGTATACAGTACAGTGAATTAAGGTAACAGAGTTCGACTAGAAGGATCTACTGTTGGATTTAAGATTCTCCATGTTATATTCTTAATATACATTGGAGAAGAGAGATGTCCGAGGATATTAGTCCTTTTAATGCTATTCAGGTACATGCTAGCAGCATACCCCATACATCTGTGATGCTTTACATTTCTTGAGACCATTAGCGTCCACAGTTTATAGTAGATATAAAAATAGCATGGTTTCACAGGCAAATTGAACATATTGTTTCATGACTATGGTTTGTCTGTGGCTGCATAATATTTTTTGACAATTTTTTCCCTATAGTATGAGACCAATATTAAAAGAAATTACATCCTTCAGTTCAAGAGAGTGTCATTTTGCTTTGTGATTCTGCAGAACTCTTCCAGATGCTGAGACAGATAACAAAACAGCCTCAGAGTAGCATTTGTCTGATGAGTGAGGGTTTAGCTCACCTAAGGATAATGATCTAACAGTCAAGCATCTAGCTAAATAAACTGCTGGGTCTTCCTGTATTGCCAAGGGAAAGTTGTACATCCCCCAGAAATCGGGTCATTACACCTATCTTAAGAGGAGATGAATACTCTTCTGAAGGTCGTTCATTCTTTCCAGTGTCTGCAGAAGGAGTCTAGTTTTCTACTCTGAGTCTCAAGATTAGGAATCTGAAGTTAGGGATGCTAAATCTCTCTGGCCCAAATTGCACTGAAGATATCCCCAGAATTCTCAGTATGTTAATTCTGTGCTTTTGCAGTGTCATGATTTAAGGTATATTCTGTCTTGTTCCTTCTGCTGATGAAACTGGAAATCTCCTCAAATCTTCATTTTCTGTGTCTTTGGAATGTGTGTTTCATATCCAAACAGCAACTCTATAATCTGGACAATTGAGCATGGGTCTTAATGCTTGCCCATGAGTACCTGTCTTTTTATATAAATATATTTCAATCCTAAGAGGCTTTAATCATGGTTGTTTATTCAAAATGAGAATGGTTTCTGGTTAGGTATAAACAGGAGTTGACTGTACTTCTTCAGTCATCTTCTTGTATTGCAGGAAATAAACCCCCTTATATAAGTATTTATATCTCTAGATTCTGTCAGAGAAAATTTCTTAATTCCAAAGTTATCTTTAGAATGATGGGTTGTCAGGCTAGAAGAGCTAATACCATAACATTGGAAGCAAGGCGCAGTGTCTCTAACGCTGCGTGCGCTTTTGTTGCGGATGGAGTGATGCACTTCACTCGTAAGAAAGAAGCAGGAATATGTTTACTGATACAAAACAGCGATTTAATGAAGTTTGGTAGTACATGCGGCAGTGGCTTAACAGGATTCAGTGACAAGGTACACTTGATTATTTACTGCATAGAGGACAGGGTCAGACAAAACTGTCAGGGAGGCCTGCCGGTTGAGTCATGAGGTTCAGAAAGGACCCCATTGCGTTCTGAACTCCTCAGAGGGGAGTTTAGATGCGGCTGGATCCAGACTTAGTCCCAGACTTGGTCAACGGTTTATGTCTAAAGATTATATGTTCACAATCAATCCTTTATATCACTTAGCTAAGATTTCAAAGCTTCAGCATGCTTATTCCCAATTGACTTATTGACTGTCTGATGCGATAAGGATTCTCTCAACCTTGCAGAATAACCTTGAGAGGTGTCCCTACTGAGAGGCGTCCCCTGGCATGCAGCCCACTGCTGTGCGGGAGAGCTCAATGGGCCCTGGGCTGTCTGCTATTTATGGAGTAAGATGATTGACTTATATTTGCATACCAGCCATATTTTGGTTGGTGCATGCTCAACTAGCCCTTTGTTATTGTGTTGTTATCTGTCTCCCTCAAATCCACTTTGAGCCAGATGCAGCCATCGTGACCAGACGCATTCGTTATGACCGCCACTGGTGGTAATCACTTGAGCAGGATTACGGGAAATAAAGGTCAGGCTTGCCGGGGGAGCACACCGTCACAACTTTCCTCTTGATATTTTTTTAATTTCCAGGCTATCTAAACACAACCCCATCATTCAACGCTGGTTCTTATGTGTTGAGCAGAGCCTTTGCAGCTCGCTTGTGTGTAGTTCGTAGATTAAAAGCCAACCTGATGACATTGTGCCATACTAGTATGACTGGTATTGCTTTGGCTAAATTCGTAGCTTGTAGACAAAATTGGTGACTAAATGCTAATTGATATGTGAGTACAATTGTTACAAGGAAAAGGAGCAGGAAATGTCAGATATCTCAGGTATGTAACCTGCTTCAAAGTGGTGCACACTGGCACCAGCCCCTGGAGACTGTACGTGATGAAAGTTTCCATTTAACGAGTGCTGCTGTAAGGTGTAAGAGAAGATGTGTTTCTTTTTGTGGATGAGGTCACTAATTTTTGCTGCTGGGTTGACAAAATCTTGTACCTCTCAAAGAAAACTCATTTTTGAGAGTTGTGTCTCAGTAAGGGTAAGCATCTGGTGTGGGATAGCACCAGACTGGGAAACAGATTTCTGATTCTACATTTACTACTAATTTGGTCACTTCTGTGACCTGCAGTGACATCTATCTGTGCTATAATTTCTTTTTCTATTATATTAATATTTCTCTGGCTAGCAAACCCACTGTAAGAGTTGAAGCTGTTTTAATCTAGAATGATTTGGTTATTACTAGTATAAAATATTATGAAGAAGCTGCTCATAGTAAGAGAAGTACAAGTGAAATACAATGTAGCTTCTAACACAGAATGGTACTACTGTGAAGTAACTGCTGAAGTCCATTGTATTTTCAGGTTATCAGCAATAATTGCTATCAGTATTATGCCCTTTACATCTAATAACCTCTTTATATAAAGCTGTTTTCATAAAGCTTTTTCTGTTCTTCTGCATAATGTTTTATGATTCAGGCATCTAATGATTCCCCAAGAGAAAGCGCACTGTATACAGATTGGCCCTATTAGTGCAAACCGCGTAGTGAGAACAAATACTCTGTTACACATTAATTTTCCAATGATTATTCCTTGCCTTTCTTACAGATTCCAAGCAGAAATTGATAGCATTAGGCAGTATATAAGAGTACACTAATCTGACTTTACTCTCCGTGAAGATTCTTTACTCTCCCTGAAGATTACTAGCTATATGCTGTCTGTCCTGCTTGAACACAATTAACAGTTTATGTTATATTTTTGATACATTTACCTAAAAAATATTTTTATATCCTATCAGTATTCACATATAATATTTTAAAAAAGAGGAATTTGGTATTATTTATCTATGTATTTTCAAGGAAAGTAAATTATTTCAGGTAATCAAGAGATTTTCAATATCAACAAGATTTGAAAAATAGAGCAGGTGTCTTGAAATCCAGGGGATTAAATGCACTTCACCTGATTGCTTTTATGTAACATATGCATGAATTCCAGATTTAGTCCCCTTTCTCTTTTTCTTTGACTCTACTTTTTTTTTTTTTTTCTTTTTTCCTCTTTTGCAAAACACAGAAATACTTTGAATTTAGCTAGTTAAGAGAGTGTAATTTTCAGAAACACTCGAGCCAGCCTCCTTCTATCTGGAGTGGTTCAATTGGTGCATTTTATTTTTTACTGTAGAGGAAGTTGACATTGACTAAAACTAAACACTTTGAATATTGAGGGCATTTGCACATAAGAATGTGAGTGCAGTGGGGAGAAAAAAATATTGCTTTCGTGTCACAACCAGTCTTCAGCAAGGACACAGAATTTTGTCTTTTCTTTTAAAACTATAGAGTATCAAGTATGAAAGTAAGTGTCACAGGAAACAGACGGTCTTTTTGTAGAACTTTAAAAAAGCTACAAACCAACACCCCCCCCCCAAAAAAAACCAGAGAACATGCTGCACATGTTATTAATAGCAGCAGAGCTCAAGAAGACATGAGAATCTGGAATATTTTGATGAGGAACCCTCAGGTCAGAGTTTTCAGCAAAACTTGAGCAACAAGGACATGCTGTTTCAGATGCTGCAATTGTTTTGTCATCTTTGCAAACAGCCAGGGCTTTCATCTGGCTTGTAGGATGGGTTTGAGAGCTGTTTATTGGGGCTTTGGTTTTTTTGTTTGGTTCGTTTTTGTGTTTTGGTCGGGTTTTCCCTTCTCCTGTAGTGTAAACCCTGACAGCAAAGGTGAGAGGTCAGAAGAATTCAGGACTAAAGATACTGAGGAGATAAGATACTGTATGAGGTTTTCTGTTCAACACTGGATTACAAATTTAAATTATGAGATTATGCTATTACCTACTTTTTTACTGAGTAAAATATAAAATTAATGTGGAATGCACAAAGCATATTTACTTGAAATCACTAATGCTTAAATATAATTTCAGAGAGAGGCTAAAATTGATATAGCTGGCTTCTTCACTGTGTGAAAGCCACAGATGCTAAGAGTTGCAAGAGTAAAGCCAAAAGAAATAGAGTACTGATCAGCACAGTTGCATCATGAATCAATCAATTTTTTCATTGCTTAAATCTGATTGTTTTGATAAGTATGTGATGGATAAAGCCAAAGTAATGTGTGCAAGCATATTCCTTGCACATTTTTCAACTTTCTTACATCTGCCTTGCCCCATTTCAGTTATAAACCTTTTCTTACTAAGGGAATTCATTATGAGGAGGAAGAAGGAACAATATTATGTGAAAAAATAACGTGTTAAAGTGACTTCTTAGTATTGCATATTGATCAAAGCTGTCTAAATGCCAATGAGGTGGGACTTCTCCAATCTTCAGTAACAGCTGATCCAGCTTAGTGGTGGTTATTCCTAGACAGAAAAGAAACAGTTGGTATTAGTACTCTTTTCTATTAATTGAGTTTTTGGTCTTTTTCAGGCACATCAATAGGATGGGGAGGGAGAGGTGTGAGTGTGGGGGGCTGTTGATTTCTCAATGATTGCAAATTCTTTAATGCATTCCTGTAGTTCATTATATGTCTTAAGAAAACAAGAGGAATTTGTAAATACTCAAAGGGAAAAAAGTGTATATATAAGTTGAAATCCTTTAAATTGGTCTGTGTTAAAGATATGCAGAGTGTATATATCTACATATATGCACATAAACTAATATGAGGTAACATTTTTGTTTCTTCTAAAGCATCAGTTGCCTATTTAAAGTGCTAGGTGAATGATATGTGTGTGAATACAAAAATCTGGTTTTTATAGTTATGAAAGTTTAGGTACAGAAAATCAATGGAAGAGGTGGAATGGCTGTCTTTAAAGGCTCGATTATGAAGTAGTGCCTTGTATCTAAATCAAGTTGAGAGCGATCTCCACGTGTAAGTAATTCAAAATGTCCTTTTGTGTTCCCACAGAAACATTTGTTTGCTGTTTAAACTATTGACTAGCCAAAGTGAACTGCTGACAGATTGTTTTATCATTTTGCTATTGTTGCTACATGCAGTTAAAAGCATAAGAAGTTCACTGCCAGGTAGCATCAACACCAGCCATCTCCAACAAAGACAGAAAGCATGTAAGAAACACATAATTTATTAATATAAGAAAGATGAACTAGATGAGAGAGAATTTTCCAGGAATTTTCATTTTATATTCATTGAACATAGATGAAAGTCAGAGCAGGTATGTTCTTACCTTTCCCCTTGAAGTTACTTTTCAGGTAAAATATATATATATATAAAAAAAAGTTTTGCTCTGGTTATGCCTGTATCAATCCGTAGATGTGCTTCAATCATTACACCGTGAAATGTGTAAATGATTTAATGTGACCGTGAGTCCCAGCCTAAGCACCAGACGCATGTTTCTTCCATGGCACCTACATATGGTCCTAGTTGCATTAACTCCCAGAACACTGTAGTGTGTTGCACACACTAGAACTTCTCATATCTGTTACCAATACTAATCGTAGTCTTGTTTTACTACTATAGCACTTGTGACCCAGGTGGCTAGAGTGGGAGCACAGTGAAGAGGATAGCAATAGTGATCAGCATAACATAGACTTAAATCTTCTGTTGTGGGAGACAAGGCAATAATGGAAAGTGGAGATTCAAGCCTATGCTGTAATTCTTATTCATTGTGTCTTTTGTCAGACAGATTTGGAGCAAACTTGGACTCAAAATTGCGATTTGCCAAAGAGGGCAACTGCAATAGACAAATGGAAAATAAGTCTAGAGAGGAGCTTTTCAGAGTAAGGACTGCTAGTGCTAGATACTTGTCTTTACTCAAAACCTGACAGTGCTTCACTCATTCTTCCTTCATTGCTTGTATATTTTAGATGGAAGATATGTTCTTACTGTGACTGATAGAAAATGCAAAGGTTTCAGGATGGAAGTATTGTCCTAAGGCCTATGCTTCACAGATTATACCCTGCAGAGCTTTTAATATACCATCTCAGACAGCACCTGTTTTTCAGAAGTTCCTTAGCAATAAAGCTTTTAGAACTGAAATTCCCTTTAAGGTATCTTAAGTCACATTTTAGTCTCTTAAAAAATGTTGATTCCTACATATTGCAGAGATTTAAAAGCAGTGCTGTTGTGGGAAGAATTAAAATACCTGATTTTGTAGATACAGGTTATAATTGGTGCTAAGTGCACACACAGGACTCAAGAAGTTTCTTTAATCAACAGCTCACAGCCACTTTACAGTGGATAATTAATGCTACTTGCTGACTGAGAGCTGAGCTAGGGTAACCAAATGGTGTAGGTGAGAAGAGGGTTGGGAAGAAAATCCACAGTGCGCAAACAAGTAGGATTCACACTGCACACATCATGCCCTGGAGAATTTCTTGCCAGTGTAAAAACAACTTTACAAAAGCAAACTTGTTTACAAAATAAATCAGAGTTTTTAAAGCTGTAAATGTTTAATATACCCCCTACAGAAAATACAGTAATTTCTATTGGTTTGATGGTTTTGTGAGATACACTTCCAAAACATTCTTGTTTTCAGTCAAGATCATCTATGCCAGTGATCACTTGTATTCCAGCCAAACTAGATATGTTACTCTAAATGTTTTCCTCTATTATCACCTGGTTGTTCATGTTCTTTCTCCTCTCTGCAAGAACCTATTGCATTATTTCTCTGTATTTATGCCACCGGGAAAAATGGTTAAGAAAGTTATTATTAGTGTCATACTGTAGACAGTAGGGCAAAGATTCGCCATAGACAGGCTTGTCTGTGGTCATTCCTACTCCACTTTGACACTGTATCCACCTTTTCTCATTAAAATGTCAGACTATAATGCATTTTGCATAAATTTGTATAAGGCAAAGCCAGATAGTTTGATGTCTTCAGTATCCTTTTGTTTCCTAGAAGAATATCAAGCGCCTCAAGTTTTCTCAGTGCACTGAATAAGTATGAAACTTTTTTCTACAGATATTCACTGAATTTTCAGTCATAATTAACATGTGGGACTTTGTATGTTTCAGTTGAAGGATTAACTACTTCTGCCCTTCCTCATGATACACAGTTAAGATCATCTCCTTCCATTTCAACAACGCTATTCTGTGCAGTGAGAACATTTTAGTTAAAACAGCAGGTTATCTAGTACCAGATATTTCTTCCTTTCCACTTTTCCAAAAAAGAGAGCTTAATAACCTGGCAATGCCATGTTCAACCATAGACAGCTGAACTGATCACATAATTTCTCTTTTTTTTTTTTTTCATGTTTCAATATATATTTTTTTATATTAAAGCCTTAAGTTGTAGCAGTTGATTTGAGGAATCAGTAATATATAGACTTAATTCACTATTCCTAAATCACAAGACTTTATTTTCCTTTCAGTAAAAGTAATTGTAAGAAATACAGAGCATACACCTTCATTTTATGATGAAAAGTTATATTTTCAATATTGAAATAAAAATGCTAAATGAGAATTAAAGGAATGGTGTTTCATATTTCTGTTGTTCAAAGGGCAGCCTCGAGGCAAGGATGAACATTTTTGAAACACTCTTTGCATTTCTACTTAGGAAGACATTGCCAGAATTTCTAAGTGAGGTTTTCAAAATTATTTTCTCTCTCATTACTTAAGTAATTATTGAAGCTCATAGCTTTAATCTTGATGCTTTATTTGTCCTGCACCGCAGCTACATGTGGATTTACTAACAGTAGGGTTCAGTAATGCTGGGTTTCTGATATCTATTCCTTCCCTTTCATCGTTAATAGGATAGGATTTTAACTCATAAGTATAATGCTGATGGATATAATGAATGGCTTAATCAGTGACTTCATCTTTTCATCAGTGAGGTAGTCCAGTGACTTGCTGTTAATGCTAATGAAGTTGCCAGTGAATTTAGAGAAAAAACATTAACTGCAATCATTTAAGATAGTAGAATTGAATTTGGATTTTAATTCACAATGTTGGTAACTCTAACAACTTATCAGATGCAGAAAATGCTCTTATTAGACTTTGCAGTATATCACTTCCAGAATTGTGAATGAAGGGTATATTTCCATGGTTGTTTTGCATACATACCAAAGCAAATACCAACTTTCTCCTAAGCAAGTGAAAAATACCAAAAAAATATAACAGAAGATGGTGATGATTCAGTTCATGAGTTGTTTCAGTTCATTGTTAAGATTTCTACTGTTGGGAAAACCAAAAAAAATTAGCCATCTGTATTTCAGGACATGTTCTAATACCTTGAAGTAAATCAATATTCTCATTGCTACTTTGGGCATGCAAAAGATAAATAGAGGGATTGAAGAAATCTCAGATGAAGTCAACTTTAAAAATACAGTGGAACTGAGTCTTTTTGGTTCTGCATACGTTGCTGAGAAGGTCTTCTTGACCATCCTTTCAGATGGGGCATTCCAGTTGTGTCCCAGTGAGAAAGCCAATTGCATTCAGTGATCATCCTCCCTGCCTGTTTGACCTTGTGTTCTGCCAAAGGGAACAAGACCTCAGGATGGCTCGCACCACCTCCTTGCGCACTTGCCGTAGGCAAGTGGTGGGCACAACCATTGTATCCCAAGGCTACTCACAACAGCTTATGGGAAGCATTGTAGCTATTCACAGAGAGTAGGTAAAAGATGCTAATAAGGGGAATTTAAACTGTGTGCAGAAATACGAAAAGAAGCGTGTTTCAGTGTTCCAACAGTATTGTTTGGGTTGGATTAGGATTTTGGAATGAGTCAGAGACTTCTGTAAGCAGCACTGGTAACTGAGAAAGCAGTGCTTCTCTCAGTCTAAGAGAAACAAGGATCTAAATGTGACTAGAGGAGCTGTCTAGCAAATGTAACATAAATTATGACCCAAACGTTTGTTACTACATATTGCTTGTCACTTTACACTTCAGAACAGGTGTTAGCCACAGTCTCCTGGCAAAATTGTATCTTTGCTAATTAAATTCTGCCCTGCTAAATTCCCCCTGAAATTTTAATTGGATTTTGTATTCCTCACTGTATGCCATAAATTGTTGTGTGAGGCTGCTTTGTGCTATTAAATGGCTGCATTTAATTGGTAGGTGACATACTCCTTATCCCTTAATACAGTGTCTTATCATTTATGAAGTGATTTAAAATTTATTAATGCTGATAGCTACAATCCATGAAATCTTCATCAGACGAAACTCATTCTTGGTTTCCCCCAGTCTTCTCAAGTGGTTTTATCTGGCTAAAACTTGTGTTAGAAAATTGTCTCAAGGGAATGTACAGGTAGAAGTGTAAAGTGTTTCCTTCAAAAAAACCCACCCCAACTTTATCCATGCTGAGAACTGTTTAAAAAGAGAGTATAGTATAAAGACAGATTGTAAAATGAACTAAGCTGAAACATTGTTCTCATAAGGCAGACATATTTTGGAATATGCTACCAAAAATTAGTTTTCTCTATGCTTTAGACTATTCACAAGTTAGCACTTCATAACACACAATGGATTAATTTGCACATACCTTAAATATATACTTGAACTGGATTTAGGTAATAATAGGGCCATAAACACTTCATAGTCTACCAAAGTTGAAGTTAAGGCAGACAGCTTGAAAGCAAAATTGCTTCTCTTGTTTTTTTCCTAATATGCTTCTAATTAAATTTTCTTTTTAAGAAGGGCTTTTCTTTGTTGCAATATTTTTTTTTTTCATTTCCAAATTTGATTTGATTTTTGCCTTCCTGTAATTTAAGTGCTAAAATACTTCTAGTCTTTCTAAACTGGAATTATTTTTGCCTTGATAATGCTGTTTTTCATATGATTGAGTTTCTAATGCTATCTAGTGTTGCCATGATGGTAAAAGCAACTGAAAACAAGCACCCAGTGTTAGCCTGACGTTCTTTCCAATCACCTTTCTGGGCTGAAAAACGTCTATTGGCAGATCCTGAACAATAATAAACCCCCATGACTCTATTGACAATCAAAACCATCTGAGCATCCTCCACTGTACCGCTGTCTTTTCTCAGAAAAAAAATTCTTACTGCAGTTTCTGAGTTACCAGTGACTCTGAAATATTGACATATCCTAACTCTGCAGAACACAGATGATGTAAGTACAACTTGATATGTCTGCTCATGGTAAAACAGCACACATTTAAAAGATTATTCTCAACAAAGTCAGTGAAAATTGTTTTTCAAAGAAGGTATAATTTCTGAATATGCAGTTCAGATGTAAGTCCTCAGGAATTTTGTCATTATCATGTACAAGTATGACGGTTTGGTAATTTCCTATTTTTCTTTTTTTTCTTGATATTCATTGTTATTTATATGGGATCTTTCTTTATATACTTGATATTCAAGTTATGTAGAGAATGTCTGTAGCTAGGTGTATGTTTATATGCATAGTTTTATGCATTAGACCATGTGTTCATACTCTGCTATTTAGAGTGGTTAAACATTTAAAAATATGGATATTTAAAAAGAAATATAGCATATTTTTATGTATGTTTTCAGAAAAAAAAAAAATCTCAATTTCTTTTTTTTCCTGTATTCTGCTGTTTTTTAATGGATTGCTTGCTAGTTTGCCAGTAGGCTCTTTAAATGTTGGTATTATGTTAATTCCGTATCTTCAACTATCGACCTTATTCCGAGTGCACTGATGATCCTACAGAAAATGTTAACAATATAGTGCTATTTTCCTTATTTAATGATGCGTCAAATAGTTATAATGAACACAGTCATGAATACATTTGGGTTAGTGAAGAGGATAACAGTTTGATTAGTGCACCATCGATATTTATTTTATGTATTCTAATTAAGCTGGCAGGCTGGCTCCTATGTATACAATTTAATCCAAAACCAAACCAAACAAACAAAAAAATAACTTGGAAGGAAAGTTATGGTTAAATTACCATCCACTTAGCATTAAATATTATTAGGCCCTTTTCCCACCTTTGTCCTAGTAAGTGTTCTACAGGTGTTGATCTGTTTTATAATTGTGGTTCTGGTATTGGAAGGAGGTTTTTATCAGTGATCTCCAGCTATATGTATAGTAAGGCTGCAGGGAGAATTTGGGGTGTGCCTGAGGAGGTGCAGAGGTTGAGCTTAAAGCTTAGTGGTGCATCCTCTCAGAGAGCTACTCCTCACCATCCTGCTCCTGGGCTTCAGGTATTTACTGTGCTTGTGACCACAGGAATATGGGTGCTTTGGTTTTTCTGGGGTTGAGGATGACCCTCTACTTTATGTTCACATGCATTTTTGTTTATGGTACTTATTAATACAGTGTTTACTCTTGTTAATGGCCAGACAGTTCCATCAAAATGAAGAGTCTAGCCTGTGTTGTCCTCCAGTAAGGGCTGTTTCACTTCAGCCCTTTTAGTTTTGTTTTTTTGTATGTATCTTTACTGAGAATTTTTAAACAGTGCTGCATTGTTACGAGTTTGCAGACCAGATGGTTTTTGGTTTCCTTGAAGAAAAAGTCTCCTATTTCTTCCCCTTTGACTCAGCAACATTTTTTGTTTCAATAACTCTTAGTACTTTACAAAGCAAGAATCAGACTCAGTCTGTGTTTGTGTGCGAGTGCTTGGTACAGGGACAGTAATAAAGTATTTCTTAGCCGTTTCACCACCGTACACACAAGTTGGATGTAATTACAGACCTTGTGCCCAGGAAAACATTGGGTTTGTGGCCTTTCCACTCGTCTGACAGCTACATGAGGTGTTCCAAGTTAAAGAGGCTATTAAAGCCACTTGGGACAGTTCAGCTCTTCAGTGTTCCCACTTCTAACTTGTGATGAAATGACATGATAAAACTCTAATGAGAGAGATCAGTATCTTCAGCTCGGTGCCTGCCAAAGATACGTGCTGCGTATTTCCATTTATTCTTTGCCACATAAGAGGCCCTTCATTCTAAGCTTTGGACAAATAGTTACCGTATGCAACAGTAATAATAAAAGATTTCCTAATAAATACTACAGCATATGTGTACTTGTAACATAAATGGACTGCAGCAGTAATTCAAATATTATACAAAGTTGGGAGCACCACAGATACGACAGTGGCTTAATAAACATGTTGACAAGGTGGTTGTTAGATACATGCTGCACTGATGTGCTCCTGAGCCATGACAGCCTCTTGGAGACTGAGGATGCTACAGAGCAGGGGAGGAATCCAATTTTCAGGTTTATGGTAACAGGGCTCACTGTACTTTCAGCTTCCTGCTTCTGCATAGAAGCAGTGTGTTCCCTGCAAATAAGAATTTTCTGATTCATGAATCCCACAGACATATAAGGATCACTTTTCAAAGGAAGGACGAAGTTAGAAAATAGGAATATAAATGTAGATACTGGCATGTGTGATGCAAATAAGCCTTGGGTTGTAAGGATATGCTAAGAATGTCACTGTACAAGGAAGAAGCCAGTTTAAATACGGAACACACAAGCACAGGTATGGAATACTTGTAGGCTCATGAAAAATATTGTCAAGTTACTTGATTTTTTAAAAATTTTTTTTGGTAGTTTGGAACAGAATTGGAGTCATAATTCCTTCAAGAATGAAGCTGTGCAGTTGTGTCAGAAAAATATAGTGATTATGAGGTACTAATAATAGTATTTTCCATTGCTGCATTGTGTATTATACATTATTGTATTATTCATGTGTTTTTCTCTCAGTTTTTTTGAAGAAGGGTATTTATTTCAAAGGCACGAGAGAGGTGCAGCCCACATGGGCCTCTCAGCATAAAGATGTAGTGTTTTAACTTTTGTATTTGAGACCGATTCCCTTTTATGTATGTTAAAATATTGTACTGCATTCTTTTTAATGAACATTTACATGCAGATATCCTGCTTTTCCAGCCCAAGAGGCAACCTTATGTAATACATATTTGCATATTGACACAGTTACAATACTAGAGCTAGAGGAAAACAGAATAAAAGTCAGCAGTGTGTGTTAAAATCTACTTGCGGGAAAAGTTCCTTTAAGGGTTGGCATTATCTTGTCTCAGTCACATCTACTTCAAGAAATAGGCATAGCCTCAAGCAATGCCTGGAGTTCCTACTCAGAAGAAAAGTGAATGTTAGAAAAGTTATAGACAATTTTGTTAAACTAAAAACTTCTGAAATGTGAAATGCGGTGACAAAGTCTTCTTGGTATGGTACCTGGGAATGTCAATGCAAACCAGAGGGGAATACAGGATACCAAGTAAAACAGGATATTACCTATAGAGTAGGATTTAACATGGTTTCATGGTACACAAAAGCCAAAAATTTAAACTGGACTAGAGTAAGTGAACTCTTCTACTGAGGAAAATGTGAAAGGAGGTTGCTTCTGCCATGGATTTCACAGAAGGCAGCTGCTTAATGGCCTATTTGGGGCTCTTCAGGTTTACAGTCTTCTGCACCAATTAAATGCAAAGAGCTGAAGTAGATGTCTTTCTCCTTTCTCCTTTTCCATCTCCTGTTAAAACACTTCCACTTCCTGCTACCTTGTGCTTACCTATCCACAACCATTAGCATCTTGTTACCCACCAAATAACTTTTCCTTTGTGTACTGTTTCTACAACCTGGAGGGTTGGGTGTCAAAAGAATTTATTCTTGCCTCTTTCAGCATCGTAGGAAAGTAGTTGGGATACTGCCAACAAACCTGTGCTGTCTTTTCTGATATAGGTGTCACAACAGAGTTTCCTACAGAAAAGTCCTCTGAGCCTTGAGGCACATGGCTCCCACTGAAATATTTTGAGAAGGCAGCAATGTAGTTTCTGGTACCAGCCAGGCTGTGTGAAGGACGTCTAGGAATGTTGCAGGTCTATTGCAATTTTTAGGAAATATTGATATAGTTCTAACATTATCAGGGTCTATAATTAACGTTTCTATAAACTTCATTCACATGGTACTGTATAAATAGTTGTCCACAGCAAAGATACATGTAATTATCCTTGAAAAAGCTTGCAGAAGGCAGAGGACTTACCCCAATAGGAAAATAAATTAAGATGTTCCTAAATCTATATATATGGATGACTTTAGAAAGACTGTTCATTATAACTTACTCATTATTAAAAGAAAATTAATTTTTGCAAGCTCAGTGAAGTGTCATATGTAAAAAAGTGAGTTTTTTAATGTTCTAATGATGTCTAGCTCTTATCAATAACAGTTTTTAGCATATTGTTGTTGGACAGTTGATGAGAGCAGTGTTCTTATTCTTTCATAACCAAATCTTTACTTAAAAGTTGAAGTGGTTTAGATACTATGATGTGCTGAATATTTCAGGTAAAGACAGAATCATATTCCAGAACATTGCCTCACACTGCATTGCAAGCTAACGTATGTTAATGAATAAATATTTTTCTAAATTGAACAAATGGCACAGGCACCAGACAGCAGGGCTTTCTTCTACAAATTACATTTTTCTCCTTGTGGCCTTGGATTTTTAATACAGCTATGGAATAATTAAACAGAGTGGAGTATTAATGCAGTTTTATAAATAATGTTAAGGTTGCCAGATGTTGTTCATTTTTCCTCTCTTTTTTTTTAACGTACATCAGCGTTGAAAATGTAGGCTGATAGTGCGTTGTGGGGAACTTAGATATGTAAGACCAAATGTTGTAAGGTATTAAAAATTAAGCTTATGTAGATGATACTTTACTGATTCATTCATTTGTATATACCCCTCGCTTTTATTTCCAGTTTTGAAAAGACCAACTCTTAGATCAGATAAAAGGGCAAAAGTCCAACCCATATAGTCTTTCAATGAAGTCTTCTCTTAAGTAAGAAAACTGGGAGATTTATTTACCTGTTAGAAACCAATATTCAATGTCTAAGCCCCTTCATCATTTCCAGAGCACATGTTATTATTTTGGACACCAATTTTGCTCTGCATAAATTTCAAGTTAATGTAGCCAAATGAGGTAAAAGTGTAGGGATCAGCTCAAAGCATGAGAATGAGTACAGGTTGCAATGATGAAATTGATGGTAGGGTGCAAATGTAAGTATTTGTTTTCCCCACATGATCTTTGCCCTTAATAAAGGCTGGGAGGAGAAAATAATTTGTCATTTACACCCACTCAGTGTGAATGTACATTTTACCATTAAAGTTCTGTTACTGGAAACATGGCCTATTCAAGCGTAGAAGACAGTTGCTAATAATTGTTTTCAAACATCAGAAATAGTCTTCAGTTTTATGCAAAAAGTTGGGGTTTAGATCATTTCCATCAATCTGCAAAATCATCTTTTTGGAATACAGTTGAGAAATTCAGTATATATTTGCATCAAAGTACAAAAAAATTGTTCCCTCTGCACCCAAGTTGGATCTTTAATATTATGCGAAAAGAGAACAGTACTTACAAACTGAATCATTACTTATACATATGCCTCATTTGAAAACACATAGGAGATTTCATATTTGATTCTTTGGTTGATGAGACCACCCGTGCAAAATCTTCTCCATTTTTAGCTATTTTGCAAGTATGTCCTTATTAATACAGGTATTTCCCCAAATCTGCAAGTTAGATACCACCAAATTAATTTGCTCAGATACACACAAGCGTGCCACGAGAAACTTGCCAAGTGACGACTAAGCAGAGGCTGAAAGAGGCTGATTGGGTTGAAGATACTGGCAGGCCTTCAGAATTGATTTGGTTGAGGAAGTGTACTGTCAACAGAACAAGAAGGCCAGGATAATAGCGTAGGACCAGAACGACAGTATTTACTGCTTCAGGTGTTTGTGGCTTCCTTCCACTGATTCAAGAACAGCTCTGACTGACTTCTCATGGGTGATGTCGCCCTCACTATGCTCAATTAGATTTTCCAATTGTTATGGGCTGCTTATGCAAAAAGATGTACCATGGATCTTTTAAAAGATCTATAAAGTTGATTTTTTTAATACTCTACATGTTTAATTATTCAGTCCCTTAGGAAATAAGTTAACAGAACACAGCCCAAATCCACTGGAAGTATCACAGCCAGACAGAGCTCTTGTCCACCTGTTTGTTTACGGATTTTATATAATGATCCAATTAATATTTAAGAGATGCACGATTCATTTCCTGAATTTTGTTCAGGTGAAAATTTTTAGCCCCGTGTATTAAATATGTGCACTTAATTATCATCCTTTTTACACTGGAGGTTTTCTGGTGTGGTAGAAGGTTCAAGTAGGCCTTGAGTAGTCTCTTGGCGTTCTGAGTTAGTCCTTCAACATGTATACCACAGTTCGGCTTCCTGGGGGATGTTCAGTTCTTATTAAGGTTAAATCCCGTGAGCTGGGTGAAACCAGCGTTGCTTTTCTGTAAGCAGTTTTCAATGCTAAAGCATAGTATTGAAGATATTTAGTCTTTTTATTTAACTTTGACTTGATTTCAGTGACTTAAGTGTGGAAGAAAATAGTAATGAATGATGCAGTAACATTTTCTTAAGTCTTGAAACATAGTAAATACTTTATATCTTCACTTTGTAGATTACTCTGAAAAAAAAGCCCATTGCCTGCTTCTACCTGATTGCACTTGTCTTTTTGAAAATAGTTATTTTCACTTGAGTTCTGTTCGTTTTGTGATTTAATGGCATTGAAATAGATCACTTAAGAATTGATGTATTCATTTTTATCATATTTACATCAGCTGCAGTTCACATTTAAATAGCAATTTGTTATTTCTGCCTAAATGTTGGTTTCCTCAGCAACGATTGATATCATCCTCGTGGTTATATATTGCAATTTCCTACTGTGTCTTTGAAGATCTACTCTTACGAGAAGTGAAAGTAAATTTCTTGGTTCTTCTGTATAGCTGATAATCAAATTGAGCTTCAAGAAAATAGACCTTTATCCTGGACTTCTTAATATTCAGCTTCCCAGTATTTACCATAGTCTACTTTTAATTACAAATTAAATTAAGCTGCTTTCCCCACCTCCATGCTCCCCCCATTAAAAAGTCCCTTACATATAAGACAGATTTGACATGTTTAGTATGGTTACTTCTGTGTTCAGGAACTCCTTTTTTAAGTGATATGTTTAATAGGGATTTAATAAACTTTACTGCAGAATTGTAATGTATACTAATCTGCTTTTTGAAATTTACAGATTGATGGATTTTTTTTCTTTATAATTTTACTATTAGTGGAAGTGAGAAATAAGTAAGTTTAGCGCTATCTTTATATTGGCAACACTCACCACCCATGTTTTCTTCACATAACGTTTTCTTAATGTCACCCATGCTATGCTAAAATCCCCTTCAAAGATGATCCAGCTTTAATCAATGCACAAAACAGACATATCGTTGTCAACCTTATCCTCAGAAGAGGTCCTCTGCTCAATAAAGTATGTGGGTTAGATAATATAAACATAAACTGTGGCAGTACTATGGGATAGGATGTTTCCAGGTACTGTATGAAATGCTCATGGTTATCTAGCATTACTCATTTGCCTACAGAAATCAGACATGTAATTTCAATAGCGATAGAAATCCCTGAACTTTAGACATTTAAATAAATGAAACTGGACCAGATATATTATAGATTATTGTGTTCTGGGATATGCTTGATACATAAACACAGCACTTGGTCTGAAGGAAACACCGAGCGTGGATGAATGGTGGAGATCAGCAGAAAAAAGATGAGGAGCATTCTTGCATGTGATTTGCGAATTCCCACAGATCTGGGAAAGAGCTGTACTCCAAGTTACACAGAAAGTGCCGGTGTATAGCATTGCAGAGACTAGCACTGGACAGTGTGGTGCCTAGCTGTTGCTGGAGTCACAGAAAGAATATAGTTCTGATGACATGGCACGTGCTTCTGGCTAATTAGGCATCGTTGACTTCATATCACCAGGCACCACTGTGCTGCATATACTCATCTCTCCGTTATGTGAGGAACACTTGGACTTGCAGGATCTCCACGGTGTTGAATCCAATAACTTTTTAGATCATTCATACTGGTGGGAGTAACTGAGCTTATGGAAGCAGAAAGATTGCAAGCAATTGCCAGGTTCTAGGAGCTAGAAGGTTTTTGAATACTATTGCACTGATACAGTTCTCCCTATCTGTTTCTGATTGCTCTTTCTTTTCCTAGAAATATTGTAACAGTGGAAATTTACTTATGAAAGCATTTTGCAGCAAGTGCCCTAAAGTACAAATGATTTTCACTGAAATCATTAGGAAAAAACCCAGCAATGACATTTAATGGGTTGCACCAGGGCACCTATTCTGTAAGTTACCCAGCTCACCGTAAGCAAGAATCAGCCTGAAGTGCCTACCTGAAAATTAAACTTGGTTCTGCTAATGCCATGAAAAGCCTACTCTGAGCCCTGGAATCAATTTTATAATTTCACTTGTCCATCAAAACACCTTTTTTAATAGCTGTATACTGTTCTACAGCAATTATGGAGACACATTTCCTTCTCCCTTTCTTTCTTTGACGCACCCCCTTCCCCCCCCAAGTAAGGAACCATTTCTACAACTTGAAGATGATTGTTTTTTGAGAATGTTACCAATTTAATCTAAAAATCAATTGAGTTTCACTGTAGTCAGAAAATTGTACATCCACTTTTGTATCCAAATCCTCAGAGCCTTAGGGGAAAAAGTCTTTGAAGTGAAATGTAAAAAGAATTTTAATGTTTTATGCAGAAAGACAGAAGGGGGGGGAAGAAAGAGGAGAGAGAAACAAGTACGATGTGCTTTTTCCAGTTTCCCTGATGCCAAATGTGTTCAGCAGTACACAAACTCTGACTTTCCTTCTCCCCTTTGTATCACCCCATTGATTTCAGTGTACGATGACTTGTACTCTCCTCAGCTTTGAAGATCCCTGCAAACAAACTCTTCTAACATTCTTTCTGGCTCTGTTTTTGAGTGAATAAGTGGATAGTGAAGAATGAAGTGATACAGTGAACCAAGTTTGAGTGTTCTGAAGGGTTTTGGAATTTCAAAATATGTTTTCCCTGTTACTTATGATTTTGTAAGTAATTTTGCAGTTTGTTCTGTGCAAATGCAAAACTGCTGAAGAAATTCTTGAAAAAGGAGAAAGTGGTGGTTCTATGTTTAAAAATAAATAAAATGCATAGATATTGCTACTAAAGGTGTTCCATGATCTGTTACATAAACAGGATTAACCATTTATTTAATATTTATGTGTAGCATTCATCTCATGGTACAGGGCCTGTAGTGTCAAGTTTCTCAGTTAGTCTGATAGCCTATGGCCTGCATTTAAATAAATTAATACGTCTTAAGACTGTCAGCTAAGAATTTTTTTGTATATTCTAAATCAAAACCTTCAGTCTGGTATAGATATCATCCATCGGTTCTCTCCATTTTATTTTGGGAAGCTACTGTATTGTGAGTGGCTAGGCAAAGAAAATCCAATTGATAGCAGCACAGATATGAGAGATTAAATAGCTTAAGTACCTGGGTACTGATTCCCTACCTAGGAGTCCATAGATGTTTGTATATTTTAAAGTAATTTTGTGGTTTATTTTTTTTTTCCAAAGATACTATGTGTGTAATGCAACTATGTTATTCTCCACAATGTATATGTTATTATTCTTGTAAATGGCTGCTTTATAACAGTATTTAATTCCAGAACTTGCTGTAAGCTGAGTTCTCGTGTTTTGTATTTGTGAGCAAAAGACAAATACCTCAGGTGATCAGAAAGATTGTGTAATGCCAGCTTTCACTGAGCCTCCAGACCTGCTGAGCAAAAATGCTGTTGAAGTGGCCGAATTGTGCTTCATCATACTTCTATGCTGACGGTGTCCAGAATCACTGATTGAAGATGTAACTAGAGGGACACTCTTTTGGATGAGTTTGAGCAGATGAGCTTAGGATTAAGACAGTTCCCAACAGGATCCTTTTGTGTCATTGTTGATGCTGAAGTAGTTCTCCTTAGCTCGGATGTGATGCTGAATGTAAACATGTATTGCCCACTGCTGTTCCAGCCATGCTCAGACAATTTGATGATGGTTCAGAGAAGAGTGATGTTAACGCATGGCCTTAGAATCCTCTCTATGTTTTAGCCACATTTTCACTGTTTTGCATGTTTATGTCTTTTTTTTTACCCCCACAAATCAACAAATGTCTTATCTTTAGTCTCCAGGTGCTACCATAATATTAGTAATATGGACCACTTGAATTCCTACACAGTGCACACACTGTAGATGTGTATGTGTATCTATATATCAATCTAAAGTATAGCCCCGCTGTCGTGTACAAACAAGAGCATTGTGAGGCAGTGAAACCTACTGATAAATCCTGAGTTTTTTTAGAAAAGTTGGCTTCTTTTTTTCCATTGCGTGGTGTTTCTGATAACTATCTTGTGTCTAAATACTCTCATGTTCAGCCAGTAATGCTACAGCTTTCATTTTAGGTTGATTGTATTTAAAGAATTTCTGAATTTTGACTTCTCTTAAGTAGGCTGGAAAAAAATAGGAGTTTTGGTAGTTTCTGTATGAAGAGGTTTCTATTTTATGTTCCACTAGTTGTTTGTTTTTCTTCTACAGCGCTTCATCATCTGTCATTCCTTGAAGTACAAGCAATGATAAATTCCCTGTCCACGTTAATGGGAGTCGAGAATGCTTTGCTTCTCTCAGGATAGGTGCCATATTACTAGGACAATGTATTGATTTGGTTGACTGCTGATGTGTGATGCATGAAAGGAATGAGAAAGTAAACTTTCTGAATGTGAAGTAAATTGTGCTGCTGATGATATATAAGTGATTTAGGAAAAAGCAATCAATCAGATTCTCTGTGCTGGTAGTGGTGCTACATACAATTTAATATATGGAATCATAGAATGGTTTGGGTTGGAAGGGACCTTTAAAGATCATCTAGTTCCAACCCCCCTGCCATGGGCAGGGACACATTCCACTAGACCAGGTTGCTCAAAGCCCCATCCAACCTGGCCTGCAACACTGCCAGGGATGGGGCATCCACAGCCTCCCTGGGCAACCTGTTCTAGTTGCCTCACCATCTCATAGTGAAGAATTTCTTCGTTATATCTAATCTAAATCTATCCTCTTTCAGTTTAAATCCATTACCCCTTGTCCTATCGCTACATACCCTTGTAAAAAGTCCCTCTCTGGCTTTCTTGTAGGCCCCCCTTAAGTACTGGAAGGCTGCTCTAAGGTGTCCCCGGAGCCTTCTCTTCTCCAGGCTGAACAAGCCCAACTCTCTCAGCCTGTCTTCGTAGGAGAGGTGCTCCAGCCCCCTGATCATCTTCATGGCCCTCCTCTGGACTTGCTCCATCAGGTCCCTGTCCTTCTTATGTTGGGGGCCCCAGAGCTGAACACAGTATTGCAGGTGGGGTCTCATGAGAGTGGAATAGAGCGGGGGGGAATCGCCTCCATTGACCTGCAAATCATTCTTCTTTTGATGCAGCCCAGGATACGGTTGGCTTTCTGGCCTGCAAACACACATTGTTGAGTCATGCTGAGCTTCTCATCAACCAACACCCCCAAGTCCTTCTCTGCAGGGCTGCTTTCAATCCATTCTTCACCCAGCCTGTATTTGTGCTATAGTAAAGCAACAGTTCTTTTACAATCTAAATCAAATAGACAGTGTTCTGCGCTAAACTCGGATTCTTGCAAAAATGACTTGCAGCATTTTTGGGTTTAGTGTGCTTTACTTTCTACATTACTGACATGTGATCTGATAATTCAGAAATATTGAGCTGACATTCATGAATTCTGCCTTTTTCTTTTCAAGAGCCACAGATTTTTTGTCCTAGACTGCTTATAACTATTTGAAATTGGTTGGTCTTTAATTTTATCTTGTATGTAGAGTTGTTTTGAGTCCCAGATACCTTCAGATGGAATTTATTATAGCCACAGGTAATTGGACTTTAATATCTGTAAAACATCCACTAGAAACATGAACTGACCCATTTTCTTTTCTGGCAGATGTTTTGCAGATATTACACTTATACCCAATTAGCTTTGGGTACTTCAGCAGTATACATTAGCATTCACGTGCAGATGACTATAATATTATTTTCTCTCCTTCTCCATGTTATGACATGAATGGGATAATTTATCCTTCTTGGAAAGAGAGAAGTATCTTAATAAAAGCTTGAAGACACTTCCTGAAATTCTTCTTCTCAATACCTACTAACAAGTCTTGTCATTCTGTGTCAATGCCTCAGCTTAGCAGTTCCCCCACGTAAGTACCTTAAGCAGCAGGCAGTTCTGCAGTCTCCCCAAAGCAGCCCAGAGCTGCATATTTTGGAATCTTTGGTCTGAACTTTTGGCTGAGATTTTCAAAGGAGTTCAGCTCTCCTCAGGAAGTAGTTGTCGATATTTGGTTAGTACAAAGGCTGTGAGAATACCGGGAGAGGTTTAACCACATTTTCCTGGTATAGGGAGAGCACTGCTGTCTGCTGGAACAGAAATCCTGGAGTTCACCTGCGTGAACCCTGGTATGATTAGACGGTTCAAGGCCAAACCATGTGCAGGCAGTTGGGCACAACTATCAGATGTTCTAAAAAATAAAATAACATAAAGACCCATCTGGGCTTTTTATAAACATATTTTCTTTTACATAAAAAGTGGGGAGTTTTTTTTGCTTTAACTTATTTTAGCATTTATATTCTCAGAAAGAATAATAAAAGATTGATTTATTAGTTATGAAGTTTAAGAGCAACAGTTAAATTACTTCAAAATTAAATAAATTACCTTAATTAATCCCACCAAGTTCAGTAAATGGTATTAGAATCTGGAACTTGCTGTTGGAGGGCAGGGTAGGTTTGAGATACAATATCAGCAAAACTCAGCAATATCACAAAGTAAGACTGAACCCTCACAACAAGGTATGTAATATTATACTTTCTAAACTCTCTAAGGCTGTTCTTTTATATTTTTCATAACATATACTTGCTTTTACATCTCAAGATCAGCCAATTTCTTAATTTTTCTTTATTTTATTTTAGATTTTATTTTAGTTTTCTCTCTGAAAGCCTAGAGTGAGACTTGACAAATATAAAGTGGTGATAGACAAGGAAACATAAGTAAGCTGTCTGCCTTTTTTCTGAAGATAGACTTGTGACCAGAGAAGTGAAAGATATCGTGACAACCTGATGAATTTCAGGTCTGCAGAACCTGCACGTACTCCTCATACCTTGTAACACTTGGAAAAATGACCAAAGAACTTACTGCACTGAATGAAGGATTTGTGCTTCACACAGATACTGAAACAAATGTGTTCCCTTCAAGTGTCTTATTGAAGTGGGCCTGTCTTGCCATGAACACAATCATTAATGATCTCCATCCACGTACCATTGATCTTCCTGGAAAAGTACCTTTTAAAGCAAATGAAGTAGATCTAGCTGTACTTAAAATCTAGTATCCTGCAGAGTGTAGAAACAACTTGTCAACAGCCAATGCCCCAATGCTAACAGTAATTTCCCTTCCTGTCAAACAACTGCTTCTCCGCTGGGAGAAGGTACACCAATAGCTGTAATGGTTCTATGTACATCACAGAAAGGGCAGAGAGCCTTCTTTCCATGCAGTATTTGGGAACACGACAACAGCTTTTGTATTAGCGGATTCAGGTGGTGAGTAACAATTTGCAAAAACAAAATCCATTTGCTGGAGTACAGCTTTTACCAGTATCCACTGGAGAACCAGACAATGCAACCAGGCAGGATGAGGCATTCACACCCACAACCCAGAGAAGAGGAAGGGAGTTACCAAGTGTTACATTAACAGTGTCAGAGCCAGAACTTGGTATATATATTTTACCACAAGAAGTAATGAACATAAAAAAAGCTAAATTAAAGATTAAAATATATTGGCAAAGGTTTTCAAGTTGTGTTTCACAGCTCAAGTCTGTTAGTTCAGAAACTGTGGTAATCTCAATCATGTGGCCAAGTACTACAAGTGTTCCTCATTTCTTAAAATGCACAATACTTAGAAGTGCCTCAGTATTTCAGGTCATTTTGGAAGGAAAGAAACTTTTAGAGTCGTCGTGCTCTTCCATCGTGTACCTTTTGCTATCTTTATACTGTGGAGGAAGTAGAACAAGGTTAATTGAAGAAATGAGAGGTAGAGAGGGAGGCTCTTATATAATTAGGCAGTCTGAGAAAATCATAATTAAGCAGAAAAATACATTATTTCCTCATGAGAACAAAACAATTCCAATCTCCTGGGTAAGTCTGTAATTTGACTCCTTTGAAATAACTTAACGGATACGATAGAACATTTCGAAGTCAGTTCTAGCAACAGTCTTGGCTCAACTAAGGATGCCTTGCTTAGCTATTGGAAATCATTGTGCTACAGCTATTCTTACCTCTAAATACAGCATCTCTTGGTCATCATGCAACAATTTTGTGCTGTAAATTTAATCCGAGACAATTTTTTGTGGGGTGCTAAAGGTTTTCCTACACAAAGATGCAGTAAGTGAAAAGCAAAAGCAAAGTTCAATCACATGTTGACCTTCATGAGACAACTTCAAAGCTAATGAGTTCTGATGATTAAAAATGCAGATTTGAACATACTTTATTGTATCCCAAAGTGTGTAAGAAGCATCAGTATGATTGTGGAGTCACTGCTAATGCTTGTTTGATTACTGATGATAGGTCTTCTACTGACAGATAGCAGTAATCTTGGCTCATTTTCAGACCTCTTACGTTTTAGGCTCTGAACAAGTAACATACAATAAATTCCAAGATTATGGTATCTATGAGATTCTTTTGATGGCATCTTTTATAGATGTCTAAACATCTAACATAGAGGAGGAAGTTATTAGTCCAAATTATGTTCAGTTATTCCTTTGATGATTCTCCTCTTGGTGAAACAAGAGAGAAGGTATGAGGGGAAACAAATCAGTAACCATTTATGTAAGCTATTTGTTGATGTGAACTTTAACTCTGTTTCTTAAGGGGTTCTGGATATGTCAACAGCATATCATGTTCCACATTGTAAAGCTTTTTCTCTCTTAGCTGTTGAAGCTTATTTAGAAGATACAAGCCTCTTTGGTTGATGTTGTCAGCTAGAGCTAGTGAACTTTTGGGTAAATGGGACAATTAAGGAAGAACTTATTTCATAAAAACTTAAAAAATTTTTCTCTCATCAGTTTTGCTGTTTGTGTCAGCAACTTTGAAAGCAGAGTGGGTTTCATCTTGAATTCTTGATGTTGACCAGCTGTTCAAAATCTGTCCTGTATGAATGAGATGGCTCTGATTCCTGAAATTAGTTTTCCATTTTCTGCCCTCAAACTACTTTAGATTTGCTGCTAGCCCCAAGAAAAACAGAATGAGAGAGTCACATATACAAAAAAACTGGAATTGCTATCAATATGCTATAAGAATGTAACTACCAAAAGACCTTAAAACTTGCTGTATGTTGCATAGACTTTTATGGTTGCTTCAGTGTTTTTACAGATTATTGGGTTCATATCTTAAAACTCGCTTGCCTTCCGCTGCTGCTGCTGTACACCTGGATTATACTTGGATTATCAAAAATTAATGAAGTGTGGAAACAGTTTTATAGTTTCTAGGTTACCACAAAATGCATAATCTGCATTATTTCTGGAGATTAAGTGCTATTTGAGCACTCTAAAATGGCGTTTAGTATATAATTTTGTCCTTTGTCTGTGGGTGAGAACTTAAAATCAAGGTCACATATGTATCATTTTATTATGTCAGCCTCCCTAATGGTCATAGTCACTATTCTATATCTGAGTTGTTCTTTTTATTTACAATTTTTAACAACAAAAACCTTTAAAAGGCTACAAACTTTCATGATGATGTTACTTCCTGGTTTTGTAGTAGATTTATTTCTGATGTCTACTGATCAGTTCTGTATACCAACTCTGGAGTATGCAAGTTAGCTCAACTGCCATTTGGCGAACCCAGATTAGTATTTCATGCATATATTTTATGACAGTGTGAATATGTGCTGGCTTCTGGGGTTTTTTTGTGGGTAGTGGGATTTTTTTTGTTTGGTTGGGTTTTTGTGGGTGTTTTTTACCATCCGGAGTGCTTGCTGTGCATCTGCTACAGCTGCTTCTTACAAAGGCCTTACTGAAAGTGGTAGTCTTTTATTACATTCAAGCCATTTTCAGAAAAAAAAAAAGATGCTGTTTTTACAAGTAAAATCTAAATGGGTTTGAACTAGAGTTTGTCCTTTTCGTCCATAGTCAGATTATAAACTACATAGCGTACAGAGCAAATATAATGAGATAACTATATGCTGGACTTCTCTTTTACCCATATTATTCTCACTGTCCTCTTTCCTATGCTGATCATTTTGCACAAGAGGTGACCTGGTCGTGTTTCTGTTACCAGTGCTGGTGTTTCAGCCCAGGGGCTGAAATTACAGCAAACCCACACTGTCTTAGCCAGCCTTGGGATCAGAAGTTACCTTAAACTGAATGTGCAGTTACTATCTATATATGGGATGTGTGTAGTTTTCCTTGGTTTTTAAAGGTTTGCTTTATTAATATATTGATACAATAGATCTTTAAAAAAACAAAGATTAAAATATATGTAGGCTTGCCATTTGAAATTATATTTAGAATTACCTGTGTCTGTCTGTATCTTTATATCTATTATGTTATTAACAGCTTAGTTTTAGAAATATATTTGAAGTTTTTTTCTGAGTTAATGCTCTGGACTGTTCTCCAGAATGTCAGAAGAGATGTGTATCTTAACTGTTTACTCCTGTTTTTATAGATGGCTATACAACAGATGACATTGAATTTTACTGGCGTGGGGGTGATAATGCAGTCACAGGAGTGACAAAGATTGAACTGCCACAGTTCTCCATTGTAGACTACAAGCTTATCACCAAGAATGTTGTTTTCTCTACAGGTTTGTGGAGGGGAAGTTAAAAGGGGAATTCACTGGGAAGACTTTTGGAAGTGGGTTAATTTGCAACATGCAAGTCAAGATCTGAGCAAAAATTTTAGAAACAGGAATAAACTAGAGCAGCAACTGTGAATTTTGAAAGGGGCAGTTTTTATTCCAGCTTTCACAGTGTATAAGACATCACTCATTAACATATGAAGATGATACGGTAGGCGCCATGTTAAGGCTCAGTCAAATAAGCTGTATTTTCTGTTTTCCTATGAAAACTGATTAAGCCACTTACACACCTCAGTGCCCTAACCCCAACAAGGAGTAACCCAGCCTGTAGGAAATTTAGGAACCTTCCTCTCACTATTTCTAGTTCCTTGTGCCAAGCTGTGGATGTATTAGACTAATTATTTTGTCTTTGCTGTAAAACCTTAAAATCCTTGTTCCACAGGATTTGTAGTTTAGCCTAGGCTAGCAAGCATATGATTTTCTGAAGGCTGAAAAGATGCTTTGTGAGGAGGAGTAGAAAATAAGGTTGGATTTCATAAAATAAAAAACAAACCAAGAAGCAACTAGAACATTTCAATGACATACTAAATCATTCAAAAGAGACAAGAGTTGGGTTGGGCTATTACTACAGGATCCTCTCTACCTACTTGAGAAAGCTGCTAGGTGTGTTAAAAAAAAAAATCTTCAAAGCCCACTTTCTAGATACGGATAGAAATAATCTTTGGAGGGAGTATAGACGAATTGTGCATCCCAAATTCTTCAAAACCAAGCAGAAATGGGACTTGAATAGTGACCTCTAGGCACCCATTTGAACAAGTGTTTCATACACCAAAATATTTCTGGTATCCAGTGACAAAGGGCAAGTGTTGCATTGCTTGGAGAGAAGGTTAGAATAAGTCTTACACTGAAGTAGACATACTGCAGCTTGTCAGGGAATAAGCATTTCCATGCTTTGACGCTTTGAAATGTACTTTGGCTGCTGATTGTTGAATATTATGATCCCCAGCACATATGCACCTAGAGCACCCTTGTACCCTTAGAATAAAAGATTATTTAATTTCAATTCTTGCTAGAAATTCTACAGCTAGTTATCCTGGATCTTTCAACTCTGTGTGTACTCTATGTTGCATGAAACAATAAAAACAAAATGACAGAAAAATGTTTTCAGGCTTTATGTAAGTAAATTATGGCCATACCAAATATTCTCTTTTAGGTGCCTACCCAAGACTGTCTCTCAGCTTTAAACTTAAGAGAAACATTGGTTACTTCATTCTGCAGACCTACATGCCTTCTATTCTGATCACTATCCTGTCCTGGGTTTCCTTCTGGATTAATTATGACGCTTCAGCTGCAAGAGTTGCTTTAGGTAGGCATTTTTACACGTCATGCAGTGTGCATTAGCTGAATGCTTTTTCTTGCTTCTGGCTTAGTGGATAGTGCATGATTTGAAAAATAAATCTGTTACATCTTTTTATGTCTGGCTTGTTAAGCTTTGTATTTTTGAATCAGCATTTAAATCATCACAATTTAAATAAAAATTAAAGTGATTTCATGTCTGAATTAGCTAACTGTATAATCATTGTAACCAGAATTAGCCTAATTGTCTCAACATGTTCTGTTGAAAAACTGCTTGTTTTTTCTCCAAAGAGAATGCATTTAGTTTGCTTTTGCTCATGGCAGTCCAGAATACACATTCAGCACTGTGTTATGGATTATAAATTGCTTTTCCTTTCAGGTATGAATTAAATAAAGTTTTACTAGGGTTGTATAGTTAACTTCTTAAGTTGAGGGCTTTTTTCCTTACTGTTACCTTACATTCTAAAAGCAAAACCATTTCCCTAATTAATCTCTAGAGTACTCATCACCAGTCCCATGTGTGTTTGTTTATACTGTGCCCCTCATCAGAGGATCCAAGCATGTTACAAAAATAAACATGAGTATCTATTGCCAAATTTTGTATAAATCAGACTGATTTCTGCCAGTGCAGCTCTCATGTAGATAAATAAGTAAATCACCATAAAAGATACAATTGAGAATTTGACATTTTAGCTTTACAGAATACTGTCTGAGTTTTACCAGGCCTTTCTGTGTAGCATTTTCCCATAAGAATTCAAGACTGCAGACATCCTGAAAATGCTGGAGGAAAGCAAGGTAACAGTGACTTTAGGCTGGTAATTTATAACTGAGACTTGTTAGAGAAGGTTACAGTTTAGCTGGTTAAAAACATATTCACAGAATCCAGCTACTGTTTGTTTGATTTAATGCAGTTTATTACAGCTGTAATTTTCTTTGCTGTACAAAAAATTAAAGACAAAGATAAGGAATATGGACAGAGGCTAAGGGTGGGGGTTTTTCCTCCAGGAAAAAAAAATCTAGAATTTTTCAGCTCTAGCATTTGAATATTATGAGCTATTATGCTAGAAAATTAAAATTAATTCGGTCAATAGACTTGTTAATTCTTTTTTCCAGGAATCACAACTGTGCTCACAATGACAACAATTAACACCCATCTTCGAGAGACTCTTCCCAAAATTCCATATGTGAAAGCCATTGACATGTACCTTATGGGATGTTTTGTCTTCGTTTTCATGGCTCTGCTGGAGTACGCATTGGTCAACTACATCTTCTTTGGCAGGGGACCTCAGCGTCAAAAGAAAGCGGCAGAAAAAGCTGCCAGTGCCAACAATGAGAAGTTGCGAATGGATGTCAATAAGGTGAATTGAAACGGGGATATATTTTTAGCATTGCCCCAGGAAGGCAGACTTTCATTTCTGCCAGACAGAGCTTTAAAATGTAATTTCTTGTAGAAAATGAGCAGAGTGGGATTATTATGATCTTAGCTCTGCAGAGCAGTGTACTTAGCCACCTCAGCAATGAATGCTGCCCTCTAGCCTGGAAAACTGAATTACTTTTTTCTAAAGCATGCATTCAGTTAAGCTTTCCTGTGAGATGTTTTCTCAGTCAGGATGTAGAGTTAAATATGTCTAATCTGTTTCCAAAGGAACAAATCCAAAATGATGGCTATAGCTGATATTCTAGTAAGAGCTGTATGGAACATTGGAAATAAAACCTAAATTTAACCTACTTTCATAGATCTTTCAGATTACCTGGAGAAGAAATATTTGCAACTGAAGTGTTTAAAGCTTGAAAAGTTTGCATATTTTCAACATATAATGGCGCAGGAAACTGTTGACTAAATGAGAAACTGCTCAGAAATAAAGCATCAGCTTGCTGTGTGCTTAATTTTGAATCTAAAAATGGTCCCCTGCGGATGGAGAATTGAGGCAGAAAATACATTTGCCAAGATACACACGTTTGGAAAAAGTATCCATTATGCCTAATGAAAATGGAGCACTTACCATAAAGCACTTGTCATTTTTCATTTTGACCATTTTGGATGAGTTTCACACCGTGGCAAATCTGGGCTGAATGCTAAAAAACACTCAGTGTGAAATGCATAAACTTTCACACACATGCAAAATTGGAAGGTTAAATAAAGTTAAATTTTCTCTTTTTTTTTCTTTTTCTTTTTTTTTTTGCATGAGAAGCTTTTTGAATTTGTAATTCAGCATGATACTCCAAGGGGAAAAAAAATCAAAATCAGAATTTTAAAAAAAATCTAAATCAGAAAGAACCCAAGTGGGTTTTCGTGAAGTGGAAACATAAGTTTCATACAGCTCTAGTGGTGGAATTTCTCATGTTTGTTTAGAAATGCTATACTACCATAGTGTGCCTGCAGACAGGAGAACATTTCGTTCCATTTTTGCTGGAACAACAAAAATCCGTCACACGTTGATAGCGTAAACCAGTTAGTTTTATAGGTTATAGTTTATTGTCTTTTAAGATGCAGGATTATATTGTCGTGTCTCAGATCTCACCTGTCCATTAATTTATTTTTTTTTTAATTTTAGAGAAATATGTTTTAATGAATTAAGGCAAATGCATAATGATGAGATTAATTTTGATGTTATGGTACCATAGATCATCTTTTCCCATTGTAAAGTTTATGAAGATGCTGTAAAATCTTTTTCTTTCTATTGGTGATTTTTCAGCAATGTGAAAAAATCTACAAGTTTTTATTTAATTTGTCAAGTTTATTTTTAAAAAATCAGTTTCCCTTTAAACAATCAAAGCTATTAACTAAGAAACCCTGTAGGTAGTTTTATGAGACTAGATCTGTGTTTACCTGAAATCTTTCCTCCAACATCAGTGGAAATTTAAGGTCCATAGGTGTCAGAGTGTCACCACTAGCTGAGGTATGTTTTTGTATACTGTTTCACTTGTGATATTTTCTATATACTTATTCATACAATAGATCTTTCAGCCACATAACAGAATAGCCAAAGTCTGGTGACAAATTGCTAATCATGAACTAGAATTTGAAAGCAGTAACTAGTGTACTAATCCAATCCAGTAGGCAGAGTAAATTAATTCCAGCAACTGTTGCAGAAATTCACCAGTCTACAGGATTTACACAAAGCATACCGGGAACAACTTTACATTATTTATATTTTTTTATACTGAGCCTTTGCTTAATATACCAGGCCAGCATGGTTCATAGTCCATGGCAGTTTTGCTCTGGTATCCAGATACACTCTCATCTGATAATCGGGTTTGCAATCCCTTAAGCAACAGATAGAGAACCAAACAGGAGAGGATCAGAAAAGACTAGTGATCAGAGAGCCCTGTCCTACTGCACCTAGACTGCTCTGGGGAGGAGGAAAGGAGCTAACAGCTGTTCTTGCTGTTTGACCAGCACCGAGAAAACAGATTCATATTTAATGGACCTGAATATTTTATCTATGAAAGTGGGCCAAATATATTATGCAATTATTTTCACGTACAAGAACCAGAAACGGGCCTGAAATGCCGAATTTGGTTGAGATGCAGGTTTCCATAAAAATCCAAGTATTTTAGAAATGGGACCAAATGGACACTCCATCTCTAATTAGGGTCCAACACTGAAGGACTAATTTTATAAAGAATGAGTGTTCTTTTGTGATATTACTAGGTTGCTCTTGTATCACTACATGGAATACTATGAATTTATCAGAATCAGATACTATGTGAGAGAAGATTAATGCCATGAGTAATAAACCTTAGAACATGAGGGTGAAAACTTCTTTACAGCTCTGTTACTTTATTCAGCACAGACATTCTAAAAAAGGTGGATAAATAGTTACTGGAACTGCTGCTTATAGTGCAGCATCTTTGTTTATACATTATAGACCAGCAAATCTGTAATAGTTTTCTTCAGATTCCAACACCATTTTTTTGTAACAGTCTCTTACAACTTCTTAAACAACAAAAGGTGGTGAGAGGAGAAGTGCTGATTAGTCCTTCCATCCACAGCTACTTGCAGAATGAAGGTAGAAGTTAATACATACTCCATTTATGCTGTTGAATTCTCTGGTATGGAGAGATTCTAGGGCCAGCACAGACACTGGCCTGTTTCTTTAAATTTCATACTGTATTCACGTCATATGCCCAATATGGTGGTTTTGGTTTTGTTTTGGTTTTTTCGAATCATGGTATCATAGAATAGCTTGGGTTGGAAGGGACCTTTAAAGGTCATCTAGTCCACCCCCCCTCCAATGAGCAGGGACATCTTAAATAGATCAGGTTGCTCAAAGCCCCATCCAACCTGACCTTGAATGTTTCCAGGGATGGGGCATCCACAGGTTCTCTGGGCAACCTGTTCCAGTGTTTCACCACTCTCATCGTAAAAAATTTCTTCCTTATATCTAGTCTGAATCATCATAGAAGATTGTATCTTCATATGCACCCTCATTTTCAAAGATTGTTGGCTTTGTTTGGGGTAAGGGAAAGGAAGAGAAGGGAGTGGGCCTATATCTTGATTTGCTTCTTGAATTCTGAAACCTGAGTAATAAAATCATGGAGAAATTTAAAGGACCTAAAACTCGAGGAAGATTGAGACTAACAGATGTTTTAAATCGTATTGGACATGCTTAACTTTCTTTGCAGTAACTTCAGGTTAAAATGGCTGTGTGTATGATCATTCCACTCTTGAAGCTTCTCAAGCTGCATTCAGCATTTTATTGCTTTAGTCTAACTCGTCATTTTTTGCCTTTGTCAAGGCTAGTCATTCTCCCTGTAAACAGTCATATTGTTGCTTACAGGTAAATCACTGGCTTTCTTCTTACTCTAGACATACTTCAGTTATTGGAGATAGTATTTGCATAATTTCCTTACCTCTCTTTTCAAGCCTATTGTCTTATCTTACGTTATTTCTTTAAATGCCTTTATTATCTTTGTAGTCTCAAGTTTTTTTATCTCTTCTGCTCTGAATGGCATAGTATTGCAAGTGTGTATATAAGGATAGGTAAACTGGGAGTGTTGTACTTCTGCTTGAAGACCTAATAGACATTATAAAGTATGATATATATACTCTAACCCATTGTTATGCCATTTTATTCTGTGGACTTTTCTATTTTAAATAGACATGTTGACAGTCATCAGCATCCTTTTGATCCTTTGTAGGCACATTTCATGCTATCTTTTCTTTAGGCTCAGGGCACTAATCTAATATATTGCCTGTGCTTCTTCCAGATGAATAGCAGATATGTTAAAAAATAGGGCCAAATTCTAACTTCTGGCTTCACAATATTGTTCAGCTGACTATCTTCCTTTGGGTAATTGTACATATATGTGGGACATAGCATCTCTTCAGCGTTAAGATAATATGTCAAAGACTTTACTGAAATCCGTAACTTTCATCTCTTAATTCTGTAATTACATAAAAATGGTCTGCAAAGGATTTGGTCTAGAAGCCTCTATGAGGCTTTTTTCTTCTAATTGTAATTTTGGTTTCTGTTTCCTGTGGGGATAGAAGGAGGTGGGGGAGAGAAACAAGCTACTGTGATATAACCCTTCAAGTTTTCTGCTTTATGAAGCCTGGCTTCGTCTTCAAGGAGATGATTAGCCTTACCAGGATCTCAGCGTAGAGCCTGGTACAACGGCTAGTAATTTCTGAGGTAGACCCCAGCCATTTTAATATACTTAATTTCTGTTATCACAGTTCAAATAATGAGCTTCTTGGTGCTCTCTCAGTACTGGTTTATTCCCCATAGATTTCTTCCAGAATCCAGTAGCCAAGGTATTTTTGATTAATTTTTATATTTTCTTACATTGTTGGGTCCAATAATTTTACCTTGGATGTTTCCATCTTGAAACTGTGGCTTAGATGGGCTTTACTGATGCTGATCACTGTGATGTGTCCGATGCATCTTCTAGTCTTTGTGTTGTTCAGGATTTCCAGTCTGATCACCTCCCAACTCTGTGTTTTCAGTATAATTTCCTGTATTACTAAATTCCCAGTAAACCTGCTGCTTATGCTGTTGTTACATCTTTTGGATTCTATTGCTGTTTTTTCCACAGTTGCTCATCTATCTTATTTGATCCAGACTACTGCATACATTAATTGACTTCTCTGGAGGTATAAGTAAGGTGAAAATGCTTTTCAGTATCAATGATATCTGTGTACTTGTTATTCTGGATAGATCGGAAAACCTCCATTACAGCTGTGTGGTGGAAACCAGAACAGTCACTGTAAAGACCATGGTAGATGTACAGGGCTGAATGAAAGGCTGATTCTTCTTCATCTGTAAAGAAGTGGTTCTTGCATCTTGCCATCTGTACATTTGACAAGGGGTGATTGTAATGGAAAAGCAGCTGTACGCCATCCTCTTCCAAAGCAACGAAGCTTGGAAGTGTGTCAGGCAGCAGAGACGATACTCGCTGCGAGTATTGTTACCAGTTCCTACATCAAGTCCCTTGTTAAAAGAAGGGCTACAGATCCATCTCTTGACAGTTTTTTTCTTAGACATCACTATGGTTTCTTTACCAGGATGTTAGCTAGAAACAGGACGTGATACTTGCATTTTTTTGACCCAGATATCAAACCTTGTAGAGGCATTACCATATAATGGTTTGGTGCATCTTGACGTCCTTTTCTAGTCCTGTTTTTCTAATTCTTACAGGCATGTTATTCAGGTAGTGTTTATTTCTAAATTAATTTTTTTTTCTTTATAGTTAGATCCTCTAGGTTTAGAACAGTTAATTATTGCAAATAAACTTTTCTTATATAAAATTTGTTTGTTATATTATTTCAAAGTAATTTGATTTGCCACTTCTGTGAAGTGGCATTACATTTTGCATAATGGAAATACATCACTGAACGTGGTTTTAGAATGTATTCAGTTGCAGTAATAACCGAATCCTAGACATGTCCAACCTAGCTTAAAGCAGAGACATGCTGTAAGTGTACTGGCTATATACTTGAAGTACGTGATAACATAAGTCACATAAATAAAACTACCTCTAATTTTGCAATCATGCTGTTGTTATTGTGAGCATTAATAAAGCAATTTCCCTCTGGAAAACTGGGGGAAAATGTCAGGATATTATGCAACACTTCATAAAACTGTTTATACAGATTTATTCGGTCAGGTTTTTTTGTTGGTTTTTGTGTTTGTTTTTTTTTTCCAAATAAATGTGAACTGACATTGCTAACCTCTGCATGTTTAGATAAGGGTTTTTTTCTGGAGACAAAGACTTTTTTAAACCATACTGAGTGTATTTTTAAAACAATGAGTAATTCTTTACTCAGTAGTCTTTGTATTACATAAGGTATTCAGTCAGCAAGCCTGAAAGTTACAGTGTGTTGCTGTTACACAGTGCCAAGTCACAAACAAGTGAAATTGTCAGACTAATGACATTTTTCTATCAGAAATTTGGGTACCAAGTAGAGAACATGGAACATTAATATGATAATGAGATTAAACAGCATATTAATAGATTGGAATCACAATAGAAATGTTCTCTTGAAGAATGAATGTAGGGCTTAGTGAGCTAAGAAGGTCTGAACAAATATAGGTATCTTTGCAAATTCATTGCCCTCCTGACCCACTGTTGTTATATCCAAATTAGCACACAGTTGCTAAAGGAGATGAGATGGCAAAGAAAGAACAAACGGAAGCTTAACTTGCCCTCAGCTGCACTTAACATGGTAACTTTCTTCCCCATCAAATTGTTTCAGCTGCTGAATTTTTCCCCTACAACTTTTTGACCAAGGAAAAGAGTCTGACCAAGTTTAATCAGAAAAGTTGAATAGTTCTCCTCAGATCTTTCATTTTCAGAGGACTCCACTGCATTATCAGAGTTTAAGACAAACAAGACCATGCAATTACCTGTTTCACAAGTGATTGCACCTAATTATTTCACCTATGCAACTGGTCAGGCTGAGGATGGACAGTGTCTGGCAAGGAAACAGGGCTCCCACAGCATCCTCCTCATCCAGGTGCCCATTTTCAGATTCACTGGCTCACGTACGTGTGCTGTTCAAACACGAAGACTGAGTACTTTCTGTTTCATTGTGCCAACAATGCCATCCATTACAGTAGCACACTTGGAAACAGCACAGAGTCAGCTCAGGTATTGCTTTGCTACCTGCCGTTTCCCATAACAACTTCCAAACTTCTTTTTACCACTTCACTAGTGAATAAGTAGAAGAGCCTGTGCATTTTTTCACTGTCATATCCATAGATGTCTCTTTCGAAAAAGAGGGGTGGAATTAGATGGAGTGTGTTAACTTGAGCCAATGTGAATCCATTGATATGTACATGCAGCCCTTTACAGGCCAACTTGTGATAGCTTCCAGTGCGCTGCAAGCAAAGTTGCTCTCCTCCATTTTCAGACTAAGGTGTAAAGATGAATTGAGAGGGCTGCAGGCCCGAGATAATATACCTTGCTTCAAAGCAATGCTTATTAGCTTAGGCTTGGCTAATGCCTTTATTTCCCCTCTGATTTACTGCTCACTTGCCTTCGGCCTTTTCAGTTCACAGCAATATTTGTTTATTTCTATCTGAAGAAATCATATATGCACGTCTATGGAGGAGGAGTTATTGCAAAGGTACCTAAAACCAGTCAGTACTTATTACACAGAACTGCACCTTATACCCTATGCAGTAGAGGTACTTCTAGTATAAAGTATGAGTAAGCATGTAAAACATATTTATAACAAGATGTAAAAGCTTTTGTAAAGAAGAGGAATTTTAAAATGGCTATATGCACAGTTTTGGTTAATAAAGTGAACAGGATATCAAAACACTAAGGCAACATGAAGCTCTCAAAATTTCAGTCTAAGATCTCAAATCCTCACTGCTCTATGTTGCTGGAGCTAATGGTACCACTATCCAGATTTCAGTGAAAGCATTCATCCTCTTTCTTTTCCCTCCAAGGAGAGTTTTCCTGCTGTTTGCAGTACAGGTAAAACTGCACGAGGACTGATTCTTGATCCAGGGTCAGAAGGTATTCCTTACACAGAAGTTTACTGAAGGACATGTAATAAAAGTAGGCATGGATTATAAAAGCTCAGCCTTTCTCCTAAATTTACATTCATGCATTATCAAGAAACAACTTGCATATGAAACAACCAGCAATGCACGGAGTGCTTGGCCAGCCTCTTTGTGTTTTGTTGAACCAGAGGTTTGACAGGAGTGAAATTTGAGGAAGTTCCAGTTTTAGCCTGGAGCATTTTGCAGAAGCAGTCAGAAGGTGATTTATTTCCACAATCTGTAATGGTATTCCACATGACATCTGAATAAAGGTCAAGTCAGCTGCGTGAGGTTTTCTTTCTGCAGCCGCGCTCCTTCGAATGCCACGTTTAATTAATGTAAGACCAGTGTGTGTACACTCCATTTGTTTAAAGCACGTTATCCGTTTTGTAGTGCATCTACAAACCTGCCATCCACCTGTGACCCTGAATTAAGTGCACTTTTGGTTGCAGAAAAGATTCCATTAATGCAGTTTATATCACTATTTCAAATTGTGGGGAAATAAGGCGCAAAAAGGTAAATGATGTACAGTGAAGTAGAAGAAATGTATGTAGCTGCAGTCCAGAAGGTGTGTCTGGCTAGTGAATTGATTTCCCAAAGCAGATCAGCTCTAAAGAGTTTGCCAAGGTTTAACTGAATGGCCACGAGTCAGCCAATTTCTACCCAAAAAAGAAGTTGTAACTCTAAATGTTACGCGCTACGGGATGTAACCTAGTTGTGCTCATGAGTCTTGAGATCACTGGATTGTATACACTAGTGTGGCACTAAGTGGTGAAAATATTATGATGTAGAAGACGACAGTTTGTCAATCCCTTTGCTTTATTTGTAGTGTCTAAAAATTATCATGTTTGGTTTCTTTTTGCAGATAGCAATGCATTTTTATATCTAATCTAGGGGAAATCGATTTCAGGTGATCCAAAATTCTTATCAGAAGTGTTTACATAATCAGAATGATAGTATCCCACACTGTTAAGAAGGAGGATACATATTTCAAATCCTCTTTTATACTTTTTGCCCGTCTTTAGTCTATCAGTAACTATTAATTATGATGCTTTAGCTTTGTTGTTGTTTGCTCTTTAGGCTGTAAGATTACCTAGACTGAAGCAAGTTAATACTTTCAACACTTAAAAAAACCCCAAACTGCTGTGTTAGAACACATTCTAAAGATTTTCCCAATATGTAAAAAATATTTTTTTCCTCAAAATCTTCTCCCCCTGCCCCAACAGTGGAAACATTCTAATTTCCCGGAGAGACATGGTGCAGTCACTCTGCAGCATGCCATGGAGACTGCTTGTCTTGCATAAAGATAAAGATAGATCAAGGTTAATGAGCAGAATAGCCCAGACAACCTAGGAATAACATAACTAGCAGTATTCATAACAAAATATTACTAATGTAGCATATGAACTGGGCATCCATTTAGACATGTACAAGTTGTATAATTTCTTACTTTTTTTTTTTTTTTTAAGGGTGTTAAGGTTTGTATTGCATACATGGATGTTAAATTTAATGAAACAGTCATGCTGGGCTATGAAGACCTATGTTTATCAGTAAATTCACTTAGTTACTAATTCTTTTGGATACTAGCTGCTTTCCCAGAATTCTGCGTATGGAGAAAGATAGACACCAGAGGTTAGTTTCTCACATAACTGAGGAAAAAGGTTAGGAGGTCGATAGGATTATGCCTAAATATAAATTTGTGTTCATATATATACAGATACATATGTCTATATATGAGAATATATCTTTTTTACTCCTTAGATACTAGTTTTAAGAATCCCTCTGTAATGATATAAGATATTAAAACATAGAAGTCTAAATCTTGTTTATTCTTATGCCTCCATTCCTCTTTTTAGAAGTGTGAGAGACTTGAACTTAATTTTCTCCCCCACCCAAAAAACCTGTTGAGCCTTGTCCCTAAACTTAATGCATCTGAAAGCTCTGTACAAAAAGCCCTGCATACCTGTCCTTGCTCATGTCCTCACAATGAACTAAACTTTCTGGTAATATAGTTGTCAGAAACTTGATGGTTTTGGGCTGGCCTGAAGGATGCAACAGTAAAGGTCACACAGCCTAAATCAACATGATTACATGAAAATAATGTTTTCTTTGGACCACTTTCTGTCCATGTATCCTTTGAGTATCCAAAGGTTCCTGCAGGTAACTGGAAATAAAGGTCTTCAGAAATGAAAGATTTTAGCTTACGTTTTGCTAGATGGAATTCTGAGCTCTTATACCTTCAGGCTACAGCAGTTTTGGGTAGGAAAAGGGTCTTTACATAAGTTTCAATTGTTGTATGTAAGGTCTTTTGTTTATTAAAGTATATGATAATATAGCCAGAGAAGAAGATCTAAAAGCCAATTCCATATAGAGATGATTCGTCAGCTTTTATTTCTTCTTCCTTTTTGTATCATGAGGCATATACAATATGTAATAATTTGCAATATAAAAATAAGCCTATGTTTGGTTTCATTAACTCATTAATAGCTTTCTCAGTTGTGAGTGGATCACCCTTCCTGAAATGCATCATATGAAACTTTTATAACATTGAACATAATCATGTTTTACGTAAACACCTACCACATTTGCATGTTAGTAAACTATTTTTTCTCGTTTCCATAAAATTATGTGTCAAGAACAAACTGCACACTATTGCCAAAAAAACCCCAGTCATTTTCCTTCATTCTAAATGTGTTCTGAAATTCTCCTACTATCTATATATTTATATTTTATATGTGTGTGTATATATATTGCCATAGAACTATATAATACATTGAACTAATCAAACTCAAGTTTAGTTTAAATTTACAAGCACAAAAGGCCACCAAAATGTCAGGAAGAAAACTATAATCCAGTTTTTATTTCTCTATGATTAATGCATACACAATACCAAGATAGTACAAAATATGCATAATACGGAATATTGGTATATATTGTGCATACACAGAAATTTACTTAGAAACAAATCTGAAATGACTAACCATGTCTTGGCAACAAAGTTTCTTCCTTCTTGTCACTCATTTTTAATGAGTGACAAAATGTTAGACTCTTCCTGAAACAGCAGACTATCAGTGTACAAGTAAATCATGCAGGAATGTTCTAATTCAGTCAACAAATTCAGATCTTTTGATTATTTTAAAGCAGAAGACTTTTAATTTTAACATAGTCCTCTGAGCCTTGCGGTATCTATAGCTGTGGAACTGGCAGTATTTCAGGCTTCTACGTCAGCACTGAATGTGATCATAAGAACTACATTTCTAGATCTTTTTAAATTCAGAAATTCGTTGTCAAAAGTTAGAAATTCATCTTTATTTTCTTTACAATGAAAACTTGTCAGTGATTTTCCATAGAAAAATATCAATTATTTTAATTTTTTTGTTGAATCAACTGCAGTTTCTCTCCAGTGTTTTATCTGGCCTTTGTCGGTGTTCCCAAAGTTTTTCCTTGGACCTTGTGCTGCCCCTGGCCATGTTAAACTTTGGGCTGGGCCCAAGAATTATATTGTTGGTCTTCCCCCAAAATCACGAGCCTAAATCTGTTGACAAGTGAGTATATTGTGGTCACATGGATGAAACACTAGTAGACTGCCGTACAGTCCACCTACTCTCATGACAAGTATATGCTGTATAGTTCTTTGCATGTTGTATTTGACTTCAAACAAGAAAAATAACGTCTATGTATTTTACAGAAGTCTGTTCTAGAGGAGCAGCTTTATCAGCCTTATGTTTACTGTCTATTTCATATGTCAAAACCATAACTATATCCAAATCATACCTTAGAAATTTTGCCACTTGCAATGATAACCAAATATTTCATGCATTTTTCATCTTTCTTGAAGCTTTCTTATATAAGCAATTTTGCTGTGTTTCCGTAGTAGATATTTGGTGCTAGATATATCTGTTAAAGTATATTTTGTAAGACAGCATAATAGGGGACAGCTTATGGGCATAACAGAAGTTTGATGAAATTTTGGTCTTATTTATCACAGATGGAAGAGAGCACCTTTTAGGATGTAGGTTCATGCTGATGTGTTATTCATTTATATTATCTCCAAGAGAATAAAATGTATACACATAAATGGGTTGTTATTTTAGCAAATAAATAACAAATACTTCATCAGAGCAGTATTAGTAAGAATCTGGGCTGCCTAACACCTTGTTTCTTGGAGAAACGGCAGGATTTGGAGCTGTTGTTAACTGGTACCCCAGAAGACTTCTATTCCAAATCACCTGCCTTTGCTTCTTCCTACGTCTCAGCAGTAAAAAATTGTTGCTGAAAATTGTAACTTAAGTTTCAAAAATTCCAGTTCTATTTACATTGCTTCCTTTATGTTTATTTTCAGTCAAAGATTATTTTTTCCCCTTCTAATATTTACAAAATTTGCCTTGTAAAAATAAATTCTTTCAGGAAGTTCAGATAGATTAATTTAAAATTTTTTCAGCTTTTCTCCTAGGGAAGTTTTTGATGCTTATCTTTAACATAGAAGAGATTTCTTTCATGGAAGGGTTTCATTTTTAAGATAGAATCACTTACCAAGAATTATTTTGTTCTGAGTGATGATTTTGCAGTCTTCTGGAAGAAAAAAGAAATCTGAAATTTCTAGAAGGGAAGGCAACTACCTTTAGGTATCATAAATATGAAGCTTATTCAGATTTGAAGACTTCCCAATTAGAATTCTCCTTAACTAATATTTAGCTCCACCATTGTGATACGTTCTTGCAGGTTAAAAAAAAAAAAATTGTTTCCTCCTTATGAATAATGTATATGCATTATTCATAGTTTTGGATTGAGAGTGAAAGTCTTATTCACAGGAAATCACTTGAAAACATGACTAAGCTTAAGATTTATTTAAGTCCCATTAAATTAATGTATCTACTTAAGTAAAGTTGCAAGCTCATTTCCTGAATCAGGTATCTGTTTTCAGTTTTTGGTCAACTCTGTCTGCTGCTCTAGAATGGAAATAACATGTACAACATCAAGGCCTTACTTAGATAATTTATTCCTTCCACTTTACTAGAGATTGCGTTGGACTGAATTATCTTGGCCAAAAGAGAAATGGAGGAAGATGTGTTTCTACAGAAACACAGTGTACTCTCTATTTTTTTTCTTGGTTGGCTAAGCTGATTTATCCCTCTTTACTCCAAAAACCCCAGGGATTTTTTTAGAATATTTTTAGAATGTTTTTAGATATTTTAGAAGATGTTGGTGTAAGGTTCAAGCTGAGGGCAGGACACCCGTAGGCCATTTCCCCATTTTTTCCTATTCTGTGCCATAATTCAAATAGCAGTCCTGATTCTGCCTATTTCACTTGTTGGCTTTTGGGTTTAGAACATTGGATTCTGTGCAGTTTGAACAAGTTCATATTTCATGATTTTTATTCAAATGTCATCAAGCCAAAGATACTTCAGCCTCTTTCATTTTATGTGGACACTTATTCTGCAACCTCTTACCTATGGAATCTTGTGTGTAAGTAATGGATGCCAAAAGAAAGTATATGTTTTCAACCATTTCTCCAGAATCCGACAATACTTATGACTAAGTTATCGATGTGTTGCTAAAGATAATGATCAAGAAATCACATATATCAGAGGATAAAACTAGATGCCTAGAAATCAAATTGTAAGTAGATAGAGCAGTGTTAAAGCTTCATGTCCAGATCATGCATTTTTCCTCTCACTTTCTTTTTTTCTAATTCTTACAGGTTTCTTGGGTTTTTTTGCTTAGGTTTTTAGGCTTTAAAAAGCTCAAGAACCTAAAGAAAATCCTGATTTAATTTGCAGAGTTTCTCTGGATTTTCTGACCTGAAACCAAACAAAGTAACCTGAAAGTTTAAGTCAGCCTAATTTTACTGTCCTCTAACTGCATGCTTTACAGCCTGACCTAAATCTTAGGTGTATAATGCAATCTGAGCCAATGCATGCTAATGTGGTTTCATAAACAGTTACTGCAATGCTGGCAATAAATTCAGTTTTGTACAGACAATGGAAATGCAGTGTTTTTCACATTCTTAAGGACATTGTTTCACATATGGATGTTTGGAAATATTAGGCATTTGTGCTTTCTGAGTTCATACAGCTTTATCTTACCAGACTTGCTTTTCATTTAAAAAATGTCTGTATAGCTTTAGGCAGGTGCCATTTGAAAATCAGTAATTCTTTTTTCTTCCAGAGTGAACCTAACAGCAGCTTATACAGGACTATCAACCTTCCACATATTACCTTGTGTAGTCAGTGCAGTCCCCAGAGATCAGTGGTTCCTAATCAATAAGTCAAACCTTGCTGATGAGGTGGAAGATCCCTATTACACGTAAAGTGCACTTCATACTTTCACCTAATCTTGCCAGAGCTATTGTGACTAGTCAGGAATGGGATGTTACTGGTTTTCCAAGCAAAGCTCAGCGGCTAAGAGGTGGGAAACTATGCTATAGATAGTACTAAGGTCTTTATCTCTAACAAATTAAATTATATGTCTAGGCATGTCATGTTGGTCCTGATTGTGAAAGGGATCTTTATTTCTGTCTTCAGTTCTTAAGAATGTCGGTTCACAGAACCTATAAATGCTGAGACCTAATCTCGGGTGTTAATCTTTGTAATAGGCTGGCTACTTCTGTTCTCCCTTCATGGTTTAGCTCACCGTATTTTGCTTTTGGCTAATGGCAGCCCTACTTAACAAAAGGATATTTCTTTTGAATATGCAACTTTTTTTTCACAAGGTTTTTCCATCAGAAATTCCAGCCCTACTGTCTATTTTATCCATGGCTTCTGAGACATTCTGCCATAAAATGAGCCATCAGTAGCTGCTTGTAATTGAAGGTTATAGGTGAAAATGAACAGTATATGAGGAAGGAAAAGTGTCAATATTCTATCTTTGCAAGTCATCAGTATAAATTTCACTCCTACTATGAAGCTGTGTTTGGCATAACAGTAGAGCATAATCACCAAGATGCTCGATGTTAGTAATTTCAGAGATCTGGTCATCCTTGGAGGATTCCTAATGTACATATGTGCGTATGTATGCATGTGTGTGGGAGTTGTAATTTCCTTGTATTTTACAGTTGCTATCATGTTAGTGTAAGAGGAATTCCTCTAGAAAGCCATCATTTTGGAGTTTCTAGGTAGCAGGAAGAATATATAACGGTAACATTTCTACACTTTCCTCTGTATTCCCTTTGTTTGAGGCCATCAAAAAGGTCATGGCCTCTTTCAAGGATCCAGAGTCAGCTTTTCTTCCAGTTGACCTGGACCTACAAGTGAATATCATTTGCATCATATATTTTGTCATCCACCTTTAAGATTGATTTATAAAAATCCCACCCTCTTGCATGGTTGCTGAGCTCTGCTCATTTCTCCTCCACTTCTGCTTTCACCTTTTATTTCCATAGTACTTGCTGCTACTTTTTCTTCATCTTCATCCTCGCTTCCTTTCTTGTCCCTGGGAATTTCTCCATTACGTTTGAACTCTCCTGTTCACCATAAAGAGTCTAGTTCTATGGTTGAACAATCCTTCAGCACCAAGAGATCTTTTTAACCTTCTTCCACCTCCTTTTGAAACCACTTTTACACTTACTTTTCCCCCAGAATAATTTTAACAGTTGTTTTCATATCATCATACCTTCCTTGGTCAAGTGACCAGCTGGAAAAAATACATTTACATCACAACGTTATGTTACCTTGAGGAGCGGAGCAGAGCAAGGCAGTAACAGCACCTCTGAAGCCAGAATATACTTATGCTAATTGTTGGCTTAGAGGTCCCTGTATCTTTTAATTAGTTGTCCTATTATTACCCTAGAGTGCTTTAATTTTAAATGAAAGATAATAGCTGCCTTATCTCTAAGGAAACTGGTCTTGATTTTATTAACTTACAGGACAGAAGAATAATTGGCACATATCATTGTCCAGAAATGTATTCAACAAAGGTATCTTTCAATGTTTTCTAATGTTTTTATCCTCAGAGACTTAAAATTCAGGTCCTGACCACTTACGGTCATTAAAGATCCCATGGCACTTTTTTATAGTGTGGTCATCTCAACCCCAAGCATCTGGCCAAATATCAATTTATGTAACTGTTCTGCTTACCTAACATTCCCCACCACCACTCAGCCACCCCATAGTTTCAATTGGCTACAGCATTCTCCATTTCCTCGACTAAAATATAGTGTATTGTTCTGCACTGTCAGTCACCACATTTCGCCTCAGAGGTGATTGCGCTTCCCTGGGAAGTGAAGTTGTTCTTCTTTCTAAATGCTTGTAAAGCGCTTTGGGATCCTTTTGAATGGGTGGTGCTGTGTACGATAAACGTAATTCATTATCATTCTATCTCAGGCTTCACTTAGTTACAAAAGCATGTTTTATTTAGAGTTGGGCGAACCTACTTGGTGGAAATAACACTCCCAGCTCTCTCTGATCTGATAAGGAACCTTTTATCAAAGGTTGAAAAGTTAGGTTAATTTCTTTCTGGTTTTTTTTGTTGTTGTTTGTTGTTGTTTGTTTCTTTCTTTCTTTTAATTTCACATTCATTTGTACTTCTGGATTGGAACTTTGGGAGTTCTTCAGATTGGGAATTCAAAATACCATGAAAAATGCGGTTCTTGTTATGGTCAATCCACCGTTCCGGTGCAGGAGGGTCAAATTAGTGCTCGAGAAGCATCTGAACTTTGTGGTGCTTACCTGGCTATTCTAACACTTGAAGGTTCGCCCATCACTAATTTTTACTGTATTTTGCGTTATTTCTTCTGAAAAATTCTTGAAATATTGAAAAATGCTATGCTCCAACTCTGATATCAGTGTGATCTGTGCAGAAGATACTTTGCCCTAGAAGATAGCTTAGAATATTGCTAAATGTTTTTTCTGCCCAGCATCACTAATCTTAGAAACTGCTGCCAAGATTACCAGATATCTGCAGCAGCTTGCTGTGTTAAGATGTTTACTGAAATGAGAACAGAAGTGACAAAAGAATCAAAGCAAAAAGTTAACTGGAGTGATATCATGTTGCTAAAACATGCCTGACTCTAACTGTAGTAGACTAAAATAACTTTTCTTGCATTTGTGTTGCATAGAACGTATACGAGTGTGTAAAGAGCACTCAAATTTCTAATATCATTGCAGATCAGAAGGATAAAATGCTTAAAGTAGATTCGTCCTAAGAAGATTTAAGATGTGAACAAGTTTGTTGGCACTAAAATCTTTCCAAAGATAGTATCTTAGAATGCACAACGTTGAGGTGAAAATAACCCAGGCTCTGGGCTAAGGGGTAAAACCATTGCATTAGTGGATGTTATGTCAAACTTCCTCTGATGTCATTGGAACTAAAATTTCTGTTCTTTTCTTAAGGCTTTGTGAAACTATGGAAAATGTAGTTTCCAAGTGGCTTTGCAACCCTCTTGTAAGATGCTTCCCCTGTTTGTTTTTAGACATTCTTGGGATCAATGAATGCCAAGTGCCTATAATTGCTTTTATTTTCAGGGTACTGAAAGTCTTATTATTTGTCTCAGATCTAATAACAAATAACAAACAGCCGATTTTGTCTTACCCCAAACATCATGTAAGAATTTTCTAAATAACTACACTCATTATAAGAAAATGTTTGAAAGCTCTCTTGAAAAATTTCATAGATCTATTTCAAAGCTTTTGTATGTATTCGCTTTTGTTTGTATTACAATAGCAGAATACTCTTTTTGCCTTAGTTTCATCTAATGCAGGTGAGAACTGATTTGATGGCCGTCCTGGCTAGAATACAGTGTTTCCTCACCATGCTCAATATCATGCTACAGAGTTCTTAAAGGAATTTTTCTTGAGTTCCAGCTCAACTTTCGCATTTTTCCAGTGCTGCTCAAAAAAGATCGATTTCCCTAGCACACTAGAAAATTCAAAGATTTCATATGGCTTTGATGGAAAGCAAGCAAAAATAGATGATTTTGGCTGCTTCACATTGAGTCATTACATTTAATCTAAAACTAAAATATAATGAAACTAGAGGGGTGCAAACTCACATAGATTGGAAAAAAAAAAAAAGAGAGGGGGAAATCTGGCATCTCAGCGATGCCAGTTTTTATGCATCACTTGAACAGATGTAATCACTCAAATGGCAGTGTTTCAGTAGGTCCAAAGCACTTCTGTGAGCGTCTGCCTTCCCAGTTCATAACACTGTGCAGTGGATGCTGCTAAAAAGCAACTGTTTTCAACCCAATTCTCTCACCGTGCCGTGTGAAATATTACACAGGGTTTTTTTAATAATGGCAAATACAGTGCTATATTGGGTAGTGCAGCAAGGTACCTGCTGCTGACTGCAGGCTTCTAAATATTACAGAATAGATTAATGCCATATTATTGTTTAGAAATCAAAAAAAGTCACAGTTTGTGCACTTTCAATAATAATCATAATATACATTATGTACATGATAATGAATAATGTGGCTGAGTTATTCTTAAAGGAGCTCTGGGACAGTTTCATCTCTTATTTGGCCTGGAGTATATCTGCACTACCATCACTAAGTCAGTGTACTTAATTAGCTGCTCATTAGCTATTATTGCTTTTAAAGTTTTTATTTAATTATACTCTTTAATCACAGAATCCAAAATATATACTTAGAGGGAACGCAGAGGAGATTTATAACTTCCTAAATAACCTTATATTTGTTTTCTATAAATGGATTATTTTGAAGTTCTCCTACCATACTTCGGATCTGCTCCAGATTGCCTAAGAGTAGAATTTAGTTCCTCATCATTGAAATCCTCTTGATTGTCTAAGAGGTTTCTTTACAACATTGCATTAATATTTTTTTCACTGAACTGCCTTTAAAAAATATATAGTAGCTAAAACTACCCATTGAAACAACTGTTCAATGTACATTTGATGTGATTACACTCTGTATGTTTTTCCTTGCTTGAAATTGCAGATCTCTGCTATTCCAGCGTTCAGGTCTCCACAGCATGCACTGTATTTATGAAATTCATTAGCACTGGGGAATGGAGTTTCTACATAGGCCTAGTTAGACTATGGCGGTGCCTTTCCCCAAGTAACCAGCAGTCCTGTTTGGAATATAAGGACTGAAAATTTGCATTCTCTTGTGCCATGCTCTGGGCCTCATTTTATAGAGGTGGAGAGACCTCGTGAATACTTGAAGTTTTTGTCAGAGCAGCAGCTTTCATTTGAAAGAAGAAAAAACCAAAACAAAGCAGACCCTTTTCCATTTGATTTCTCTCCAAAAGCCCCCAAAAGTTCAATATTTGCCCCAGATATCCTACCCAGTGGCAGAATCCCACTTTCAGGATCTGAGCATGTACTCCATTTCCAGGTATTGCTTCTGCTTACAGAACATGGGGTCTAGGGAAATACCATTTATTCCATTATATTATACTGGCCTTATTGTTCCTTGAATTCACAAATAAATGGCAATAAATATAGTCATGGCTATGCTTAAAGTCTTTCAGACAGGCTGACATCCAATGAATTAGAATTGTTAGAACTAGCCCTTGTCAGCATGGCTTCAGTTCGCAACTGATCGGGCTTCCTTTCTCTCCTGTTAAATCTGCTTTCTTATTTGTTACAGATGGATCCACATGAAAATATTTTGTTGAGCACACTTGAAATTAAAAATGAGATGGCTGCCTCCGAGGCTGTGATGGGGCTTGGGGACCGTAGAAGCACTATGCTGGCGTATGACACTTCAAGCATCCAGTACCGGAAAGCTGGCTTACCCAGACACAGCTTTGGTCGCAATGCCCTGGAGCGACATGTAGCACAGAAGAAAAGTAGGCTACGGAGACGTGCATCTCAACTGAAAATTACCATTCCTGACTTGACTGATGTAAATGCCATAGATCGATGGTCGCGCATATTCTTCCCTGTTGTTTTTTCCTTCTTCAATATTGTCTATTGGCTTTACTATGTGAACTAAGAAACAAAGCCACACAGGAAGCAAGAACTGGATTTCTCTTCAAATCGGTTGTACAGCCAAAAGTGGGACTTAGAAAAATTCTATTCAGGACAAAAAGTTATTTTAAAACACCTTAGTTGCTGGCCCACTCTATGGTCTGTTTTTATAATGTTTTGGTTGTATCTGCTAAATCTTAAATACGTTAAGTTGCAGTATGGACATATCCCCTTATCAAAATATAAGTGCATTTGGAATGTGAAGGCAAATTGGATTTTGACAATCACTTTTGTGTCATTGTCCCTCGCTCTCTCTTTTCTCTCTTTTTTTTTCTTTTCTTTTTTTTTTTTTTAAATGGCCACTTGAGTTTAGTGATACAAATTATAGAGCGGCATTTGAGAAACAAGTTCTAGTTTCAACAGCAGTACATACCATTCTGAGGGAAACTGCATATCTGAGACATGCATCTACACTTAAGAGAGTGTATTAAGTTATTATCATGCTTATGAAACATATACACTTTACTTTTTAAATGTGTAAACTTGAAAACAAGTAGTGCCTATCATCTTTTCCAAGATGATGATGGTCAGAGGTTTCCCAACCGTATTCAGGTATTTCCTGTTATTTATTGAAAGAACTAAACCTTTGACTGATAATATTAGGGTTGGGTGTTTGCACAGAAGTTGAAGCAAAAAGCACTAGTTTTGTCTGGATTTTAAAGAGAGAACATATGCTCACAGTCACAGTGACTGTGTTTGTGATCAACAGAGGAATGTAGCAACGGTATAAAAACGCATCAACTGAATGGGTAGATATGGTTTGTGTTGGGGAAAGGAAATCATCTGTCCAAAGTGCCAAAACTGGTTGGCCAAATAGTGATTCTCTAGGTGGCTGAAGGAGACCAATGGTGCCCTGTCTTTCTAGGGTAGGGAGAGCTAGACAGCAATTACAAAATACAGGGCCAAGGAGAGAGAAGGCTACATACATGTAAAAGTGTGTGTGTGTGTGTATGTGTGTGTATATATATATACATGCACACATATATATATACTGTGCAAATGAATGTTGTCAGTTATAGTACATACCTTAGTCTGAAATACTCATGTGGAGTTGTGTGATTTCTTCCAAGTTTGCAATCTTTCCAGCGTTATGCTTGCAACTGTTGTTACGCTTAACACCTTACATCCAGTTTGATTAAAGGTATCGTACCTCTTTCAACAGTAAAGATCCAAGCATATGTATTTCAGTACAAAAAGTGGTGACAGGGTATTTTCTCAGGCTGGATTAGGGAATACCATTTCACTTTTTATTTTGTTTTCCTTAATGCACTGTTTTAAAAGGGAAAAAATTGGTAGCCGTTACTTTAAGAGTTTAATTACACTTTTGAATGTTTCCTGCTTTAGGGTGATTTCCATTGAAAAAGTAGAAAACTTCAGTTTTGCTTTAGGGAACTTTTTGAAATAAAAGGGGTTTTTTTCATGCCATAGAGCTTGAGTCTTATATGCAAAATAGAATAGATGCAAAATAGAATATATAAAAAACAGAATTTTATAGGCAAAGTAGAGTTTGTCATTTAGTCCATTGTGGAACCTTTTTCTGTAATGAAAAAAAAGTTGCAAGAACTGTATAAAAGGTATGAATTCCTGATAGCTTTTAGTAAATCCAATCCCCAATATTGTTTGACACAAAAAGCAAAAGCCACATCTGTTGTCTCTATGCTAACTCATCTGTGCACTAATATCTGAAAGAAACTTGAACTCAAGTATCTTCTAAATAGTAAAGGAATTTTTTCAGGCAGACAGGTTTTCCCCATTTAAGTATTCTTTTGGCAATACTTTACGATAGTTCTTAAGAATATTCTTCATAAAATATTTTGTTTGAATTTTTTGTTCTTGCTTTAAAAGGATAATTTTCTTACAAATTTCTGTTGGTTTTTTCCCCATTTGTCAGTGAATGACAGTGATAGGACGGAAATGCTAATGATTAGTTCCGGGAACTAATAGGCCAATTTTCTGACTTTGTTTTGAGCATATCGTCTGCTTATATCTGCTTCAAACAGGAGAGAATAGTTTTGAGCCTGAAATGGGATTTGCCAGGCATACACACCACCTGTTGTTTTCAAGGGAGTTGTGTGTATGTTCACGTACTGCTTCCAGGGTCTGACTCTGCAATATGCAGAGACAGGCTTTCATCATGCAATGAACTTTTGAGGTCAAAATGTTGCTTTTTGTTCACATACTTAATTTCTGACTGCATTTCATGCATAACACAGTAGGCTTTGTAGATGCATTTAGAATTTCAAGTGATAGGTATGAGTGATGTTGGAATTTTTTCCCAGTTCTAAGAAAAGGAGCCACATCAAAATTCAGTATTTCTCTTCAAAGACTGTTCTTGAAAAATGGTATTAATTATCATAAATAAAAGCAGTCTTATAGTATTCTTCTGTACCTGCTTTTCTTTCCTTTCACAAATTGCTGCCAACTCCTTTTGTATTTCACAGAAGCATAGTGTGAATACAGGGAGCTCACAGCCTGTTTGTGGTTGATACACATCAAATATAAAACCTTACAGAGAATATGTTGAGACTCTGCATTGGTTTACTGCATCAGCTATTATGAAAACCACAGAGACTGAATCTTAGAACTGCACATTAATTAATCTGAAGTTACAGTACAAGCCATAATACTCTCTGATGTAGCTATTCAGAGAGTGAAAGAAAATGTCTGGTTTCTGCTCAGGTGTCACTAGGAAAGATATATTATCTGGGGGGAAGGAGCACTTTTGCTTTTACTATGTCCTTCTGGCTATTAATGTGATGTATAAAATTAGTGAAAGAGAAGGATTCTATCATTTTGTACTAAGGCTTAACACTGTGATATAAAAAGATGGGGGTGAGAAAGACTGGCGAGGCACTGTCAAGGGAAAAGTATAACTTGAGCCCAAGGTGAGCACTTAACTACTCTTCTGAGATACTTGAGTGAAAGTGAGAAATTATGCCAACGTATATGAGATATGGGGTTTGCTATGTGTGCTACCCTCCAGGTAAACTAGAATAAATTTGCTTTTACTTTAGATTTGACCGAAAATGAATATTCTAGATCTTTTTAATCATGTTAATTGTTGTTAGTTTCAATAAGAAAAGTATCAAAGTTACTAATTTAGATAAACCTTGTAATATAATTATAGTTGCACATTTTATTGTTCTATTAGACATAATAGCCAGCAATTAAGGTGTTTTTCATCTTTGTGAAATTCATGGGCAAATTATGACTATAACATGGCACAGTTTTAATGAAATCTTTGAGATCAATCTGTAAATATATACTGTACATGACTGCTAGTAAGTATGATACACATTTTCAGAACTGAAAATTCATGCAACATATTTCTGTGTTTGCATAAGGAATGTTATGTTTCTATCCTATCGCAGTTTAATGACTGGGAAGAAAGACTCAAGCAATGACATTGTGACCATTTCTTTTCTCATTCCCAGGGGAGGAAAACAGAGTCTTAGATGACAGCACGTCGCAAAGTTCTTCAGAGGGTTTTTACATTCTAATAAAAAAGACATAAAATCTGTAAGGTACAAAAGCACAATGCATAGAGAAAATGAGTGGTGGTCTTACACCTGGGGAAAAAATTACTATTTATTTCAGACAAATATGCATTAAAATTAAAGATCAATTAATTTTCACTATAATTATTAGACTGTGTCCCAATTCTATACTATAACACAGTACTAAACATAAGTGAACGGATGTTAAACATTATCCGAATATATGTGCATATGGACATACACCTAAATGTCTATATGGACATATGTGTGTATACATACACGTACTGAGTATATATATGCACACACATTCATATGTTGGCGTGTTAAAGGAATAAGCTAATAACAGTTTTGTTTCTACCATCAACCAGTGTATGAATATATTTTTGAGAAAAAAAGATTAATGTATTTAAAAAAAAACAACTTACTATACAGGGTAACTGGGCATTTCTATATCAGCAGATCAATGCTTATAATTCGTATGGAGCATTGCACCGTTTGACATGATGATAGTACTGTACCTCCTAGCATCTGAAATTAGACTAGTCCTCACATTGCTTGCCTATTTCTTCTCTCTCTTTTTATAACAGCATTGTCCACTAGTAAGTTTTCAAAACCAACAAATTCCTTAGGGAACCAACAAAAAAAGGCAAAAATATTAACTATTTCTAGAAAACAATCTAGGCTGGGATGGCCAGGGTACAATACTATATCAGTAGTGATCATAACATTTTGCTATGTGTACATAGAACATACAGTGTGAGCAACCATAACTTAAGCTGAACATGTGTAAATATTATCAGATTTCTTAAACATTTTTAACTTCTAATTTGTACTTTATGGTAAGGCAAAAAGCTAATTCTACTTATGGTTTAGGTTAATGTGTCCTAAAATTATGTAAATAATTAAATAAGCTGTAAATGAGCAGTCGATAGATACAGTAATTGTTTAGTGAATTTTTTTTACTAAGTACAATAATAGCAGTGCTCTAGCAGAGTAATTTAAACACCCTTTTGCATAAACAGATTTGGATTCCAGATATAAAAAAAGTACAGAAAGTACTGTAGTGTAAAATAGCCATTGTGGCAACGTTACTGCTAGCACAATCAATTCTTTTGTATGGTTAAAACGTTCAGGCAACAGAAGATAGTAGCTTGGCACTCGGTACTCAGATTAGCATAAACAAATAGGGCCTGGTTTTCACTTACAATAAGGCGCATTTATGTTGCTCCAGTGAGTGGAGGAGATGTAATCCAGGGTAAGTGAGAATTCAGCTGTTGGTGATTTCATTACAGAAAGCCTGCATATTGCGTCTGTCTGTTTCTGAAATCTGTATCTCTTATGGTATCTAATAGTAGACTTTTTTTTTCTTTTTTTTTTTAAAAAAAGGATGTTTGACTGTCGTTAGATAGCATAGTCCCCCTAAAGCCAAAGAATCTTCACTCCAGAAATTGTTTAAAAGGGAAATCTAATAAGTCACTGCTTAACACCAAAGGTAAAACTTAATAAAATGCACTAGGAACTTTGTCTAAATTTTTAAGAAGCAAGTGGAATGTTGATCAAAAATACTGCCCTATTCTACTTTGTAAAAATAGTAATAATTTAAATATCCATTAATATAAAATTGAAATAGATCATCTCTACAAGAATATGCAACACTAACATTTCATAAGTATAAAATTATTTTCTTTGTAAGTGCTTTGACAAAAAATGAAACTTAAATGATGAAAAATCTCACCTCTACTTTCATACTAAGGGTTGTATTTTTTTAATGTTTTTCAGACATGAGGTCATCTATTCCAATTTGATAACATTTTGTATGTTTTCACTGTTACTGTCATTTGACAGATACTCACCAGGCTGTATTGTTCATGGTCTGTCCTGTTACTTTCAGTTGAAGACAAAAAGAGTATTTGAAACATGATTAATTCTAACAAGCTGACTATGATTTGACTTCTATCACGTTTTTATTTGCATGGGTGTTTAAATGGTTCTGTTAGTACTGTCTTTGCACAGTTCTGATTTATCTTTTTTTACTTAGTACTATTTACTTCATAATGTAGTAATCATCAGCCTTACTAATGACCTTGTAGCCTTTCTTATATGCACATAATGCACATTTTCCAATGGCTAGAAAATGCAAAATACTAGTGGATATCATTGCATCAGATCTTCATGTCTTTCTCAAAAGGACTGCTAACCTCTGGGATATATGAGGTAGTAAAATGATGATTGTAAATGAGTAGCACATAAGAGATATTTTCTTGAATTTAAAATTATTGCAGCCAGTTTCAGCATGTAAATATATAATAATGTTGGCTAGTGTGTAATTCTTGAACTAAAAAAATATAAATAAAGAAAACCTAAAAGATGTATATGTAGTTGTGTTATGTTGGGCAGGCTCTTTTCTCAAAGCTGCAGAAGATTACAGTTCTCATCTGAAGTGCGTATCTATGAATTTGGGTCAGAAAGGGACACGAGGAAGTTGGACACTGAGGCATCTGAAGTGTAGGCTTAGTATGCAAAAGGATAGCCGTAAGATGGTGTTAATTTGCCTATGTGGCAGTCAGGGGGAGTTGAGTGTCTGGGGAATATAAGCTGAGGTGCTTAGTGCTAGTCAGTAAGAAAATGCTGAGAGGAGGGGAACAGCTGAAAAATCTCAGAAGTTCAGTAACTCCTTCTCAGAGTCAACTCTTGTGAATCTGTTACTGACAGTAAGTTGCTGGTGTCCTCCTTAGAGAAATATGGTAGCAGCTGTTCGTGGTGGGATGGTATTTTCTTTTAGAGAAAAAGGTCTAAACAGTCTTAAGTCTGTCTGCGTGGACTCAAGCTATGGAAGACCAAAGTTCCATTCCTTCCTCTTCCTACTTAACATCTAACAGGAGAGATCCTGGAGGACCAAATTATTGATCCTTTCAGGATGGTGGATTTAGCAGATTTTCCTGTTGGGCTGGTTCTGTTGCATAAAAACCAATTCAAGATTAACAGACCAGGAGGAGAGTGCAGTCAAGCACAGTCACGAGAGGCATCTGTACTGCAGTACTCCGTCTGCTGACTGTTTTGTACAAACCTTTATTGGCAGCAGCAGGGACCAGAAGCTGGTTCTCTTCTTGTGCTCCCAAGATGAAAAATGTCTACTAACACAGTTTTGTTCTTGCTGCTTCTTTCTGTCCTAGTAGATCTTGAGCATTAGACTTCAGAATTAGACTTGTTTGTTTGCTCTGCTGAGGGAACAGTTCACGTCCATTAGTTTTGCTTGTTCTGTGCCAGCCCAGCTCTGATAAAAGGGAATTCATAGTTGCGTTTCCAAACCCCAAGTGTCACTACATGGGGGAGATGGCAGGGTATTTTTTGGTAGCCTTAGCTGTACATACCTGCAGTTTCTGCCACAATTTGGTTCTTTGGTTAATCCGACCAAGGGGAGCAGATGGAGCACCAGAAAAGAGAACAAATGGCCGACAGGCAAAAGGCTGCCAAAGGCTAAAACTGCCGAATCCTCATTTTTGTCTGGAAATGCAGACGGCAGTTGGTAATTCCTTTTGAAGTTACCCACCTGGCTACTCTCTGTTCCCAGCCCCACAACAGCACTGCTTTAATGACTGATCTGTTCTGTCTCGCTTGTCTGTGGATAAAGAGCACCAGTTCTGCAGAGAAAGAGCAAAGACTGAAGACGGGAAGACCCGTGAGTCTTGCGGCTGGGACTGAGGTAAGGAGCTGCTGGTTGCAGGATGCTGGCTCTGTGCCAGGAGACACAGAGCTCGAGGAGTAAAATATTCCAGACTGTCACGGAAAACACAAGTATGACTTCATCTCTTCACTGTTTAAAATATATCACATCTTCCTCTGAGGCTTCTAAACAGTAGATCCAATTTCTGAAAAAAAGACTAAAATGTCAGCACAGTTGCTTTGTTACAAGCATGTGATGTACTGTTGGCTCTTATTTTCAGAGATTATTACAAGCTAGAAAGCAAAGTATTTCAACTTTAAGACTGGTTTGTGATTTTAGGGTCTAAAAATATTTATACTTATTGATTAGTATCATTTCCAAATCAAAATAGAGCCAATTGTCTATCTACGTTTTCACCTGTCTGTATCTAGAAATGCATTTAATGTTATCACATCCTAATAGGTGTTATATCAAATCCACTGGCACCAAAAAATAAGACTAGTGCTGCAGAGTATTTGAATAATTTATTCCCTTTATTCTATTCTGAGCTTAAACACTTACTTCGTGACTTGTGTAACATGGCCTCTCCTTCATTCAATTTACTTGACTGCAAATTAGAAACATTAATATCGGCTTCTTATTGGTAAATTGTGCTGTTCAATATATCTTCATAATCTAAAATTAATAGAACATGCCAGAAATTAGCTAACGTCACAGTTCTCAACTTATAAAAGGAAAATCAATTTTTTAAAAAACAAAATTATGCATCTGTCACATATTGAACAGCTGTGAAAGAATCAAATAATGGGAACTGGCTTCTAACACATTGTAACTGTTACATATTAAATAAATGTAGCATTAACAACTACATAACAAGTATGTTCACTAATGCAAATTCTTTGGTTATCAAAATTAATGACCAGCGTGACATTATTAATTTGTAATGCTTGTTATTCTTGAAGGATATGTGGAGTGACTGATTTATTATGAAGTTTGTATAAGTCTAGGTAAGAAATAAATTTAAAGAAATGATGAGTACAGAAATGGGGGTTGGTTATTCAGGTGATGTAAATTGCTTATGTAAATGGAGATATGTTTGCCTTGACTGAGATTCTGACCCAGGCAGGTTTTTGTGTGTGTGTGTGTGGTTTTTTTGTTTTCTGTTTTAATTTCACGGCAAAACTTTGAATAAATCTTATTCTTGGAACAAAAGTATTTTTTCCCTCTTTCTGACAGATTGTCAGAGCTGACATACTGCATTCATTTTGGCACTCTAATGGCTAAGGGCATGCTTCCAGCTGAGACCACTTTTTTTTAAACTTTCTCTTTTTTAGAAAGAATATAGCCAAGGAAACAAAATCTTCCTGAAGTTCTGGGTCTTGTATTGGCTTACTTAGGTTCCCTTACAAATGCTTTAAAAACCAAATCATGTAGACTGTGCACATTTTCAGTTTCGGTGCTATTTATTTTTCAAATGATACTTGAGTAGAGATATGTGTATATCTATGGATGTGTATAGTCACATACATTTCTAAGCTTGGTTGATATGTCTAAAGACTGATGCTTTCTAAGCCTACATGAAACTGGTCTGTGGCCTTTGAGATCTCCTTGTTAAATGTTTCCAGTGTTTCTTTTCTGAAGAGTATGGTCAATCATGTCAGTCTTTAATCTTCAACTTTTTGTTGAAATTTTATGGCATTGATGTTTATGAAGGTACTGCAGAGAGAGATCACAGGCAGGCACAGGAATACAATGTCATGCAGGTTACAGGGAATGAAGTCCTGTCACATGCTCTTTGACAGTAGCAAAAAGGGCAAGAGGTGCAGTGATAAACCCACAGCACAAAAGCTAATTTGATCATGGAAGGGTCAGTGCAGTTCTGTTATTGAGGATGATATTTCCTCTTCCATGTCATGCAAAGACATTGTTTCTTCAGGTGAGAGGACATTGATGGGAGAAGGAATGTGGATAATAAACAGACTGAAACCTCCATGTCAGGACAGCAAGATTTATCTGCAAGATTTGCAGACAAATTGGATTGTTTTTGCTGTTCTTCTGTATTTTATGTTATGAAAGATTGAGGCTTTTTTATTGTTGTTGCTGTTGTTAGTCACCGTTCAAAAGACACCTGAAGTAGAAATACATGTCAGACAGAAAAAAATTTACTGGAAAGAAAAAGGGGGGGAAAGGGGGGAGAAAAAGAAAAAGAAGCCCAGCATGGGGAAATCCAGCTAATACCCTCCCAGCCCCCCAAGCAGCAACAAAGTGTAATGTGCATAGCCTAATTTATTTTCTTTTCTTTTCTACCACTCATAGCATACTTTAAAATTAGAAGGGTTTAAGACTGTATGGAGGACAAATTTCTTCTTCCTCCTCTCCCCCTTAATTTTAATGTTGTCTTTCTTACACAAGTTTGGAAACTTAACATGAAGACCTTGGCTAATTCCAGTGAATCATACAAGCCTTAATTGGTTTTGGAAGGGTCTCCAGATCTCGCTAGGAAAGGTTAAGCATTATTTATTTGCCTTCATTACTACCCAAAGCGATGTGATTACTGAGCAGGTTTGACATTCAAACTAATTAAGGATGAGAGAAAGAGGAAAAAAAGCCTTTATATGAGATCCAAACAAAAATTTACAAAAGGAAGAAACAAAAAAATGGAAAAGACAGGCAGATGAAGAGTAAAGGATGGTTTCTCACTCATGCTGTAAGATTTTGAAGTAAATACAAGCTGCTTTTCTGGCGTAGCATGTTTCTCTGACTTTTAACTGCAGCGTAGCCATCCATCACCTGGTTTTCCTATTTCAGATGCTTACAGAAAAGCCATATGAGGTAATATCTCCTGGTGTTGATGAAAGGAAAGGATGTCCAGCGTAAGTCTATACTTCTTCCCTAGGTGTGTATTTTACAACTGACAATGCTTGAAAACAAATACCAAATCCTGCTGCCTTTACTCTGGTGAGCAGGCTTGGGCCCAAAGGATTTTACAGGGTGTTAAGCACCTTGTTGAAAAACAAGCATTTCCATTTACTGTGCACACCCTGAAAAATCTTTGAGTGGTTAAAACAATGGAGGAGGGGAGGGAAGATCTTTCTCCTTTAATAACTGAGATAACAAGACAAATCTGTTGGGCTATAGATGCAAGTGTTTTGCTTAGATTTTGCAAGCACTCGTGCATATTGCTGAATTGGAAACTACCCTGTATGCAGGTAGGTCTAAATTTGACCTTTCCAGATACTTCTTTGCTTTTTGAAGACACTAAATGATTTTCTCTTCTGTACTTTATATCCCCATAGATAGTTGGACAGCTCAATTGTGACTGCATGGACAAAACAACAGTGTTCTTTTTACTATTAGATGAGTCTAGTTCTATCAAAAATATGTTTGGAAAAAATATATGCATTGTGGGTATTTATTCATGAAAACATGGTATTTGTTTTATGTTGATATTTTGTAGTATTGTAAAGTCTTGCAATATATTTGGATTTAAATTTGTATAAAATATTTATTTAAAGAAAATTTTCAAAACCCAAAATTTTATTTTCCACAATGCAAAAAGGATTTTATCATGTTAGTACATTATTTAACACTTTTTTCTTTTTTAAATGCTGTTTTAATATCCTAGTGGAAATGGTTTTCTTTTCTGGGAGATTTCATTCTTCCTTTCAACTAAAATATTTTTCATTTTTCATGTCAAAAGTTGGGGGTTGAGTTAAAAATTTGTTTAATTTTTTTTTTCCATCAAGATGTCTGGAAAAATAAAATCTAAACACATCAGCTCAGCAGTCAGCTTACCTCTGAAATACTTAGATTAGGCATGATGAGGAATCGGGGTAGTAGGAAAGGACAAGAAAACTCTAGGAATAATTTGACATTTTTTAGGCTTTCAAAGTTTGCATGCTTTGAAGATCATACTCTTAAAGTTTCTGATTCATTATATATAATTCATAATTGATTTAGCTGGTGTTTCATTTAAAAGCTTAAAATTCATACGTGAGATATGCTGAAGGTAGAGCCCTGAGACCTGATAAAGCGTGAGTACTAGGTTCGTGCATGGTGGTGTCTCTGCGGACTTGGCCTCCTCAACTCTGCTTGCTACAACAGGTAGGACCGCATGAATATGCATGTCTATGAAACAATCAATTGCTTTGCGCTATGTTTGTTGCACTCGGGTCACTTTGAGGAATTAAATTAAGACTACCATAGCTTTTGCATATTGTGAATTTAGAAGGATGCTTTGGGATTTCTAAATACATTTGTCAGATAGACAATAAGCCTGCTGTCAGGTAGGGATTTGCCTCAGGTTTGCATCCCGCATGGCATCCCCCTTCTTCTCTCCTTGGAGAGAGAAGTGCCCATCTGCTCTCCCTGAAATGGTTGGGTGTTATGTGGCAGAGTGAAGGCAACAAACTCCCTGTAGTCACACCCTGAGGACATGACACCAGCTAACAATTTGTGACAGAATGGTCCTCCAAGAATTACTGTGGCCCTTTACCTCTCAACTATTGTTAAATTAGATGTTAAGTATCATATTGATAGTATTGTAATACCTGTGCCTTAATTGTGTCGTTAATTGATAACTGAAAACCATGATGTAACTGGAGCACTTTTTTACTGTTATTTTGAAGGGCCAAGTAACAGAATGGGAGAATGTTAAATGAAACTTTCTCTTCACAGATCCAAGCTAATAATGTCTTTTAAAGTTTCTCAGGCCAGCAAAGGCCTGTAAGAAGTTAGGATCTAGAAATTAAGTTTCTGAGCCTTAAATAGCAATGGTTTAACCTATTTTTTTCATTAAATGTAGAGTGCGTAGATCTCTGTGCTGAGTGGACTTGCTAAATACACCTGTGTTTTGGAAACGAGCACCTTTAATCTGCTTATCATTTCTCATATTTCTGTGCACGTTGTTGGGTATCAGTCCTTGGTAGCTATGAACAGAGCAAACAGACACCCACAGCCTACCTGCAAGGACTGTGTGAAATAATGAAGTAACAGATATGTCAAAAATAAAGAGTGCCTTTGCAGACAGCTGGTGCCTAATTAATTTGCAGGAAAGCTGAGGAAGGCTGTGCCTATGGCCCTGCAGGTATCGCTGGATGTTGTTACTGAACCAATTACGATAAAGCATTGCCAGCACAAAAAACCAGTAAGGCATTTGCTCTGCACTTGGAGGAAAGGGTTGCTAGCTATTAGTCAACTGAAGTGTACTGCGATCTTTTGTGTTTTTCTTTCTTTTAATTTCTTACTCTCTGAAAGACAAAGGAGAGTTTCCATTCTGGCATTTTTTTTACCAACCAACCAACCTCCCCATTGTTTCTATCTGATCTCAGATAAGTTAGATCTTCAGGACATTCCTATAAGACAAATAGACCAACATGCCTTATTTCATTGGAACCAGCTCCTTTTCTGACTGCTACAGTTTATTATGGTTAGTCCATTATAAATTACATGGTGTCTCCAGGGACCTGTTCTGTACTTGAAATATCACAAGACTGCTGTCATGCATAATGCTGCAGAGAGCTGCTAAATTTATATCCACTAAAAATGTGCTTTACATTGCAGAGTGACCCACTTTAACTTTGATGCATAAATGGGTTGCTTTGCTTTTTTTTTTTTTTTAAGCATCCTCCGTTTTTTTCTGTTTGTCCACAGTTTTATCTTGCTCAGAATAGGCCCTCAGAAAATCTGTTATTTGTGCTTCGTGTATAGTGTGATTATCATTATTTTATAAAACTTGGAGATACTTCCAAATTCCCCTAGAGACAAAGCATGCAAAGGGCAATTTTCCCTGCCAGACCATGTAAATTCTATCAGACTACATAAACAGACAACAGTGGCAGATTGGCTCCTAGAGCTTATGCTTTCTTTTGCTCCTAAGCAGTTTGCACAGCAAGTAGAGAGAAAAGACTGTGAAGCACAAGTTACCCTAACATATAGATAACAGCGGTTTTCTTTTATAATTTCAAAAAGTGTTCTTTTGGGCAGGTTCAAATTTTTTTTTTTTTGCCTTGGGGGGTGGGGCGGGGGGGCAGGTAGGGGGAGGAATAAGAATCCTTCAAATTCCAGCCTGTTTTTAACAAAATTTTAAAAACAAAGCATAACTCTCTGATTCCATGTTAAAGTTTCACCTTCTTAGAGGGGAGAAAGAGAGCAGACTTAGGCTTAAAATGCCTTCAGAATGCTATAAACTATAAATCATTATCTACAAGAAGTACATCCACAGGAATTCTGCCATAAAGCTTTAGTGTATAATAAGAAAAAATATATGGCAAGACTATTATGCTACTAATTGATATGGCTTCCTGACATGGTTAAATAGCTCATAATATATTCCACTGAGTAGACATTTATAAGTGAGCAAAGGGAAGAAGAGAGGCAAGTAGAAATTGAAAAGATTTGGTTTGATTTTTTTCTAAATCATCTGAAGATTGTAAAAAATGGTCACCAGCAGTTATGTTCCTTTCAGGCAAGAAACATCGCCTTGGCTGTAAGTGATTCCACATAATCTAGGCAGTTGGACTAGATGACCGTTGTAGGTCCTTTCCAACTAAAATATTCTATTCTATTCTATTCTATTCTATTCTATTCTATTCTATTCTATTCTAATTTTTGTCCTGAGAAAATGGCATGGCATCCATTGGTCCTGAAAACTGTGGAACTGATGTACAGTGATAATGGACTCTTCTGGACCATAAGGTCAATTTCCACTCTTGGACAGGCACAGATGGGTGATGAAAGTATGTCCTCTTCCTCCATATGTCTTGGGACCAGGTTATATTTAGCTGAATGTTGGGCTGGTATTATGTTACAGTGATGGATGGTCTTTGCAACAGTAAATATCAAACTGCCCCAGCTCTTACCCCTTCTTCTTCCTTTGGAGTCCATTTGAAGAAAATAATCCTTTCTCTCACTAGAACAGAAGAGGACTGGGGAGGTACTTAAGAAACCCAAGGGAAGAACTCCTCACTGTCTCTGCATGCTCCTTCTTTTTCACCATTCAAAAGAGTGCAGAGGTGAATCTCAAAAGTCTCAATGTCTTAATTTAAAATTTCAAACTCAGAATGGTTATCCCGATCTTTTTACAACATTGTGTGTCCAGTCCCCTTATTTTTTAAATAGACTTAGGTGTATCTGTTACCAGCAATGCACAGAGTTGCATTCCAATTGAACTTAAAACACATTTTCAAAATGTAAGGTCTAAATAAGGTTTGTTCATCTGAAGATGTGAAGGGGTACTAAAATACATACTAAAGCATATTCTGTAACAAATACTTTCTTTACTTAAGCAATTTGCTAGACATATCTTTTTGTTTGCATAAAAAAACCTGTTTATGTGCAGGTGTTTGCAACTTTCTTTTGGCTTTAGAGTGTTGCACTGAGAAGATATACCCAAATGAGACTCAAAGAAATGTACAATATAAATATCACCATTTCAAATGAAGTTAGTGAAAATGTCAAGAAACGGGGGCAAAATATTTGAGGATTTAAAGTTTGAACCGTTCCTTGTAGGCTGTGTGAAGTCTGGGAGCTAATAAGCTCCTCTTGATCAGCTGGACATCAGGAAAGTTCATGCATAACCTGAAGGTTCATAAATAATAAAAACATTTTTTTTAAGCTGATTTTAATCAAGAACCAGAGCTTCATAGGTTAGCTTTTGAATGGAAAAAGGTTACAGTAGACTGCAATTACTGATCTGTGAAGACAACTGGAAATGTAGTATCATTTTGCTTCCTTGTTTGGGCTACTCCTAAGTAGGAAAATAGTTCAAACATTTAATGAAGATCCTTGTCAGACTCAGAAACACAAGCATTTCTTGGCTAGATCTGATGATTACATAGGAGGTACTTAATCCAGAAGAATGCTAAAAAGGGCTCTTTTCAGCCTTCATAAATATCAGTACTGTAAAAGGGGTTAAGAGTATGCAACTTGGATTTAGCAGGATTCTTTTGCTGTGGGTAGTAGTTTTCTACCATTAGAAAGCATCAGATTTTCCAAAGAGCACCTGGGAGATCTTGGGGACAACCTGTTGACTGCGGGTCTGTAGTGTGCCCTTGCAGTAATGAGGCCAACTGTATATTGGGCAGTATTAGCAAGACTATAGCCAGCAGTTAAAGGGGAAAGTCTCTCTTGACATATGATGGCTATGTCTAAATAACACACATTGGTCAAAAAGTCATCTTTTAAAAAAAAGTGATCTGTTCATAGACTATTGCTCCAAAGGCAAATTGTTCATTTTGCCTCATTTCTCTTTTTCATTTCATTGATAATAGTATAGGAAATTCAGTGCAACTGAGATTACTTTGAGTGCAATACATCATTAAGTTCATTGTTCATACAAATACTTCCCAAAATTATGGGTGTGTTCTATATTTATGGTGTCAAATTACTGTGGTGTAGTTACAGGAATAATTAAAAGGGAAAACTTTTCTTTTTAACCAGACTATCTCTTTACTCATTTTTGTGGAAATCTAAAATGAATGTAATCTCGATGTTAAGAACATGAACTATCTAGAACAATTCATATTGCTTGAAGCAATAAGCCCCATTTAAGGAAAAATTCTGTTCAGGTTCAAGCATTTAGTTCCATTACATGAAACCAGAACCTACTTATCTGCAAAAGTGTGATTCAGATCCGTAAGCACAGTACATTTTCTGGGGCTTTTAGGTTTTAAAATTCAAGGTAGCCTTTTTCATGCAAGCAATACATTGCCACGTGATTTGCCATTGTTTTGGCAGAAGCTGCATGCAAGAATCAATTTTACTTGTTTTGTCAGGCAGCTGCTGTTCTACATCTTAATAGCTGCTGTCTTAACTACCTTTCAGGTCCCTTGTCCACCAGTATAATATCACACAGATGTCACTTTTTAGGGATAGTAAAGGAAAGATTGTACTCCTCCCAATTTTCATGCTAAACCCCGTGATTTTAAGATGGAAGGAAAAGGTTTATTTGTATAGTAGCAGCCTGTTGTCTCATTTGTGTTTTACCTGGCTTGCTTAGGACTCTTATGCATGTGTCAATAAATGTGTTGATAAATAATGTTACCCAGGAAACAGCATAGAATAGTGCTATCTGATCACCATAGCTACTCATAAGGTAAAGTTAGATAATGCAGTTTGGGTGTAGGTGGTAAAGAACAGGGAGAAGGAGATAAAGCAGGGAGTTACTGGCTTAGATCTGTACCTCAATCCTAAAAAGCACTGATACAATCTGAGGTCTTCATTTGCTGTGGGCTCCCCTATCCCAGGATCCTCTGAGGTGGAGTCTAAAGGTGAGGCTTTAGCACCCCAAGGAACAGAGTAACTTACTTGTATAACCTTCTTTGGTCAGAAGTAGAGACAGCTGAGGGCACAAGGACATGACCCCTGCAGGAGCCGTCGTAGTGCGCTGGCCTAAAGCTGGAGCTGCAGCAGCTGTAGAGACCTGACTCTGAGCTCAGGTAGATAATCAAATTTCTCAGCTGCTTCACCAAAGGTGTTTGGAGGCTGTCTGGAACTGGCACTGCTGTGCCATCAACAGCATCGCTGCCCTGTGCAAGTGTGATGTTAACAAAAGCCATGTCAGTGGAGGGGTGCTTTCTTGTTGGATATACCAGTCCAGCTTTGGTGCTTGCAAGTGAGTTCAGTTTGGCGGAATCATGGTGGCCAGAGCATTAGCTACATAGTTATGGGATTGTAAGAAACTTGAAAGAGGGACATACAGGTATTTAACTACTTCTAGGACTAGGAGTAGATGAGGGTTTCTGTGTTCTCTGTGACATTGATTGTGATCTCCTACATTATGAAAAGCCTGATCAAACATTCAGCACAAGACTTGAAGGAATCCTTTCACTATGGGTACTATTAGACCCTGATGGTGTTTAAATCCACATAGATAGACTCTTAAATTATTGGTCCAAGTTACCAGCTGGAACTTTCCCTTTTTGGATGTGCTATAGGCCTGGCCTGCATTAAGACCATCTAATGCAGTATTCTACCTCTGGTAGATGCCGTGAGCAGGTGTCAGGGAAAATATGAGAGGGCAATTGCAGAGTGGTATTTGCTAGCTTCTAGTGAGTTGTGGCTCAAGACTTCCTTGAATCAGAGATGGTATCCTTTGCTTAATATATCTACTGGATTCTCCTTCCATAAATTAGTATATGTACTTTTTGAATCTATATAACCTTCTGAATCTATGCCATGCATTAGTGATAATCTGCATAGTTTAGTTTGTGTGAAGATGTGTCTCCTTTTGGTTTGAATTTGGCTCCTAGTCATTTTATTACAACAAACAATGAATGTTATTCTTAAGCTTTTCCATAGCACTCTGTTGTGGTTTAACCCCAGCCAGCAACCAAGCACCATGCAGCAGCTCACTCACCTCCCTCACAGTGGGATGGGGGATAGAATCAGAAGGGTAAAAGTGAGAAAACTCCTGGGCTGAGATAAAGACAGTTTAATAGGTAAAGCAAAAGCCACACACACAAGCAAAGCAAACCAAGAAATTCATTCACAACTTCCCATGGGCAGGCAGGTGTTCAGCCATCTCCAGGAAAGCAGGGCTCCATCATGTGTAACGGTTACTTGGGAAGACAAAATGCCATAACTCTGAACGTCCCCCCCCTTCCTGCTTCTTCCCCCAGCTTTATATGCTGAGCATGACATCATACGGTCTGGAATATCCTTTGGGTCAGTTTGGGTCAGCTGTCCTGGCTGTGTTCCCTCCCAACTTCTTGTGCCCCTCCAGCCTTCTTGGTGGCTGGGTATGAGAAGCTGAAAAATCCTTGACTTGGTATAAAAACTGCTTGCAAACAACTGAAAACATCAGTGTGTTATCAACATTCTCCTCATACTAAATCCAAACCATAACACTATACCTGCTACTAGAAAGAAAATTAACTCTATCCCAGGTGAAACCAGGACACACTCATAGTTTTATAGATCTATGTTGTATCTCCCTTTCATCTCTCTCTTTACCTAACCTGGCTAATGATACCACTGAAGTTTTAAAATAAGAGAGGAAAGATCAATGCCTCTCTGCTGTACATTCAGTATTTGGTTGTGTTAGAAGTGTTAACAGAAGTACCATAAACACTTTCCGTTATAGGAGTGCTCTCTAATAGGCTTATTATTTAGGAAGCTGAAAACAAAAAGCAAATAACCTAATGGTAAACATAATATTTAGCAGCAGCCTTATTTGTGTTAGCTTTAAAGTATTTGCTTTAGAAAGTAATTTGATAATATGTGGTGGTCTGAGCCACCATTCATATGAAGTTGTGTTGACACAAATATGGACTGGAGAGATCTTTGAGACTATGTTCACGTGAATATACTGGTAATTAAGAAAGAGAAGACAGAAATAGCTAGATGGCTAAGTCCAGGGTGTGCTATGCCAACTGGGGTGACAATTTTTACTCATCAAGGGAGAAACCATTTTGTTTGGAATGCTTTCAGCTAATTTATTATGACTATTTTTTGAAAACCTGCCTCCTATAGGTGCCACCACTTCAGTTGCACTTCAGTTAGCAACAGCAGAAAACCTAGTTACTTTTACTTACTAATAGTTACGGGGTTTGTGATAATGAATAGAGGAGCAGATGCAAAACACAAGAGAAAGGGGCAGAATGATAGCAACTACATTTTCCCCGCCTTAAACTTACCAGTGAGGGAGATAAAGCATACACCCTAAGTGGGAAGAAAACTGAAGGAAATCAAGGGACAATAGAGTACGGACAATAAAAAAATTCATTTTACTGGAGAGACTTGAGAGAAGTTGTTGTGGTATAGTGGTGAGGGCTAAGTGTCAAAAGAGGTGAGGTCATGGGCTGAAGATAATGAAATTCGTATTAAAAGTCTGTGGACACTTCCTGGGGATATCCCTGCTTTATCACTGTAACAGTTGCTCCCACTGCCCAGTGGTGTTTCTGGACTTTCCCTGTTACCTTTCACCTGTGGCTCCTTGTCTGGGGTTTAGAAGGGTGTTTGGAAATACAGGGTCTTGGTTTGGCCCAAAAGGTCCAGTGTGCTCCTCTGCAAATCATTCCTTGCCTGGAGCTGATTTTGCTTGAGCTCCCTGTGGCTAGAGGGAAAGGTTTAACTAGTGTTTAGACAAATTGCTTGCTTGTTTATCCTAGTTTGGAGGAAACCTGTACTCCATGGGACTGTGTTTGGGTTTTGTCTATGAGAATGTGACTCCTCTGGCCCATAGGAAAAGTCTTTAGAAATGGTAGGGAAGGCTGCATGAAAAATGGAAGCTCTGTTAAAATTGCCGGTGTTTGACATTTGTTCTTTATTCTGCACTGAAACAAATTAAGACCGTGCAAATTAAGTTTGTGAGAACATCAGAGAGCACAACAATGGAATAGCTGCTGTGAGCCTGAGGTTCGAGATGTTGTTCTTCCTGATTCGTTAGCGTCACGGGCAATGTTCCAAATCACCCTTCGTTAGTTTGATGAATATTTAAAGAACTATGGGAAATGGCACAGAATACCAATATCCCAGCGATTAGGACTTCAACCAAAGGTACAAGACAGATGGATATTAGTCCCTTTTCTGTGTAAATCCTTGCTCTGCCTAGAAGTCTCCACTATTCCAGCGCAGTTTTGCTCTGAATAACCCTTCTTAATATTATATGTCTCTGTGCAAAAATGCTTCAGAGGATCTTCGTATATTAAAAATGTTTCTTTTGAAAATTTATCAGTGTATTCTAATATTCAAGAGCAATATAGCTTTCTATGAATGCTTTGGAATGCTTCACAGACAGGCACTGAACATTTCAACAGAAAGAAAAAATTCTGTAATGAAACTGTATTGGAAACGGGTTTGGTCACACTGTACCTCATCTCAAAAAAATGCAGTGTCTCTTGCACATTGAGGTAACATAAATTAATACCTTAATTTGCAGCATGTTAAAAGGTAAATGGTAGTTTATTATTCATTTCATGTTAAAAGAACTCCTCCCTCAGATTTATGGCAAACATATTTTAAAAAAATCACAGAAAACCTGATGTGCCTGCAAATGAATGTTTGGAAGTCAAGAATAATGATCTCAATTCAATTCCATGGACTATAGACATTATGGAATCCTCTGAGAAATTAAGTATACGAACACTGACTTTCAAAAAGCTAGATGGATTTTCCTGAATCAAGACAGCAATATGCAAGAAGCAGCAATATTTATCTATTTAAAGGCTGAGTGACAGAGAGAATCTGATCAAGAGTGATTTTTTTGAATAAAGCTTCTGTTTTTCCAAAGTTTTCTTTGTCTAAAGCATTTGAGTAAGTCCCACCCTGACTAGATGGGCTCCTCTTGAAGTAAGATGTTACTCAATGTGCTGTGAGAAAATCAGAATGTAGTCCAAATGAAATTGGCAGTTTCTCCTTTAGCTGATATTTGAAGACAGGGAAAGTCAAATGTCAATGTATAGAGACTTCAAAGATACAATCTTGATTTGGTTCATCTTCTATGAATTTTTGCAGTCTGGAGGACATAGATTTTTCATTTTCCTTTAAATACCAGAATGAAAGACATTAGGAACTACATCCAGAAGCTATGATGAAATACTTCTCTAAACATAGATTTTCAGATCACTGCAGTTGACATATGCAATCACTTCAGTACCAGTCAGTACAAGGCATGATTATTACGTGGATATATATCTGTTGTCACCTCATTTCATAACCCATGAAGTCGGCTGTAACAGTGGCTCTCACACAATGATCCTGTGGGACAATGGCTCAGCAAAACCTAGAACCTTGATTTTGTAGTAACCCACAAATCTTTATTATGTCAGTTAAGAATTGATAATGTGAAATACTAAAGTCTCCTTGGATTCTATTGGTTTTACATGGTGCTCACTGAAAAAGGCCAACTGCAAGGTGCAAGTCTAACATCCTGGGACACTGGATGCTTATTTTCACATGTGTTTAATATTGGCCTTAATTTTTTTTTTTTATCAAGATTTCAGTGGTGAAATATTCAATAAACTCTAGACACAGAAATAAGTTTTAAATGCTTAGGAAAGTCTATGCCATATATTAACTGATATATTCATACATTATGGTATTACTCAGGAATATATAATTATTCTACAAGATGCAAATTTATAGATGAAATCACAGTGATAAACTTTTACAAATAAACTTGATATACTCAAGCATTTTTCTTTCATCCAACCCCAGGAAGGAATCTGACTGCAGTATTTAGATTCAAACTAGAGTAGTGCTGACAGGAGAGGAATGAAGACTCTATTACATGTGCATTTCTGGAATATTCAATTTAACCCTCATAAACTTCTTTAAAAAAATACCAACCATCAGAAAACATCAGTTATCCCCATTCTCTTTGTGGTTTTGGTTTTATTTTGGTTTGGTTGGGTTTTTTGTTTGGTTGGTTGGTTGGTTTGCTTATATGTAACTTCCTGCTTTTCATCAGAGAATAACTTGGTAACAATAATTATACACCAGAAGACCTACAACTTCACAGTCAAGGCTAGAGCTTTCATGGCATCAGTATTTGAATAATCTTGATCCTAATGGCTACTTGGTGCTTTTGGATAGAGTAATTAAACTTCACAGGGAGAGAAAGTAGTACTGCCAAAACATTTTAAGTGCTATCTCAGCAATGTGGAAGACTTGGCATTTTCCACTGTCATATTCATTCTTGAAGTACCATAAACGTATGCTGAAAAAGTATTTCAACTACTTGGGAATAGTAGCACAATATATTGTCAGCTCAACCCCTCTGGACATTCTCATTTATTTTTCTAAATTAAGACACTCCATGAGAAACTAGTGCTGACCCAGGTAGTCATCACAGAAGGAGATACTATTCTTTCCATTACTGTTACACAGATCTATTGCATCTCTCCATCATGTCCTTTCTAGTAATAAGAATACAAGTAATTCTCCTGCCCTCTCCCCGCTAGCCACATATTAGACTGCAGATATCATACCAACTGTATTCCCAGAGAACAAACTTTAAAATCTAGTCTGCTGTTTTCAGATTTCTTAATCTGTCCTTGTATTTAATCCAGGAAACAGCAACAAGAAAGGGATGAGTTTATTATTGCTATTTAGCACCAACGTTTCCATTGACTCAATAACTTACTGAATTCCTGGAAGAGATGTGGTTTACATATATCCTCCACCATTTGGAGTGTGGGTGTAAGGCATGCTTGAACTAAAGGCGTTAAAATGACACTATTAATGGTTTTGGATGATGCTCCTCCTATGAGAACAAAATAACTACAGCCAGTTAATTATTTTGTCTGAAAAAAAGTAACAGAAGGACTTACTACTGTCCTTGAAAAGGCAGGAGTGCATGTTTGTCTATGTACAGATGCACATCCATATATTCAGACACACAGAAAAAGAATAGTTCATTACAGTGACAACAGGGGTGATCTAAATGATTTCTATAGTATCCTTATTTATTTTGCCATGCTTGCTTAGAGGCACTCTCAGTCCTAAGCTAGTTAATACAAATAAATGGGAGCTGGAGAGAGGTCCTGCTGCCTCCTCTTTGCCATCCTAATGATTTCTATCTGTGTAAAAAGAAACCTCCTTTGCACACACATTTATATACTATACAGGCTGTTGAGTCTGCTTTACCTTGTAAGAACAGTGCATAGGACACTTAATGTGACACTAATTCTCAGTGCTTCCTTTTCTCTCTTTCTGCCCATTAGTTAATTTGGGCTGCTGGGATGACACAATGATTCTGATAGAAGGCCAAGAAAAAGGAAAAATGAAAAAAAATCTCTATCACTAGAGCACTTCTTCCATTTGTTTGGCACAAAAATTGGATTTCCTTTATGTTTTGCATGAACAACAACTATGCTGAGCTGCCTGCATGGCCCTGTTGTCAGAGAGAAATTGGAGGTCCAGGTAAGCAGAAGGCAAGATTTTGGGTATGAAATGATTAATTAGCCAAGTTTTATGTTCTATGCAAAGAGCTCAAATAAATATTTCTGAAAAGAAAGATCAGTGTGCTTTTACCAATGATGAAACTGTCACTGATTTAGCAGCAGCATCTCCTAGTGTCACGACTTCCCAGAGCCACGCTTCTGGAGCAGTCTGTGAAAGGACGCTATGGCTTATAATCTCTTCTTTTTATAATGGTTTTCTTTAGAAATTATTTTAAAAATACTAATGAGTTATTTTTAACTGATGTTTTCTGAAGGTGAATTCTAAAGCATAGTGTGGATTCTGCGACAAATGTCCTGACAAACTGGAACAGAGAAGAAAAAATACCAGTGACAGCCAACTTTCTGTACCAGGCTCAGTGCCAGTACTCCAGAGCCACACAAGCACCTATCTCCAACCTCATGCTTATGATTCAAGACACACTTATTGATGTATATCAACAATTTCTCCTCCAAACAACATTAAAAACAACTTCCAGGTATACATTCAATTATGTTATTTTTCATTGAGACATATTTGAAACCACAGCAACAACAAATCTTTTGCTCATTCTCTCCTTTTTCCTTCAGGTTGGTTTTTTTGTTACGGGTTTTTGTTTTCCTTTTTCTCTCTTCACACCATACTGCAGGTTTGCATGTCTCAGAGCTACAGAGAAATTGATATTGAGACGTGCTGAGAATGCATTGTAGTTACCAAGGAAGTGGTTTCCCAAGCAACAGTAACCACATGAAAATTGACAGAATTTCTTCCTCCGTACCTATATCATGTTTGCAGCTTTGGAGAAGGCAGTGTGGGTAGCATAAGTGATTTTCTCATTGTTAACCTTACTTTTTGAAGCAGATATGGTGATGATTCTGTCTTTGTTAAAGAAAGAGTTAACTTCAGTTAGAGCTGAATGCTTGTTTTTGTGTGTGTGTTGTGGTTTTGTTTTTTTTTTTTTATTTTCCTGCTAGCAGACAGATTGTGGATGTGCCAGATAGTCCTGCAGCATGTGGGCAGATGCTAGAGGCAACATTCTCAGCTGTTACACACTCAGTGATGATATTTACCATTCAAGAAAGCCATGCCAGCACCTTGGTTTGCTCCAGCAAATTGGATGAGACAGTTGCCAGCTTGATGATGTCAAAAAGTATAGGAAATATGCACGTGTTCAATATTAGTGGAGGGATGTGAACCAAGGGAAATAACAGAGGCAGAAGTCCTAACTCCTCTATGGTGGGGCAAACAAAATGACCATGCGTCAGCTGGGCCTCAGTCAAATAAGACAGTATTATAGTTCCTCTATTTTCATCAAGAAATGACAATAACACAATAAATGTAGCTCTCTGAAGACTAATTTACTTAATCCTTGTTCCTAGAAGGAAATAGAAAAGAACAAGTTCAACAGCTTAGCAAGCTGTGCAATTTAGTATATTTTATTAACAGAAAATATGAATAATTTCTATCTGCTTCTATGTACTGATGTTTGTTAAGTGGCAGGACACTGCAAAGGCACTGTTATGAAGGGCTCAATCCTGCATCACAAAGAAACAGAGGACTCATTCTTCAGTTGAGTTTTAAGGACTAAGAAAATCTAAATTTCTTTCAATAATTTGTCTTAAATTCAGCAATATCTCTTTATATCCACTTCACATGCATGGTGAAATCTAAAAAAGAAAATGTGATGGTATTTACATGAGCAGAATCCCGAAGGAAGGTGTGTATGTGAAGTAGGAAGTATATTACTGTAATACTTATTTAGGTTCATTTTGTGTTAGTTCCCTTACATCTTTTCTGAAAACTTAGATTTCTGCTTTGACTAGGATAAAAAGATTTTCCTTAACTGTCTTAAAAGATTTTTTTTTAAAACTCTCACTTATCTTCTGGATTGCAGGTCACCATGGGTAATGAAACATTTGAGCTACAAAAGCTTTTAAAGTGTATGAAGACACCATTAAGTATATTACGGAACTGTTGAGCATCATGGGTCTGAGCCAGCTCTGTGCACACCCAGCTGTAATGGACCTGCCTTTTGCCCATAGCTGTAAGTCTCCAAGCAGAGGTACTGGAGTGAATGAGCAAGGACTTTATTGACTCTGGATCTGTACCAGCCCCACCAGGTACAAGATGGCTCATAAAAAGCCTTATTCTTTTCCATCATTCACTTGTTTCTACCTTCCTGAACTACTGCATACAAAGAACTGCCTTTTTAACCAGTCTCTCAACCCCTTTTCAAGTTCCAGAGCTAATATACCTCTTAGCTAAATATCATGTTCTTTCCAGAGAAAGCTACCTCTATCCAAGCAAGCCTCTTGCTTTACCAGGAAATATGCACTGGACACAGACCTGATAAGGTGGTACATTGTTTCAGGTTGTGAAAGTATGTAAAAAATCTATTCAGATTTATTGGATTAAATGTTTGAGATCTAGTATTGTTTATTTAAAAGGTTGGGATTCACTCATAGTATGGTGTTATGTGTGGGATAATACCCCTGTGGATTGAATGTCAAAGAACATGACAGTGCCAAGACCTGGAATAAAGTATTTTCTCCATGAAAAAGTCAAGTGATAGAGATCTGAGACTTGCTGCTGTAACTGGAGTGAATGAAAAGCTCTTCCTTCCAGAAAGAGGAGGAGCTCCTCTTTCTCCTCACCTCCTGGAATGGCATTACTATCTCACTGCCTGAGATGTGAGCTGTTAGACAGAGTCTAATGTCTGGAGCAATGAGAGGAGCAAGAAAACAGACCAGAAAGGTCCAGCTTTGCAGCTAGAAAACTTTCTTCTGAGCTAAATATAAAAGGCTTGTAACTGTCTTTCAGGATATTTTCTTCCAGATGTGAATATATACCTATAGATAACAAAGTCCCGTCAGAGGCCAGATGTGATGGTTGATTTAAAATTTATAATTCAGAGAGCTTTGAAAACTGGCACTCAATTATTTGTCTAACTAACCTGCCTATTCAATCTGCTAGCCATCTATCACTTTATCTTCTCCTTCCCCCTTGACTATGTTCTTTTATACACCACTCATTTGCCTCTTTGTATAGGGTGATTTATCACCTTCTCTTCCTATTCTTATCTATCAATAGACAAGTAGCCTCTTACTTCTCTTTATTCAACGTCATTCACACTCCTTTAACTCTACAAATTATGATCTACATTCCTTCCTCCTCACTGTCCCTTTCTCCCTCCCTGTATCATTCATGCTACAAATACACTTTAGGCATTTCTTCTAAGTCCTTTCTCCTTCACTTCCACCAACTTGCCCTACAATCAAATTTATTCAATATTTTTCCTCCGTTCCTTTCTAGTTATAACCATTTATTTTTTCATGGAAATGAAATAGCACTCAGATCACATGGTTTAGACTGCTCACCCTAAATGCCTGATGTTGAACTAGTATTTTTATGAACTACCTAATGCAGTGCCAAAACCTGCTGATTTGAGTGCATTATGGGAACAGGTGGTCCAGGCATAAGCAGCAGTGGGAAGCCTTTAACTAGGTATTAAAAAATGGACTCTCGGCTGGAGGACAAAACCGGAGCAGAAGGACAGAATTCATTTCAACCCCTCTTCTTTTTCAAATTCTTCCCTCCCCCTTAATGATTAGCACCTTTTGCATTTGATATGTTACAAGAATATTGGTTTAATTACTGTTTTGCTTAGAACAGGGAAACTGCTGTCTCCTAGGAATGATAAATGTAAACATAAATACAGAATCAAATATGGTGCTAAAATGTCACAGATTCAAGTGGCACCCTGCAGTGAAAGACTGACAGATTTTCTTTAAAATAATTTATATTTTCTTTTTTGCTTTTGTTATTTAATGGAACCTTATTTACATCATTAGCCCATAATTTAATCTGTTTGATTTCCTTCCAGATGATTCTTTTATTTAAAAAAAAAAAAAAAGAAAACCCCCAACAACAAAAACCACCCAGATTTCTGGTGATTTTTTTCAAGGCTCACTATGGCCTGATGTAGGTAATAGGCCTTTTGCATACACTGTTTGTGGTGGAGAGTGTAAGTGTTCAATCAGTTTGTGCAGCATTTCTTGAGCAGGTATGGTGCAGCACATGGCCAAAGGACTCAGCTGTGTAGGAGAGAGGAGAGAAGATGATGCTGTGCAGGGTACCCTGGCCGTCGTATTATGGATCATCTATTCTAGTAAGGAGAAGGTAGAGGTGGCATTTTACTTTAGAGAAACAGAACAGGTTCTGCTTTCTAGACATTTTACAAAGTAAACTGGGAGAGGATGCTGCAAGGGAGGTGACTGCAGGCTTTCTGCCAGCAGGAAGGGGGTGAATACACAACCAGGTCCCCAAGGTGAGTGGGGGACATTGCCAGGGACCAGCAAAGGGACCCCGTTGGTGTTCATTCAGCTCTTAAAGCTACTAAACAGTAGAGGAAAGGAGCTGTCCTATGAGGACACAAGGAACAGGGCAGATTGGCTCTCCCAAAGTCAGTCACACCCAGCTGATCACAAGGCATCATTATTTCAAGAATTATTTTATTCTGGTTTATTGTGTTCTAATAAAACCTGCATTCAGAGACTGGAATTTGGGGTAGGGGGCATATTTATTTCAAGGAAATATGGGGCAGACCCACCTTAAGGCTCTGGCTATCTCAAGCTCCTGCTGTGTGGTGTTTAATATTTTATGTTGGTTTTTTTTTCTCCCTCCATCTGCTGCCAGTGTTTAGGAGGATATTGAGATAGGTTGTGCTCTGCCCAGCTTGGCAGTTCCCTAAGTTTTGTTGCAACAATCAAAATATCATACCAGAAAGCAGTGATAGCCAAACACTGGAACATGTGGCTCTTTGCTGTAGTCAGCTGATTTAGAGGTCTGTAATTACAGAGAGTCAAAACCATTTTCTAGCCCATGAATCCATTCCATTACATCCTCAACTTTTTCCTGCACCATTCTGTCATATTACCTCTTGAACTCAATATGAGGCAGGTGGACACTTCTAACACCATGACCAGTAGCCTTCCTAGATGTTTTTAGAAGTATCACATATGTTGCTGGTACATCACAGTATTGTTGAGATCTGTGAAATCTTAATCTGTAAATTCACCCTAAACCCTCTATCATCCCAAATTGCTTCATTCCTTTTATGGCTAGCAGTCATAAGGAGCTACATTGACTGTTTTGTACCTGATTCTCTAGCTGATTGCATGCATGTGGTTTTCAGGTTATAAAGAGCAAGGCTGCACACTAAGTGTACAGTTCTGCAAGACTGTAAGTTAGTGTTACTGAAGTTCCACCATATATCCTTGCCTCTGGGCAAGCAGTCCTTTCCTTTCTGTTGTCTGTGCATTGTATCGGATGAGAGTTAAAATTGCCGAGCAATATCCCACCCCCGTTTAGCTTCTGAATTTCTCCACCTCACAATTCATCAATCATGATTGCTGGCATTCAGGAAGAAGCAGGAATGCACAGCCAGAGCAAGACAGAATTATGGCAGCACTGATTTAGATCAGACTTAAGTGCTGTGGAAAAACATCCTGAGGTTTCATATCAGTACTGTAGAAACACTGGTAAGTTCTGTTTTGCTCAGGAGATGATTGTCTAATCATTCTGAAGGGATGTATTACATTTAAAGCTGGGAAAAGGCAGACAATAGTCCCGTTGCAGTGTTAAAACCTGTATTTTGAATTAAGTTTCAAGCTGATGAATTTCAGCATCTCCTTGTGGGATCAACTTTGAATATGAGTGAGACCTCTAGAAGAAAGCAGCTATCCACAAATACTTGTGTGTCCTCATCAAGATTTTGGTCAGTGAAAACAACATCCAGGCAGAGGGTCTTTTCACATAAGGTTTGTAATACAGTTCTGAGTGCTCTGTAAACATCCTGAAAATATTTTAACCAGTTGAAATTGATAACTCTTGAGATTGGAAATCCAGGTATTCCCTTCCCAGGGAGCCTGCTCCAGTAAGCGGCAGTAAGTTGAAATCTTGTAATTTTGGGTTACAACATCTGCAGAAATGTTTTGCAGCGAAAGGCATTAACCAGAAGATTATGTCTGGGGGACAGGACAGCAGGAAATAATTTAATGGGTTTTCTGCATATTCATAACATAAATTATTTTCTTGTTTTTTTAAAATTCCACACTATTTCTTCAGTAGTAATGTAATTAGTCTAGTTTTCCTTTTCAGCGAATGCCTTAGATGTGTTTCAGTGTTTTTCCTGATAGAAGTGTAGTTGACTATTGATGAGGATTTTTGTGGCCATGGGTATGGTTCATTACTGGAGATGGGCCTTGGTTTTATAATTTGCTCGGCCTGTACAGGCAGCGAGAATGGTTGAAACTGTATCAAACTGCATATCTACCAAAATGCCATACAACTTCTATATGCATGTTGACCTGAATTATTACATCCATCTGCTTCTTTTATTTCATATTGGATTTAAACAGTAACATTGTTTGCTGAATGCCATTATTTCAGAAAAGCCTAAATTCCACCAGCCTACTTTTCAATGAGTCTCTCCTCCCTAGCTGGAAGCACCATCTTTCATCTAGCCTATTAAGTCAATTTTGCTTTTAAATGATGAGATACTGAAAGGAGACTGCTGATAACATCTTTACACATTAAAAACCTTGCTTGTTAAAGCTATGGAGGAATAATAAAGCTATAATAGTTCATACATAATCTGTGACATTTATATTCTTTCAGTGCATCTGAAAAAAAATATCTTATTAATACACTCAGAGATTTCAGGGCTTAAAAATAGAATTTGTCACTGAAGCCAGAAAGAAAAAATGCTTAGAATTTTGTTGGGGTTTTTTTATGGAATAAAAAATGTTACATGTTTTCTTGTAGAAAATATGAAGCTGCTGTTTCTACTGGAGTAGGTTGCAGTACAGTCAGTTAACAGAGTCTTCACTTTATCATCTCAGATGAGAAAAAAAAATCATCTGAGCATTTACAGCTGTGATTTCTGATCTTTCTGGTATGTTTGAATCCTCTTAATGTACAGTGAGACAACTCCTGTAAACTGTATTTGCACTGAAGTCAGTAGGCTAAATTGATTTATATAAGGTGAAGATGTAGGGGAGGATGTCTTTTTTAATGTAGTTTTAAAACTATACTGGGAGAATATGTCTCCATTTTCACATTAATGTCTTCTTTTTCACTTTGTGAGCAGTCCATTTAAGCTTCAGAAATGGAAAAAAATAACAGAAGAAAATTAGAAATGTCACCATTTCTGCATATATTTTATAACAGTAACCAGCTTTACCAGCTTTCAAGTCCAAATCTCTGGGCAGCTAAAAACTCTACATGTTTTCTGTAAAGACTTGTCCAAACTTTTCTTCTAGAATCTTTTGGGAAGCACACCATTATGGCATTTTCATAATATGCAAATACTATTTGTTAACTTATTTTCCTCTTACTTTACATAAAGCCAGGAAGCTGAAGAGCATTGCTCTTTCATAGGTATGTACGAATTCTTTACGCAGATCTGCAGGGTATCCTTGACACTTGTGGAGAATAGTATGGTTCTGAAAAAAACTGGTTTGCCAATTTTAGGTCCTTTTGTCCTAGGCACACTAACATATCATCGAAGTGTTTCTAAAAGCCAACTATGATAAACAACTAGTGACTTGGACTATCTATGAACAGCCTGTCATTTTATACAGATGTATCTGTTCGCATTTACTTCGCGCATGCTGTATGTCTACACCAAATATTAGCCTGCAACAAATTATGGCCATGAAATATTTTCTGCAAATGTTTCTTCAGGCATTGTCATACGCTTTCTGACATGACGTTGCTGCCTGGGTTAACAGGACCATAGTGGAGGTCATGAGACAAATATTTGCACAGGTATGTTTGGTTTCCAAGCACAAATATTTCATAATTCTGTAAATGTTTCAATGGGAGGAAGGAAGAACACTTCCTTCCCTCCCCCCCTTTTTTGGGGGGAAGGGGGGGGAGTGGTGGTAATACTTGCAAGATGTGTCTAAATCAGATTTTATTCCAGAACAATAATGTGGATTTAGAGCATTTTGAACCACATACTGGTGGAGACATGGTTCCTGAGGGCCAGACTGAGTCTTGTCTGAAATAAAACTCTCAGACCACATGTAATGTAAAAGTTGAGGCCTCAGTACCAATTGTTTTGTTCTACTGGTCTGTTACTATTGTTCCAAATTACTCATTAATGTGAATACAATCAAAATTCCTTTCAAATTACTGTTTAAGTTTACTAGCTTTAGTCACCCTTTCTTAAGAAGTTTTTTTTGTGTGTATTCCCGTCTTATCTCATTAAAGAGACACAACTATATAATGAAAATGCATTTGAGATGGTTTTACCAATATAATAGCAAAAATTACACCAAATTTGTTAAAAAATTATGTAAGACAAATGATACTGTAGAATTCGTGGCTTGACAATCTAAAAAGGTTAACCTAAATTGTACAGGACCACTTTTCTCTTTTTTTCTTTGTGTTCTGTTCTTTTCTCCAAGAAGAGAGAGGCTCTCCTGCCATGCCCTGTGACATACGATTTACTACAGTCAAGTTTTTGTTGAGTTTGCTGCTGGGACAAATACTGAGAATATTGAACAGTACTAAATAATGATGGGGTAAAGGAGAGAAGTAGGTATGTGTATAAGGGCTGGAGAAGGAGTCTACATGTGTGAAATGTACAAGAAGTGGGAGTTACAGGAATTACTGAGATAAAAAGAAAGATTGTGGAGCTGCTTAAGAGGTATTGAAAAAGAAAAATAAACTTTTACTGATCTGTGAAAACAAGAAGATAGCTGAAGGAAATTCCTTTATATAATGTTTCTCATAGTTTACTTGAGCCACATTTATTGTGAGGTTAGAAGACAATTATAAAAGATCTTTTTTAGTCACACACTAAAGGTAAAGGCTTGTCACCACATTCACTTACATCTCACTTCAAGCAAAATCATTTCCCAGTTCCTTTTCTTTTAACGTTTAGAACCACTTGGCTATTCATGAGGATTTTGACCCCCTTTCCTAGCAAAACCTTTGTTCCACTATGTGTTTTGGCTCAATTGTTCTTTTATAGAAAGTTACAGCTTAATTTTAGAATAATGTCATTTCTAAATCCAAGGAACAGATAGAATGACAGCTGTTGTCCATCTTTCACTTCCTGATCTTCTCTTGATTCTATTACAAAATGATATCTATAATGTAAAAAGGCCCTTTTGTGTATATGAGGGATGACTCTGCTTTCAAGTAGTGCTAAGTCATGTTCTTTAAATGGTATTAGCTTGTTAATTCCACATGTTTTCTTTGTGACAAATTAATCTACTTGAAAGTACATTCATTCAAGAATTGTTCAAACAATAATTTATGAATGGAGCTTTTATCTTGAGGATCCAAGAAATAATACAGACACCTTCTGGCAACAGCAACTGCTTTAGTGAATAATTTCTCAGAAGGATTATTCCTGAAGTTTAAATGATAAGCTTAACTTTAGACTTAGCCATGTGGCATTGAAATGTTATATCAGTATTTTTACTGGCAATTTTCTACCAAGTGATCTTCTCTCTAGTTCATAATGTATCTAAGGATTGATGGGCACATTAGTTAACTTTGTTTTCCATTTAATATATTTCCCTACATTTCATCCTTTATGCTAACTCTGAACTGTCTGCATTATATTTCATATTTATGTTACTTAGTGTCCCTCACAATAATGAAGATACAGGATCTTCCAGAGCAAGCACTTATGATTACTGTATTTATTACTCATATTTTAAAATGGGAAAAGTGATAGAGCTATTGGAAATGCTTTTAGTTGGGATCCATTTTGTTAAATAATGCAATGACAATAGGTAAAGCAATAAATGCAATTCCTGGGAATAACTGCAGTAAGTCTTCAAATAATAAAACACTTTCTTCATAGACTTCCATTGCTTTCATACTGTATGGATAACACCCTTCCCTCTCAGAAAAAACACATAATCTGGTTTTGAGGTATCCAGTGCTGACTGAGAGATCATGAATTTTCATTGGCTGAGATTTGAGATTTTATTTATTTTTAACAGAAACTCACATTTCAAAGTTACTGTAAGTAACTGCTAAATTCAGGCACCAGTTGAGCTACATCTGGTAAAAGATGTAGAAAAGGAAGACAGCAGTGTCCTTAAGGTATTAATATGCTCATTCCATGTGCAAGCCAGATATTCTTCCATGTTACCTCTTCTTGCTGGATCTTGTATTTCTTCTTATTTTTAAGGTGAAACAAAGAAAAAATCTGATCAGGATTTTAACTAATACCCAAAACTAAATCCAGGATTTAGAAACAATTACAAGTAAGTCTGGTAGTAAAATTCAAGTAAATAATTGAACTCGTTATATTAATGAAGTCTTAGAGAGGCGTAGAGCTGGGACTTTGATTCAGAATTGTCTTTCCAAATAGTTACTTTTTGAAAAATAAATGACCAAATCCCGGGGCTCTTACTCAGCTTTGGCTTATGCCTGGATACTGAACTATAAGAAAGGAAGTATTAATGACTTCTAGTACTACAAAATACTTGAAGTTTTTAAGCACATGTAACAAGGTTCTGAAGTAATTTCTCAAATATGAATTGCACAAGAATTAATTATTTTTTTAGACTGTCATGTAGCAGTGCACATTCATAACCTTTGCAAAACCATCTTTACTGATTGCAATATCCATTGTAGAAATTCCAAATCCTCCTCTGATTTTCTGCTCTTTCTCAGAATACTGAGACTAATCTTTGACACTGTACATACAATTCCAGAGTGCAACCTCTTTTCATTTTTTCCATTCATGATCCTATCAATTTCCAGAGTGTGTTTCTTCACTTCCACAGTTTTTTTCCAGTAGATGCTTTTATTTTCTTATGTTATTTTTAGTATTTACCGTTGGATGCTAAAAAAAGAATAATTTTACTTCCACATCTGTTGAATTGTTCTTTTTTTTTCTTTCTTTTTTCCTTACTGAGTTTCATTCTTGACAAAAATTCTAAGAATAGAATTTTACAATTTTGTTGCATTAGTAGGATAACAATAGGATAGGTAATTGTGGAATTTATTTCTGCAAAAGGCAGAATTTTGAAGGAAATATATTGCTACCCAGCCTTGCTCCTCCTGCATTATCTTTCTTGAGAAAAAAAAATTCCAAAAATGTGCATTAGATTGAACAAGTGTGTATATGGTCACATCAATGCAATTTTCTTACCCAGTATTTTGCGTTACTAAATTTTCAGTACCAATATGAAAGGTTAATTGCAAATTGTTAGTATAGCTGGGAGTTGTGTGTTTCCATGTTGAGAATTCACAGATATTAGCACATAAATTCACAGATATAGCTTTGGAAAGATTTTCTCAAATCTCTGCCTTTTCTTTGTTTCGTGATGTGCCCAGTTACTACCCCCATTCTTCAGACTCTTAAAAAATCATCTTTCTATTTGTATGAGGGCAACTGTACCCAACTGATTACAACACTCCTTTCCCATTTCTTCAACTCTAAAGCACTTTGAGATTCTTTGTATGAAAGACAGAAGACAAAGCTAAATTATACAAAACTGAATACAGCTGAATTTATCTGACTAGCCTAACAACTTTTAAACCTGACAAGAGAAGTTAAGATAGCAAGTTAAAGTGATATATGAGACAGGAAGACACTGTCCCAACCACTATTTCACCTTTTGTCCAAAATCTTCAAGGGAGAACAGATCGTTGAGAAGAATTTCCTGGATTATCTTTGATTTGCTGCTGCTATTATTGCTGATACTAAACCCTCAGAAAGAGATTTTGGCAGTTATCATAATGTTCACCAGGAGACTCCGGAGGATCTGCAGAGCACTAAGATCTCACTTAAACTGACAATAAAGGGAAAAATTACTCAAGTGAACATGAAGAAGTTAGAACGTATTGTAGAGAAAAATGAGACGTTATTTAAATCTAAAGGGAAAAAAATGGATTTAGAGAGAGGGAAATTTAGGCCAATTTATTTACATTGATTGATAGGTATCCTATTTATGATTGTACACTGAATTGAAAGATTTGTTTTACACTGAGCTATTTTATTACACCAATAACTTAGTATTATTGCAAAGAAGAGCAATTATCCTGGTAGATAATTTATAAATCCTGGTAGATAATATATAAACATAATTTATTTTCTGAAATTGAGTAGCCCTGCATTTAAATACACTACAGAACTTGTCCTCTATATCCAGACTACATTAAACACAGCATGATCAATTAAATTCAGCAATTATGAATCTTTCCTTTTAGGAGCCTGTGACTATACCTAATCAAAAAGATTCAAAAGCTTTTCAAGTTAAACATACTTTTTTTTTTCTCTACAGAAAGGAAGATGATGTAAAAGGATTAAAATTGGTGAGGATACTAGTAGAGTGCATTCTCCCACACAAGGATAGTCAGGACAACCTCTCACAGCCCTCTGAATTCCCCACTACTTTCCTGCTCTCTCTCGTCACTACCTGATTACCACAGAATCAAAAGTTTTACTCTCTTGAGATGTCTTATCTTTAAGAAGAGAAAACTTTGTCAGCCATGCTTGCCATAACAGAACTAGTAATTAATTGCACATGCAGGTACAGAAGGGTCATTTTTCAGTGTAAAGGCTTTATCTTTGTTATTGGCTTACTCCTTTTTGCTTTCTCACAAATAGCTTTCTCTAACTTAGTTCTGGAATTCTAGTTTCTGCTAAGCAGAAAACCCAAGAGCTATATGCTATTTATAATAAATAGGTATATCACACATTGTTCCTAAAGAAAAATAAACAAAGGCCACATCTTCAAATGTGTGATAGTGTGATCTCACATCCTGCAGACAAATTACACAAATTTACAGCCACTGATGTCTTATCTGCTCTTATTATTTGTAAATTAGGCTAAACTTATGTTATAATTTGGGATTTTTTTTTTTAATAAAGAATATTTTAAGGCACAGGGATTGAGTTCAAATATTAACATAAGACTTAACTGTTTATTGGCATTAAGTTTATATTTGATAATAGGAATTAATACAAATTATGTTAACACATGACAGCACATCCCTGGAAATTTATGTATGACTTGGCATGAAAGTCCATTTTTGTAGTTGCTTTTATATATTGACTTCAAAATCATTTGAAACCGTTGGCATATGCAGCTGTGCTATTCTTTTTTTTTAAGCTTATACTTCTTAATGAGATTACTTTTAATGGTTTATGATATTTTTTGTCATAAAGTGGTCATTTAATTCTTGTCTTTTAATTGTAACAGACCATTATTGCTGCTGATTTAAAATATATTATCCTCTTACAAGCAAATTTAATCACAGGAGCTCTATTTCCCTCTAATCTTTATTAGAATAGTGAAGAGAAAACTCTGCCATGTATATTATTTAGCAAATAACTGAGTATTTTTGAAAAAGACAACAAACAAAATTAAGTTTTTCTTAAAGTGGCGAGTAACTTGCAAATATCTGAATGGCTGAAGAAAAACATCTAGAAAGAGAATATAGCAGTATTCCTATATCAACATCAGATAATAGTTTGAAAACTTGAAGTTGTGCTTACATTCTAAAAGAATAAATGTAGAAAGTTACCTGAATAACATTATCTCTGCTGTTATATCTAGACAATCTTACCTCACTAATATTTCAATCAGTGTAAGTAATTTCCATAACTATTTAGAGCTTTTCATAATTTTGGTATATTTAAAAAGAAAAAATCATAGTTGCTTTATTTTCCTCAGGAAGTAGTAAATGATGATGCCAAGAAATTTCTATTTACTTTGCCAGAATTAAAGTGAGGATGTCTCCTCCTGTCCTCCCATGTGCCTCAATTTTCCATTATGCTGGATTTTCTCAAGAAAATTCTATAAATACCAGTTTTTAAAAAGCAAATTGTGTGGAATTGGGGCGGGGGGGGGGATTTTTAGTTACAAAAATATGTTACTTCAGCTGACTTGGTTTTACTTAGGAAAGAGATTTTTAGATCTTTTCCCTATTATTATGAGCCAATGAAGCAGACACTTGTATATTATGAGACAACGTTGCCACGGTGCTACTGCACAGGCTCTCCCAGTTGCTCTTTGAAATGTAAGAAAATATGAAGCCAGGAAAAAAGGCTTTTTAACAGTATTAGAGGAATCTGCACTGCCATATCATTTACTCAGTAGTAGTTCAAGAAATAACTACTAAAAGCAGTGTTATCTAGTGTTTAACACACAGGGAGCAAATAGTAGGTACTTTTTGTATGCAAGCTTCTCCAAGCCTTTGCAAAACAAATATATTTGTGTAAATACCATCCTATGAGCAACAGGGGGTCAAGGAAATAAATCTGTTTATATACCATCCTTGATTCACTTGTCCTAGCAATGAGAGCTTATGTCCTCCGAAGGCCAGAAAATGATGACTTCTTGAGTGCTTCAAAACCTGCCACATTTCAACAGGAGAAAGAAGAAAATGTGGAGTAAAGTTAAGTTCTAAGTTTAGAAGGGTTTAGAACAAGGAAAGTCAGCAGATTCAGACAACTCAAAATCTTCAATTTATTCCCTAAAACTTGCTTTGCAGTGAATGACATGGAGATCCAAGCTCTAGAGTACTAAATAAAATGAAGAAAACATCAAGAAATAGCCCAGGAGAGACAATATCTGAACAAAGGGATTATGTGATTTTGTCATCCTTACATTTCTGCAATTATTCCAATGCACAGAGCTAACCACCCTATTCAATTTTCTTCATATTCCATTACATTCTTGAGTTCTCTTATTGACGGTGATGTGTCTTGCATTTTTCTGAGCAGGGTGACCACCTGTTTTTTTGGTCTCGTACCACACTTCTAGAGAGCTGCAACAGTGGCTATTAGGTTTTTGTTCCCTGCTCAGAGTTTGATGTAAATACTGTTTTGTGGAATACAATACGCAAGACAGACATTGTGTGTACTTTGATCTCTGCTCATAGAATAACATGAGGATTTTAAGAATTTAGCTTCTTTTCAAAGAGTATCCATCTTTCATGACCACAGACAAATGCATAAAACAACAAAAAAAAGTTCCTATATTCTTTGTTATTCCTATTATGTCAGAATTGAGTGCTGTCTTAACAGAGTCAGTAAATTCAACAATGTTTCAACCATTTCTAGCCAAATTCTCGACCTTTAATTAAAGTTACAGGTAAATGTGGATTTAAATTAAAAAGCTGAGAGGTGGGTACACGGTCTGTCCTTCTCACTTTGCAGGGAGAGGACATCCTCTACAGCAGAGGGATAGAGTGAATATCGCTGAGTCTGTACCACCTGAAACCATGATAGTTACTCTCATTAAAGTTCCGGTCAATGCTTTTGATGCAATTGATTCTTGCAAGTTTAGCGACTCAAGATATTAAGAGATGTATATAATTGTGTTCACTTGTCCATGTTTTTACACCTGTTGCTATTCCAAATTGAGGTGGGTGGTAAGGTAAGTTGGATGTCATATCATACCTTGCCACCTGGATTGCTTGTGTTTGATCCAGAGAACTGTGAATTTTGAATTCATGGTCAGAAGGCAGCAAATATTAAAATATAGGTTACATTTGTAGAAATTTTGTTTTACATGTACGTGAAAGAAATAGTTCAGAAACCTCTTTTTTCAGGATGAGCCTTAGAATAAACAATGTGTCAGGATAGAGCACATTGATTCTGAATACTGAATCAGGGAAATGAACAAATGCTGAATTCTAAATTTAATTGAGAATCAATGAGTTTCATATAATAACCAAACACTTGAATTACTTATTAAAAGTTCTGTAGATATCTGTACAGAGAAAATCTTATGCCTTCAAAATAAACAGTAGAAAAAAGTAAATGCTGTGATTTAAGCACTGTGTTTTCAAGATAACATGCAATCAGAATAATTAATAGAAATGCAAATACAATACTAGTTTATAGAAGAGCTTTATCTTGTGAAACAAATAATTTAATTATAGTGACAAAGCTTGCAACTGAAACAGAAGAATGAAGAAAGATTTTTTTCCTAGAATTGAGTAGGAATTTTCTGATGATATATTTTTACATTAAGAGAAGTAAGTTTATAAAAACTGAAACTTTCTACTGGAATACACCATTTATTTTTTTTTTTCCTCTCCTGAAGGTAATTTCTGATTAGCCAAGAGACTGATTCTGAGCAAAACAAAGGATTTCCCTACCCACAGCTATTATAGTTCCTATGAAAGAAAAAACTTTCTTCAAAGTTCCTGCTCTTAATCTAGCAGACTGAAAACTACAATGCAGGTTCCCTACAGCCTAAGTGAACATCCAAAGAGTAGGTACAGATGTAGCTTTGGTCTTTTTCCCTCCTCTCCCCTCTTTCCTTTGTCATGAAAAGCTCTGAGAGTACTTTAGTATGTTGCAATATACATTGGGAATATTCTGAAATATCAAAAGTCTGTAGCAATACAATTGCTACCCAGCTCCCTTCTGCACAGTGTAATCTTCAGCTGTTCACTTTTCACAGTTCACTCAAATCAGATTGATATTGATACTTGATAATGGTTTTGTTCCTAATGCCCTTGTCATATATGTGGACCAGAAGACTAATACAGATTAGCATGAAACACTCTGTGGTACACTTCAAATGGTTTTAAAGTTTTAAGAGATTAGACATCACTCAATAAGTGAGAAAAAGTAATGACCTGGTTTTGAAGGACTGATCAGTAGTAAGCATTTAACCTGAAGTAGATCTTATACAATTTCTGGCATTCATATTGTTTCACAATTGCCTTGAATTTAGTTTGAGTGCAGGCTACTTACCCATTCCATTTACTCTTGTGGTATGTGATAGTGGGCTGCCTGCCAGTACGAGGGGATTGCAGTCTTGTGTCTCTGATATCAAATGTAAGATGGCATCACAAAAGCAAGTAAGAATGGCAAAGGCTGCAAGGCCAGACACAGAAAACCTGACTCTTGACTATATTCTAAAATGTAGGGTCTATCTGAGGTTACCCAGGTGTATTCCTGAATGCAATCTGGGAAGTAAGTTCCATAGCAAAATGATTTCGTCATCTATAGGCTTAGCAGAGGGGTAGTCCTATGGACAACCAGGAAATTTGTGGCAGACTGTTGTAGCTCATTTGCACGGTTATCTGCAAGATTATTGAGTTCTGTCTGTCCTGCTGTGAATGTGTCTTTTTCATTTGAGAGTTCAAACTGATGTTTCATTAAGGAATTAAATACAGTGCTTCCATTTCTGCAGCTTTATGTAGGTCTTCCATTAAGTTTCAACATGGAACAGCAGGCTTTTTGGTCAATCCTATGCAACAATTCAAAAGCATGTATTCAAGCATGTTGCCTTTCACTTTATTTCTAGTAATTTATATTGCTGAAGACAGAAAAAGACATTTACTAAAATCACATAAACACTTGTACACACAGAACTTGCACTAAAACTATAAAAATCTATGAATTTTATCTTATAAGATTAGCATGTAGGGAACTCATTAAATTTACCTAATAGATGTCTGACTTATGAACTTGAGTTACTGACAGCAGTAATGGCTATAACTGGTGCTCATTAGCACTAAATGTAATGAAGGAGTAGCATGTCTAATGGCTTTTTCATATCCTAGTTGTCAGAACCATAAGTGTCAAGAATCTTGGCTTACATGTGGACTCCAAAGAAGAGTTTCCTCTCATGGCCAAAGACTTTTCTGTTCGCCCTTGCCAAGCTTAATCCCTTCTTGTTTGTTTTGTCCTATTTATTCCAATGCTAGATTAATATCTTCTCTACCTCAGATTGTCTTGCTTCATTTTCTTTACATGCCTACTTATGGGCTCTGTTTCTCAGGCTTCTTGACTCCTTTGTAGACTCATTGTTCAGGTTGTGGTCTGGTCAGCCCACCAATTTGTCTTTTCTTCTTAGTATTTTATTATATTCTCCTTGGTGGCTTATGCACAATGTATCTTTCCCCCTTTCCTGCTGGCTTCAGGTCACAGCACTTCCCTCTCCATCTTCACATTTCACTGTTGGTTCCTTCCCTGCTTTCTCACAGCAGTAACACTGATTCCTTTGGTCCTGTCTTTGACTATTTTATATGTAGGATGCACAATGAGCAGCTGGCCTTGCTTCCTTCAGTACTTGGCTACACTGGATTTTAATGCAGACCAAAATGGAACCGAGACTCAGTGCAAACTTAGTGCAAGATGGGGCACAGGTATTGGTTAGCACTCAGCACTCAGGGATATGGTGCCTGCTCTGGGAAGATGAATTGTTGGGATTTTAGCTGCTCTGCTGTACTTAGGAAGTTAGGGCAAGGAGAAAAATTTCTTAGCATTTGAAAATGAGAGATTAAGTAGATCTGATTGATTTGAAGTATGGTTTGAACATATTTTGCCTGCTTCTGATTCAAATCCATAGAAAAATTCATTGTAGTGAAGATCTCTGCTAGAAAATATTAACATTACGGTGAATGAGTGGCAATATAATGCAAACCCAAGTAAACGGCAAAGTTTCATCTTGTATTGAATGATATGCATTTTTAAACTTTGAACCTCAACAGGACTCAGCTTATTTGTCATTCCTTTTAAGTTGTGTTCTCCATTTCAAAGTCTGTGAGGTACTTAGAACAAGGTCATCAGAACTGAGGCTGAGCTTGTCAAAAAATTTTGTAAGCTTTTTTTTTTTTTACTTTCTTCAGTGTTGAAAATATTTTGCTCTATACTTTGGTAAAAGAAACATTATAGCCTAGAGTTACTTGGCTATCACTGGGGGAAACCGTAATTTCAAACTTTTTACTTATCATGGAGGAAACTTAAGTGACAGAATCATTTGTCTGCGCTTTTTAAAAATCAGAATTCCATTTCTGACTGTACCCTAATTGATTTTATTGTTTGTACTTGACTGAAGTCTATGACTTTCATGGATAGCTTTTATTATTATTAAATGAAAAACTTGTCTCTCAGTTTCTTTCTCCCGCTTTTCTGTAAACTACTCAGTTAACCCTGAAACAAATTGATTTCCTTACCATAGATACACAGGGAAAACCAATCTGTACAGTTCTCCAGAGGCTGTGAAATGTTTAAAATTAGTAATTAAATAAAAAATCTTCTGAAAATGTAAATATCATCCAAGATATGTAGGGATAGATTTTGGAATATTATGAACTGCAATAAATTATTACAGATTTTCAAGCTTCAGTGTTATTTTTTTCAGAAGCAGATGAAAATGTTTCTGATATATTCCTACTAACTGTACCATTTTCTAAGATTATTGAACCAAGTTATGTTACAAGGCTAAATGCGTGTCTAATTTTTTCTTTCTCTAGATCTGCTTCTGAGGTATCTGACATTTACCTGTGCAGATGCAATTCTACAATCTTCTCATTATTGACCATCCCTAGGGCTGCAGTTTCCTGGCTATCAGCTGTCCCTGCACATTTGTCTGTAGGTTTGGTAATTCTTTCCTTTGGGGACCTGTGACCTGTTAAGAAGGAAAGGAATCTCCTTTAAAATTCACATATTTGATTTTTAAAATTAACCTTTGATTTGATTTCAAAATCAACTGTATGAATAGTAGAAAGAAACTTTTCCTGTGTAAGGATGTCAGCAAAGTATTTTGGTAAAGCAGTTTACATGCATGTTTAAGTTGCTTAAGGGATTGGCATACCCTGATGGTAACTAAGTCTGACCTAATTTCTTAGATCACTTCTGAAGCTGTCTTTGTCTCAGCCTACTCACTGCTGTCCTGAGCATTAAACTCTTCCAAAGCAGATTTAGTGCTTTTATATTCTGTATTCTAGGATGTGGGCCTTTCTGTTTACGGAGAAGATCCGATCTTAAATGTAACTGAGGTATTTTCTTACAGCTACACCTGCGCAGAGGAAAGCAATTCTGTAAGGTGCATCCCAGTGCCTGGGGTGTACTGGCAATTTGGTTTCACCTGGAAATAAAAGGCTTTGTGTTGTCGATGACGGGGGATCTGCCAAAGCCTGAGATATTGGGGCACTCTTCATAAGTGGGAGGCAGTTTATGGCGGGACGTGGCCCATGCATCAGGCCCCACGACAGGATGAAGACCTTGTGCTGGCCCACAGAGGCCTGGAGGGCAGGCAGCCTTTGCCTCCTCCTGCTGCCTTGCGGGGCACTGAGCCGCAGGAGAGGCGGTGAGGAAAGCCTGGCCGGGGAGCAGCAGCAGGGTGAGCAGGGCCATTGCTCAGGCTGGGGCTGAGGGCCTGAGGTAAACATCGCTCCATAGCCTGGGATAAAGGCACTGGGAGGCTTCCCACAGCTCCTCCCCACAGAGTCACTCCTAGTAGCCTGGTTTTCAAGGCCTACAAGCCTAACCTCAGCTGTAGGGTTGGGATACAGAGGTGTTCAGGGTTTCAGAGCTTCTAGACTTGCCCTCAGGTAGTTAAATTAGGTAGGCCTCTGCTTCCTTAACCAAAATACCCTTGCTATTTTAATAGTGCTTTTAGAGTTTGTTTTTTGATGAGGGATACAACAAATGCAGTCTCGTTTCCTTCAGACTACTTAACAGTTTCTAGTCTACAGTAAGTGATGCTAAACCAGGCAAACTAATGCACAAACAGGCCTTGGTTTTCTATGTCCAGTACTTCTTGTTTTAATTTCTTTTAGGCACATCTTTGTGGCTGGCTTTATGGAGACACGTATGTTAAGGCTTTGTACACTAGATTAGATTCCTAAGAGATCCTGGTCCTATCCATTCTCTTGAAACTGTAAGTATGTATAATACTTACTGCAAAGACAGTCTGTGCATGCATCATTTGATGACAGTTTAGTGTAACCAAAATTTTATTTCATTTTGCTATGAATGAAAAAATTAATTCTCAATCTACTGTTCACTTATGTGTTGAAAGAACGTATACTTACAATATCAGTGTATGATGCTACCTCTAGTCATATAGTTCCCATTCATCACAGAAATTTAGGAGCTTCTATCACTGGCAGTAGTTGAATATAATATTTTATAATACTGAATCCAGTGTTGGAATAAACATCTCATTTGAAGCAGTAATACCAGACTATTATTCTCAGCAGCCTTAACCTTCCTTAGCTGTAACAAATTATTTAGAATTATTCAGGGTAAAGTATATAGGTGAGATGTTAATAGAGAATCCGTTAGTCCAAAATACTGTTTTAATCAAGAATTTGAAATGCAGACTAGAGTAGGATTTGATACTATAATAACACCTTTCATACTGAAGGCATTCTAAAGCAATTTTCAGTAATGAGCTAGATAGTGTGGGTGCTCTGACTGTGTGGGGAATACAAATACTAATAGCCACAATTTGTTCAACATAAGCTTTCTTACACAGAGATTAGAGTATGGAAATATATTTGACTGGAATGAAGAAAATTGCTTAAGAGGCTGCACACCTGCCCAAAAACCATTTAAAAAGGGTGTCAGCCCTTTCACCTCAGCACAAAGAGGAATTAAACAGCTAAGTTAAATTTTTTTTGCGTTTTCAGCAGTCATTTCCAGAGCTCCATGTCCCTTCCCCCGCAATATCTCAAGCTTCAAAAATCACACACACACATACACTCTCACTACAAACAACCTAGGAAAACAAGCAGTGGTATAGCTAAAAGCCCAACAATATCAAAACAGGGAAAACTGCAGAGAGAAAGTGCATAAGTGAAATGTGGTGAACTTCAAAGTTCTTTCATTTCAGTGAGTATTTTACTCCTCCACCAGCCAGCATAAAAGGCTTCCAGAGTCTCACTACTTCCAAGCTAGTGAGTGGATTGTAGCCAAAAATTCTCAGAAGGTGTGTAAAATTGCTTTTTGTTTTAAGAAAAGGAGAAAGAAAAGATTTTGTGCTCTTGTATCTGGAAATCAATAGCCATACAGGAAAGATTTACATAATGAATTATATTAGGGAATAGGAGAGAGGAAGGACAATTTTTTCCTACTTTAATATCTTATGCATTGGAATGTTTTGTATATTAGCGCCTTGTAGCAACTCTTTGACAATGAAGACTAAACTATTGATTTATGTATTACTAGAAAACATCCTCATAGTTGAGGCAAAAGTCTGTAAAACATGGAGAACAATATCTTCATATACTGTACAAAGCTGCATTAGCTTCACTAGAGAAAAAAAATTGGAGTATCTGAAGAGAGAAGAATCTCTGTTAAATACAAAGTGGAAAGTTAAAGAATAGAAGTGATTCTACTCTGAAAATCTGAACTCAGTTTCAAAAGGCAACTTTAATAAAAGAATATTCAGAAAAGATGACATTATTTGACTAATAGAGGCACAAATATGAAAATGTTTTAAAGTTGTTACTCCTAAGGAAGTAGAAATAAAATCTTTGGCCAGCAGAGCAAAGATTTTGCTATTCCAAGGATCAAAGATTTCATTCTTCCTTTCTGAGAAATGCCAGTAACTTAGCTATGGATTTGAGCATACCTGTTTCTACGGATAATATAGGATAACGCAGACTGACTTCCACATAGATGTGTAACTACAGAAGAAGTGTAACTTCCTCTGTACAAGATGCTGGAAAACTGGTTTCTTGTTTTGGCAAATACTTCTCATCAGCTCAAGCAAAATTCTGGAGCAATTAGTCTTTAGTGTGTTGGAACACCAGATCCATAATTTCTTTGTTTCCTCAGCTTCCATTTATAAAATGTTCATGTTCAGTCCCTTTCTGCATTTGCAGGGATAGTGTCATGAGTTTCAGCTAATTGATGTGGATGAGATGTTCAGATGTCACTGTGAAAAGTGTAGCTGACAGACGTAGAAATTCAAATACATGTTTCTTCTGTGACATTTTTATCATGTGAGCGAAGCATCTGAGTTCTGATAGAATTTCTTGGTATGATTAGTTTTGATGACCCTCCATCTTTGTTCATAACCTATCTGAAATGTATTTTTCTGCATTTTCTACCTTTTAAATTTTTGGTTGAAATTTAATTATTTCTGTTAGCTAGCTCACGCAAAGAAGTGACAAAATAATGTGGTACCTCAACATGTAAGTGTTCTGCAGTGACATACCTCTCCAGATGAGCAAGGGAGAATAGATAACCTTTTAGATTTTAAAAGTTTAAAGAAAAAAGTGCCCTGTGGGAGCTGTATGCTATCTGCAGATTTTTTGTAACAGGCAAACCAATGAAAGCTCCAAGTCTTTTTAGAGACTATTCCTTCCTTGCATATCAAAATATTTGAGAGGACAAAGACCATCACACCACAATGAAACAGGCAGCTGGAGGCAAAACAAGATCTGATCTTTGAGTAAAAAGATGAAAAATTAATATTGAGTTCATTATACTGTGTTAATTCCTACTTGCTTAACTTCACTTTAGATGAACTAGAACCCTATCTGTCCATTAGCTACATGAACATCTAGAAAGGTCATGCTACAATCTTGAAGGATCTGAAATGCATTCAGTGGAGCATGAGGAAGGAAAAGTATTCCCTAAGCAAAACCCTAAGCTACTAAACATTCATCTTTCCCCCTTTTATTTTTATAACTTCATAAAATTTATGGAGGATTTTTTTGTGAAGCTGCTTACCTCTACTTATAATTACCTCATAATTACCTTTCTAATGACTAGAAGAACTACTTTGTAAATATCTTGTCTCGTTTAAACTATGATTGCAGTAATTCGTACTGAAACATACTTTGAGCTGGCTGTCTTACCATAAAATTCATCCCATAAGTGTACACTCTTTAAAATAGATAAAATAGTTTATTTCAATTAATTCTGCTTGTTCTTATTAATAATTTTTATAAATGTATATGTACATATGGAGGGAGGGAGAAAGGATTGATAAGTAGTGGTTCATCTCTAAGAATGGCATTTTGGTGTTTGCAAAATATATCAAAAGCTGCCATACTAGATATGAAATAATTTCTCCAGTACTTACCTATTATATAAGTAGTTCTTAAACATGCAGTACATTACTGCCTGCCTTATTTGCATTTGTCATGTTCCAGGGCTATTCCCTTATCAATATAATACCCTCTGTGGTTGTACTGCTTGCAATAAATTACTTCTGCTTTTTCTTTTGTTCTCAAGGTTATCCTAATCTTTCAAGAACACTTAAGGACACTAAGGCTATGAAGAAACAGAGAACGACAACTGGAAGTTCCATTACAAACTAGTAAGTTCAACATTTTGACACTTGGTATTTACAGTGAAGAGTACAGAAAAGATATGGAGACCTTGCACTATCGTGCAACAAACCATCACTCTCATTGCAGTGTCTCGACTTGCACTGTGAATAAAACACTGCATAATGGTGACATGAAAAATTTTAATAATTTTAAGGCAATCGCATGTCTAGTTTTCAAGGATAATTCCTTTATTTGTAAAGTGTTGGGAGGGTGGAAGATAGAGAGAGACATGCAGTTTATCTGATCTAATTATAAACATTTAAAGATGCCTGTTCTTCAATTATTAAAGGGATTGGGAGTGACTGGCTCAGACTTATGCATCAAGCATTTAGATATCTGAGTTAAGCCAGATCAGTCCCACACTGTGTGTCTAACTAAGAATTTCTGAGCATAAAAATTAAATTCCTAGCCTGGTTAACAGAGAAATGTAGCTCAAGCAGCCTACAGAGAATTCAGCCTTTTGTCATATTCTATGCAGAGGCAATAAATTCAATACTACTTAAAAATGTCTTGTTTGCATAGGTATAAATAATTTTAAAATCACAAAATATTTATAATTGGTAAAGTATGGACAGAATTAAGCTAACATGACTTTGGATATGGTGCCTACAGGACAGACTAAACATCTTTATTCTTAAAAATACAGGAAATTGCACGAGGAAGTTACTGGAAACAATAATTATGTAATCTTTTATATTATCATTGTTATTTTAATTTCTCTGAATACTTTTGACATACTCCTATATATACTGTAGTTTTCAATGTCATGGCTAAATTTCAGATCAATCATGACATTTGTGTGAGAAGTTTCTGAATGTTACAGATGTTAAAAGGTCATTATTTCATTATTTTTACCAAGTATATCCATCATAACTTTACTCCCATTGTTTAATTTCTTTGGCTTTCATACTTACCTACTAGGCATTAATTTCAAATAGATTAATATAATTTTTGACAACTTATGAAATTACATTACTGGCATAGCTGACATGTTTAGTTCTCCTTTTTCGTTCATCAAAACTGAGATAATATTGAGGGCCACTTTAAATGTTGTCACTGACATAACCAGTGTTTTTGAGGTATTTTTTAAACAAAAGGATGATTTTTTTTTTTGTAAACATGATATTACAACATAACTGTTGCTCGCTTTCCTGAGAAAAACCTTCTCTCTTCTGCTTCACACTTGAATCCAGTGTTGCTTAACAATCTACATCTAGAAAACAATCTACATCTTGAAGAAAATATTATTACTTCTTCTGCTTTAAGTCCAACTAAACATTTAGACAATTTTTAATTGAGAGAAGGTCAGACAATGTAGTAGCAATTTGGAGTCTGGAGTAAAAGCAAATTAGTTGCTCTGGCACAAGCCCTTGGCTTGTTATAGAGGAAGATGATTACTATAATTAGTGGCAGTGAAGACGTACAGTTCTCTTCATGAAATGGCCGTGGATGATCTCCAAAAAATTATTATGCTGGCTGTCTAGCCAGAAAAATATCAAAAGGAGACACCTGTGTTCCAGATAGGAACAGCTGTAAATATGTTGTTACATAAGCAGTCACTGCACTCTCATGTACTGTACTTGTTGCTGCTGGAAAGAAAAAGAAAGATGGACAACATTTAAGCAAAGATCCCTTTTGCTTCACTTTTCTTCCTTACTGTTTTATATTACATTTGTGCTTTTATTCTGGAGGTCAACCTAAGAATCCGTGTTCCCAATTGTCTGCTGTAATTCATAGCCCAGAGAGTAATACTCAACCTTTCTTCTCCCCGCAACCCGCCAACAAGTAATCTCTTAGTTCTTATATGGGAAATGCCACAGCCTCCATAGGAAGCTTGAAAGTACCTCTGTCTTTGCATCTGTGCATTTTTGTTGAGTGGTAGATATATAGGTTTGAACACCACTTTAAAGAAGGAAAGAAAACAAAGCCTGGGTCACAGCTCCAATGACTAGGTTTTTGTCTAAAACCAAGGGGAAGGAAAATCTCACTCTTTTTTTCTGGCCATTTTGAAAAAGAAACTACTTCTGTTTGGGGTTTGGGGGGGGGTGTGTGTCTTTTTTTTTTTTAAGAGGAAATGAGTTTGTTTGCAGTATGCTTTAAAACCTACTGGCACAAGACCTTCAGAAGAGTAGGCAGAGGAAAGCTTAGGTGTGCCATCTGCAGTGAGGTACTTGATACTTAACTTTTTCCGGACCTAACTGTTTCTCATCATTTAGAGAAGCTGAGATTTTTTTTTATCTGAAGAACTTTTATATTGAACTCCCTCTTTGGTTTATATGCTAGCTAGAGCCCATGTAATAAGCCAAGGGCATCGTTTCAAGGTTGTGTCTTTGAATCTGGGAGTTTAAACTCAATGTAATTTATGTATTAGGCATTTAAGTCCCTTTTTCAAGCTGTGGTATCTTATCTGTTTTGGGGTGATTATATCATTTTAAATGTCCTGTATTTATTTGCTCAAACAAGTCTGTGAACAGAGCTGATTTGGTATTTAAGTTCAATTTCATCCAAGTTGTATGTTTTCCTGCTACTGTGACATACATTAATAGTCCTATATATCATATATCTTCCAGCTGTAGCTTCCCAGCTATTACTAATTTCATATAGATTATTTTTCTCACTCTTACAGTGCTGCCACCTATGGCGTAGAAAGAATGAGGAAAAGCTTGTAACAGTAATGCTACATAAATAGTACTTTCAGACCAGGGAGAGAAATACAGTGTATCCAAATGAAGATTAAAGAGAATTTGTAGGGAAAGAACTACCTGATTTGGAATGAAGTCAGGAACCCTGTGGCTAATGAGCTCATCCTCAAAAAAAACCACAAGGCAAATTATGAACTCAGGCCCAAAAGTACAGGCCATCAAAAGTAGATCATTAATTCCATATATTCATATTCATGAAATATCAGAAAATATTATTCAACAGTATGTGAAAACATGAGTTAAATGACAATTAAACATTAAAATCTAAAATAAATTTCTATGAGAAATATGCTAACTGTCTAAGACAAGGACAAAATCTGTCTCAATAGATGACAGCAGAGTCCTTTTGCTTTATTTTTTTAATCTGTTTCAAAGGCCAACAGATATTTTATAATGGTCCCTTTCTTTCCCAAAGCAGGCATCTGAGGAGGCCTTATATTTGATGCTCCATTTCCCAAACTAAAATCCCCTGCCTTGACATTGTTCAAGGTGAGCTTAAATAGAGCAAGACACATGCTGTTCTTACAGCTGTATTTGTTCAGGTGCACAGTTCCCGACTGCATGGGGCTACCCACTCCCAGTACTAAATGCCAGAAGACAGAAAAAGGGAAAATGGGTAGGGAGGAGAATTTTATTTAAAGGTTCTGCTATTGTTAGAACAGGTACAGTATCCAAAAGCTTTATAATTAACAGTATCAAACATACGATTTTCTCTTCCTTGCTGTAAAAGAAAACAAATCATATTAGTGTTTCATGGTGATGATGTTCAGGTTTGGCTTTAAGAAACAGAGCAGTGCCCTCCTCTCTCTTTCCAAAGAACTGCAGGCTCTACCTTTTTTTTTCCCTCTAATTTCTCATAGAGGCCTTATTAAAGAAAATAAATGTTAATGGGATGCCTCTAGCAGTATAATTAAAACTTTCTGGCTTGATTAAAGTATGCAGACTGTCAACTACTACACTGTAAGAGATTCTGCCATTGACATTTTGGAATATGCAATGCATTCAGGGGAAAATGTCCCAAAGGGGGATTACTTTCTTCTAAGTAAGCATAATTCATGACAAAATTTAAAGAAGAAAACCATGAAGTGAACTAAAATAAACAAGACACTTGTAAGTCTGCGTGAATCTTACTAATGTTCAACCAAAAATTGATGCTGTATTCCCAAGACAAGGCATTATATATTTATATATAAATAATGAGATGTTATATAAAAATGTATGTGCTGCAGACAGCATTGGTATCTGGGCATCTGCCTTGCTTACTAATGAGGCTAAGACACTGGTGTGAGTCATGTTGCCAAGGAATATGTTCTTGTGTGCATTTCTGAGAGAGATTTCAAGATCTGGGTGTTTCATTCAAAAGAGGGGGGTTGAGAGGAAGGGGGCAGTATGAGTAGGTGTGTGAAACATGCAGTAAGAGGTGGGGAGGCCAAAGTGATGTGCAAAATGATTGTATGTTCTAATACAAATTATCCTTTCATCAGAGAGTGAAATGAACTCCCTGGTCAGGTCAAGGAAGAGTAAAAATGGTTCATTTAAAATAACTTGCAGAGGCTGAAATTTGTTCACATAAAATTATAAGAGAATATGATTCTATCGCTCAATTCTCTGTAACAATCCCACTCTTTTCTTTTTCTTTTTTTTTTTTTCCTAGGTGACCCTAGAATTTGTCCAATTTTGATTTACTTTAGTTGTTTTCACTGTACACAGACTGAAGCTTGAGATATGCTGTTGAGGATTTCATGAGAAACAAAAAGCAACCCTATAACATTTTGCTTTTTGCTTTTTTAAATTTATTTTTTCAGCTCAGGTCTGCAGCTTGTTTAGGACTAAGATCTGCAGTGCATGAGACTGATTCTGACATAGGTGAAAGTGTGACACTGCATTAAATGAGTAAATTCAAGCATCACGCTGCATCTTTTATCTAGAACTATTCAGGTAGATCTGTCTACGCAAGTGTAACCCACCTCCAACATTTGTATAAGTGTGCTTTGGACCATTCTAACTGAGACTCTTAATGAGAAGGTGAAGCGATGATCTGCCAAGATATGATGGGGTTTAAGTCTTCTGAATTCCAGATAAACAATTCTCTTCCTACTGTCAACCAGTTATTTTGTTATAGCTTTGTAAATACCATTCTGCTACTGGATCTTCTGAATGCTGATCCTAGCATTCTTCTGTATTAACCAACCCTTGTCTCTGGATCCCTAAGTATAGCAGGTTTTAAAGATTTGTCAGACAAATCTAAAAACAAAAAAATCGTTTGCACTAAGCCACTAAGCCAATTGCATGAAAAATCCTTCCTGCTAATAGAGCCTTAATATACAATGGATCTACCGTGACTGTGACATGTAGTGTGGATAGACTCACCTTCTTCCTCTTCTGCTTAGATAACAGCAGTACCCAGGTGCATCAAGATCAAGCCACCTTCATCAGGATGGTGGCCTAATTCATCTGGCTTTGTGCTAGGCCTCATTTAGTTTAAAAATGAGTTGTTTTCCAGCATGAATCATATCAAGCAGAAATAGCCCTTTGGAATGCTTAATAGTCTTTCTCTCACTAATTTTATTTAAAGATATCTCTGGTGATTCAAATATAACTATGGTTCAACTCTGAAACTTTTGCCATATGGGTTTCCCTGAGTTGTTACATAATGTCTCATAGGCTGAAGAACCTCAGTTATTAACGTTCTTTACTTGAAGCAAATTTTTTAATGAAGTGGGAAAGATAAAAAACTGAAGCAGAATGGGTGTTGTTTATTTTATATTCTTTGAGAGCCACAAGGTTATGTGCTATCTTGTAAATGGGCTGTGAGTTTATTTTCCCTCAAGAAGCAAAATGTCCCTGGAACACTACAGGGAAAATGGGTTTCAAGACTCAGTTCTAAATTTAGAGCCATCGTTAATTGTCGGCTTTTGTGAGGATCAGTGTTTTTTAATGATTTCTCATCATGGATTGCTTTCTAACTTATGTTTCCACTTTGAAGATGCTCTTTTGAGTTTTTGGGGACATAATGATCTTGGGAAAACCGAACTGTTTTCTTTGCCCTGTTCTAGGATGGGGATGATATTAATAACCATTGCTAATAGCATCTGCAACTAAACAAAGCACTGTAATAAGTGAAAGAAAGAACAAGTTAGTAATTTCCAAATTTTTAACAGACATCAGAAATATGTTCAGGCTTTAACACCTTTACGTATTCTTCTGAATTTGCTATGGATGGAACTTTAAAGGTAAGCTACCCTTGTGTAGAGGAAGGATAAAAGGAAGTTGTCAGTATTTGAACTTGAAAGAATTTTGCAGCTAGTAACTGTTACAAATTTCAGGTTTATTATTTCATTCATTTCTCACAATTGCCTTTCCTGTTTTCACTATCTATGATCTTGCAAGGGAGAAAAGTAGTGGAAGTGCAAGGTGTGGATCAAAAGATGCAAATATTTACCCCAAATGGTAAATTTTATAGAAAAAAACTGAAACCATTTTTTGTCTCTGTCACAGAGGTGATCAAATTAAGAAAAAAATTTTACCTCCTTTAAAGCAGCTGTGTGACTGAAAGAAATTGCATGTAAACATTTTGTGTATTTGATAAGCTGTTCAGTAGCCTATTTAATACATTTTAATTAATATAATATAATGCCTGAAGAACAACCTGTGTTGTATAGAAGGAATTATCAGATAATTGTAAATTGGTACCGACCAGTTTTTGAACAATGAAGTGAAGCAAAAATTTGTTCCCTTTGGTTATGATTTTTGCAAAATTGTATGTACGAGCTCAGCCATGAATTTTTTGTTTTACCATCTTTATATCCCTCCTCATTTGCTTTTTTTCTGAGGTGAAATGTCATGGTCTAGTTAGTCTGTTGTTTTGCAAACATTTAAAGCCAGCATTGTCCCTGAAAGGTGTAATCACAGTATCCCCCCATTCACTTAATCCCTGTTCCCATGCTGCCTTATCACTTGTTTTGGCACAAGTGCTTGTATGACCATATGGTGCGTCTGATGGTGGAACTGATTCAATTTATTACTATTGTTTTTAACCAGATTTTTTTCCAACAAGAGTAGTTTCCAACTCATTTACTGTTCGGCTATATGGTCTCCTAGGGCATCTTACGTAAGTATTCTATACCTCCTTGTCAGCCTGGTCTTTATATTTTTTTTTTCTATATAATTTTTTTAGTTTGGGTGACTGGAAGTTATAAACATGCCTTCTGTTTTGCAGTCAGTTCTTTTATTTATTTCTCTAATGTTCTAAACTTTTCCTTGCTGCTGAGGAAAGAGCTTATATTCCCACAGAATCCAGTTTTTATTTTTCATTAGTTGTAAGTATTTTAGAGCCCATGCCCATGTATGTATTCTTAGGGATTTTTCCCCCTCTGTGCATTAATTTGTATTTATTCAAACTCGATATCAGCCACAATTTTAATGCCAAGTCATATTTTCTTGTGAGATCTTCCTGCAGCCCTTTGTAGTAAGTTTTACTTTTGGTTATTATGAAACATTTAGCACAGACGTTTTAGTATTCGACCATATTTTCAGATAATATATGTATGTGTGTATATATATATGTACAGCTGCAACACAGGTCCAGGATACCTTCCTTTGAGACTTCACTGCTAAACTCCTTCTTTGTGCAACCTTATAATTAATTTCTGCCTTAGCTTTCTTGTTCAACACTTTAACAAAAGGACCTTCCTTTTGCTTTGAAGACAAAACAATTTTCTTGCAAATGAAGGCAAAGTTTTTTTGGCCTTTGGTCTGAAGTGTTTGGAAGTCTATGTATACTATATCATAAGGATTTCTCTTCAGATACTTAGTGATTCCTTTAAAAAACACTAATATTGTGTGTGGACCATGACTTCTGTCTGTCAGAGCCAGTTCTTCCTGTCTTTTTTTGCAAACAATCTGAAGCATGTAAAGTACATTGATTACTGCTGTACAAAAGCATTCTCTGTAAAATTGTTTCATTTTGTTGAAATGAAAAAGCTGGCTTTTTATTTGACTGAAAACCTGTGCTGCACTGCACAATTGTGCTGAGTGGACGGAAGGGATGATTCTTTTAAGGAATATCAGTCCTTATTCTGACTTGTAGTGATATTGGGCATGCAGAGATGCACCTTTCATTATTCTAAAACATAAATACCTCTAGTTTTTCTTTACAAAGAAATAGAAAGCAGAGATACTACTATGGGTTAGTGCAGTAAATCAAATCCCAGAATAAGGTACTATTAAGCAAGCTAGTGACGGTCATTCAGTTTCTCAAAACAAACTATAGCTTTGAGATTCAGGCAAGAAATCGGGAAATAAGGTCTAGTAGTGAAAATGTTTTGTGCCATGAATTGTATATATCTGGGGAGACTGAGTCATATTGTCATCAGTGTTTAAATACTACCTCCTTCTCTTCCATCTGGTATGTTGAGGAGATGGGTGGGGGTGTGCATCCTTTAACATGTCCAAGTTAAGCTTGGTAGATCCAAAGGTTCCCTGTGACAAAAAGAGAAGCAAGATGTTGAGAGAAGAAAGATATGAAGGGGAGCATCCTTTCAGACAGCCAAGAAACAGAAGTAGTTTCCTTTTATGTTCTTCAGGCCACACTGTAAGGATGGGATTGATTAATAGGGTAAGAGATTTCCCTGGGAGAGTGTTCCCAGTTGATTAGAATGGGATTGATTAATAGGGCAAGAGATTTTCCCAGGAGAGCGTTCCCAGCTGATTAGAATTTTCTTCCAACTTTCATTGAGTCTTAGATAATGGTAGTTTACCAGAGAGGTCGGGCTGGTTTTTAGTGGTTTGAGGAACTTTTTTCCTTGCAAAACAAAGGAAAAATATGTGAAGGACAGGAGTGAAAGATAGGCTGAAAGTAAAGGCAGATTAATCAAGAGGAACAGAATAAGAGACAAAAAATCCTCACCGAGAGCAACAGACCTAGGTATCACATTCTGTAGGTGCTTTTGTTCAAATGCAGTCTTTTAAGGCTCAAGAGATCATGATTAAAAAAAAAAAGCAAGTGCAGCAAGGAAACTGAGTTGAAGATACAGATTGAAAAAAAGTGTACATGAAGAATGAGGATGTAACAACCACTACAATTTGGAGAATAGCAGAATTTTCTGATATCCTTTGTATACTTAGTCCTGGAGAACTTTATTATGAAAGCCTTAAATTCTGGTTTTATTTATACTTTTTACAGTGGATTTAATGTCATTTATTTTAGTAGTGCTACGTAATATTCTATCAGTGCAACAAAAATTAGCATTTTGCTTTGTTTATTGAAACTATAATATTAAGGTGGTGTTATTTGGGGTTAAATATTCACTGCCTAGCATGCCTTTGAGAATTTATTCTTGTATGACTGCTCCATGTGAAATCTCTTCAAAGACATTGTCCACACCTAGCTCATTAAATGACCCCAATCAGTCTGACCAAAGACTAAGATTCAGAATTTCAAACCCAGTCTTCTATCCATATATATGCAAGTTGTCTTAAATATGCATTTCCTGCTTTGACTATATAGCTGGAGCATCCATTAAACCATACAAAACCATCAATATTCCACATGGAAGTGCATTTTATATAAGCATTTAAGTTTCACTTAAGTACTGCACCATAAATATACTTAAGATGCATTTAATCAAATAAAAAAGAATTTACAAAAACAGGGAAAAAGCCTTTCATGATTAAGCTGGACTACCTCCTGTTCTTAAATTTCTTTACTTCAAAGCAAGTCCCACAGAAGAAACTTTGAAGAAATTTTCTCCCTGTAGATTCTAAATTGGGCTTTTCTGTGATTACAGTCAAAATCCAAATAGCCCACAGTGGAAATAAACCTCCCTATTAACCTTCTTCCAGTTAGGGCCAACAAGATTTCTTTCTTCTTTAATAAAAGAGGATCTAGTATCTTTTTGCGTTTGCTGAAAGCAGATAACTGCTTTATGGGCCTTAACTTTTAATTGCTGAGATATGTACAGGTTAGATCAAGTAGCTGCAATAGAGAAAGATTATAAGCTATCATGATTGCTGACACAGTCAGCAAATTCAGAATCTGTTGACCTTCAAGCGTATTGGAAAGCCCATCTGTTTGGACAGGCTTTTGCCCGATAGGGGGCCTTCTTTGTCTAATTGCAGTGTTATCCCTTTTGTCATGTTAACTAAAGTAAATTTCATATGCACGCACATAGTGCTGTTCAGTGGGTAAGACAGACTGTTTTCCTCAAGTCCTTTCCCCAAAACCTCATGCACATTTGAATGTAATGTATGACTGTCTCTGCCACTGACTGGAGACCCATGTAGCTGAAATTGTCTTCCTAAATGCAGGCTAAGGGAGAAATTTTGACAATTCCACCGCCATTTCATTCTTTTAATAGCTTTACTATTGGCTGTCCCAATGCATTAATTTACAAGGAAGCTAAACTGAATTAGTCATATCTATAAAAGCTCTTCAGGGTTGCACTTGTTACACTAAACTGAAGTATTTCCAGCTGGTATGGCAGCTTGTGAGGCTTTTTTTCACAGAAATGTCATGTAATTTACCAATAGGTACAAAATAAGAGTTACTTCCAACTTGTTTTACAGGTCTTACTACATCAGTGATAAGTGCAGTTGCTCAGGGAGGTTGGGAAAGTTCATCAGATGCTGCTAATACAGCTCACGCAAAAGACCACGTTCAGCACCTTCCTGTACCAATTTGACATGGCAAATGGAATGTTCCTCACGCAGCCTTTTATGTAATGGGGTCCAGTAACTGTTCAGGCATATTATTATTTCAACAAAGTGAAAATAAGTGGCCATCATCTCTCCTTACGCTCAGTCTTGACCTGTCTTGAAAGCCAGAAAATTCAGTCATTGAGGCTGTATTTTCCTGTTTTGACTATTGAGTATTAGCATGTATTTTCCCCTTCTTATCTTTGTTGATTACGAGGATATTAAGAGCATACTTGAACATGAAGAGCTTCTCTTGTGAATCAGTTACAATGGTGTTTAGAGTTAATTTTTTCTAGGTTCTTAACAAATCGTGGCTTTGCTTTCAAAGTATTCTGTTTCAGGTGCTTAGACCATAACTTTAAAGGTAAAACCAGGGGATTTTGGTTAACTGAGCTAAGCTAATGTCTATTCAGGGGAAGGTAAAACTGTTGTTGGGGGTAAAGGGTACTTGAACATAGAAGCGTGAAAAATCAGGTTAGTGAGAGCAGCTATTTCAAGCAGTGTGTTTTTACTTCTCACAAGGTTACATATTAGTACTCCTGATTCCCATCAGACCTACCAAAACCAGTATTTGATAGTTCTTCCAGGTATTAACCTCTGTGAAAGTGGATGCTACAGTTTGAACTAAGGATTAGAATTAAGATTACTCTTACTTAAACACCACATTTTGTATCATGTTTACCAAAATGTCTCTTAGAAATTATTATTGGCTTGCCTATCCCAATATCAAAGACAACATTTGGGTTTACATTCACCACTTGATATGGCATTTCTTCATATGATCATCCATCTATTTTTGCTCTTATTCTACTATGATTTTACCTTCTATTAATTCATCCACTGGCTTCAGAATTATTAACAATGATATGTTATTTTTGATGTCCAATGTTCTCCTAATTCTAAAGTGTAAATTTAATCAGCCTTCAGCAACTAATGAGCTGTCACTAGCCACACCAATAGAGTCCAAAATTTTTGTTCTGAAACAAGAAGTCTGCATTCTTTTCTGAGCTCTGTTAACATGAGTTTGTTTAGGTTTTTTTTTTTTCATACATTTTGGTAAACAATTAAACATACTTAGGCCCTAGTGATGTGAGTGATTTCTTACAGATGAGCTTTTCTATCCTTAGACCTGCATATAGAAATCAGTGAATCCAGGCATCCATGTCTATAACCTCAGATGCTGAACGGGAGCTACTGGTTTGAACCATCACCCTTTAAACTGAGATGTATAAACTGAGAGTCTTTTGATTCAGCAGGGTCAATGAATAAAGTCCGCATCGGTCAACACCGTAAAGAGTGATCTTGGGAGCTGTATGTTCTCAGGCCAGGCTTTATTTTTTTTTGATGAAAGTCCTTGAATTCATTTTGTTAAAGTATATTAGTTTGCCCAATGTTGTGCTAAGGATATTAGAAGTCACAAGCTTTGATAAAGAACAGAGCCTTGCACAGTCTCAAACAGACTAGAAGGTTTACATTCCTTAAATTTTATGAAGAGGGATATTTAAAAGTCAGTAATTATTTTCCTCAACAAAATTTTTCACTGAATCAAAATTGGATAAAATAAGTTTTTCCCTTCAAAAAATTTCTAAGTCAACTAAAAAATAGCAAAAATACCTACTTTAAAAGAAAAAAAATTCTACTTTAAAATCTGCTTCAAAAAATTTAAAGTAAATCTACTGTAAGTGAACTACATTCTACTAAAAAGCTGAATTAACTATCTTCGTTTAGAAAAAAAAAAAATACCTGAAGGCAGTGGAGCACTAGGGCCTATGTTCTGATGTGACTTAATGGGAAACACAATAAAAAATTGTGTTTAAGTGCAAATTTGCTCTAGAGATCCAGTGAACCATATTCACTACAGAAGTACAATCTTTGTCCCTTAGGATTCCTAAGCAAGAGGTGTTCCCCCCCACCTCTTTCCTTTATGTGTGGTAAAACCTTAGTTATTATACTGACTGAATTATATATTTTAATAGTGTGCCATTATCAAATACAATTTGAATTATATAAAAAATATGTATTCTTTTATAGTCTAATAAAAAGTACTTAAGTATCTGTACAGAAATCTGGATTTTCCTGGCTTTCCAGGTACTTAAATCATAATTCCTAATTTGTTATAAATATTTAATTCATCATATATTATTTAATTTATCATCTTTGATTATTGCAGTAGGTGAACCCACAGATTGTAAATTTGTTCAATTCTTGGCATTGGCTTTATTTTTACTAAGAAATGTTGGCATTGTCCAGGGTTCTTGATGAAAAACCTCCCCTTTTCTAATTTCCAGAGTCCTTCACTTTTCATGTTAATAGTGTGGCTTTTAAAAAGCACAGCTGCTGTGATAAGCACTACAGTATAAAGGACCCAATGCAGAGTGTAGAAAAATACTATAGTGAGAGTCAAAGATTACTGCCTTTTCTTACAAAGAAAGTGAACAGTGAGACTCTGCAGAAATTGTTATTTCTGTTTGAGGTATATCCTTCCAAATAATAAACGACAAAATATGTCTGTCCAACTGAATCTTAATCCAGTTGAGCACAGATCTCTCTAATGAAATCTGAAATTAAAGAATACATTGTCCTGATAAGTTGGAAGTGACAGAATGCAGGTCCTGCTGTTGTTGCTGCCAATTACTCAGGGTTAGTGATGACTACATTACACGCCCATATGACTTTCTCAAAAACAGATGAAAATAGTGAAAGGAATAATTTAATTCCTTGACTTGATTCTGAAGACTTTTCTTCTCCCTCAACCCCAGGGTATGCTTGTGTGCAGTTTAATCCTAGCAACCCAGGTGTACTTCAGTATGCTAGTAGCTGAAATGCTGGCATCTGAAAACAATATCCAAGTCTGTGTGTTTGGATTTTTTTACACTGTTATCCTCTCAATTTATGTGCATATGTCAAGTCACAACTCGGTCCTGAGGCTAAATTTATTACTGCTCACAAAGCCATGTGTTATATCCTAATTTCTTAGAGATCTCGGGTATTGAGATTGTACTGTTGGTGCTTATGGCATTCTACAAATTAGGAAATGTATGGCGTAAGAAAAAGCTCATTGTAAGACATTTCCATTGTCTTAGACTCTTTTCAAGCACTTGAGGATGAAAAGGAGCTGCCATCACCAATCATTTTCCTTGTTGGATGGAATGATTTATACCTTATCAGTGCTTTCATTGTTTCTGGGTAGTTTCTCTAAAGCAGATGAACATGGTGAGCTATAATAAAGGCTTTGAGAGGTATATGTATGAAAGTGAAAAGGTATCTTTATTTCCAGCTAAATGACAACCATTACACGCAGCTTAGGTTGTTTCAGTGAACATGTCAAAAGAAAGTATCCACTTTGGCAAAGGGAATATTTCTGTAGTTGTAAAATAGTTTGATCCCTTTTTATGCAGAAGTCTGTTGTTGGGTCTAGTGAAAATACTGAACATGATACTGAACAAAAAGTGAGGTTATTAACCTTTTTCATCCTCCTTAATGGTTTGAAAATCTTTCAAATATTTCAAACATTCAGTGAAAAATAAGAACACGCGGTGCTACATGCGTTCCTGGCTAACGTGAAATGAAAATTTTCCACTTGAAGCGTAGCTAACTCATAAGCGAGAACTGCTAGGATTTTCCCTATTCTTCTTTAGTATCTGATAAAATTGCCTATTTGATGTCAGCTTCTCCTACTTTTTTTACTGCATCATCAATATTCTCCAAAAATTCACAGGCTTTGTAATATAACCACAGGTTCTTCAGCATGCTGATTTAGTTCACATGCAGTGGTAGTCAAGATACCTTTATAACTGTTGCTAACTCAAAGCAATTGTAATATTTGAATCTTTGTCTGTGTCCATCTTTGAGAACAAATAATAGGTATATAAAAAGATAAGGCCCTTTTTAAATCATGCGCCATGTTAGTCATCAGGAATGATTTTGTAGTTAAGACATTGCACAGGGATTCATCAGGCCCAAGTTCATTTCTTGGCTCTTCCAGATGCTTGCTGTGCTTTATTCAATTTTTTGTATTGGCATTTTAAAGACAGCTAATGATGGTTCACATTCCCTAAATCATATTGACATTTACTACTTCAATCTATACTACTTGTCTTTCCAGTTGTCCTTATCAGCACATTTTATGGCAAGAGGCAAAATTGCTAAGGTAATGATTTATCATTGTAATAGAGAAGTAGTCCAGATGTAAACTATGTTCTCAAAAGGTTATTGATTAGAAATGTGTTTAGCAAATATATAATCTGAATTTATACACATAACTTCTCTAACTTACTTGGTAAACCTTGGCAGTTATGGCTGTGTAAAATACGGAACAGTAATGTTTATTGTCTCATTGACACATTCAATCAAACGATAGTGCAAGAATTTAAAGAGGCAAATCACAGATTTTATTGTTATTACAGACATCATGTAAGAAAGAATACCTAGATTTGCTGTTTCTTAAGTATTCTATACATGCTTAAAACTATAATCACAAGTATATATTCTGAAACATCTTTTATTAAAATAGTTCACATCAAAATCAAATCATAGCCCAGAAAAAGGTTTTATATACAAAATGAAAGGCACATTTCTTGTATTTACCTGGGATCCCCTCCATGAAGAGAAAGTACAAGAACCTCTGAAACTAGTGTTAATTTTCAGAAATAGACATCTGTAACCACTAATGCAAGAGCTGGACCCTAGAATTCTTGGGCCATGTGCTTTGTTTTACCTTCATTTTTACAGATATGTGGATAATAACACCACTGATATTTGTTCAAATATTAGAAAGTCACCAAGAAGAAAGTCAGCACTTAAAAAACATTTTACAATAGTATTTAGATTGATGTCCACTAATATATATTTCAGCATTTTCAGAATTATTTTTCTGAACTTACTTCAAGGATCAGTCTTCCAGTGTTAGACTTACTTACATTATCTTTTCCTGCACTCTGTCTTCACTGTTGTCTCTTTTATTTCCATACATTTTATTATCTTGCTATATATCATTAAATCTAATTAGGAATGTTAAGTCCAAAACTTTTCCTATCAGTAAATGTTTTCTTTCCTATAAGATGGATTCATAGCCTAAATTTAAGATAGCTACATCTTTTTAAGGTATTGAGGAGACTTTTGTGTACATATAACAGATCCAGCATTCCATCAGGCCTAAATATTTTAAATATTTTTTAATAGGTTGATCTTGCAAATGTAAGGACAGAGATGAAATCCTGGCCTCATTAAATTCTGTGGAAGCAGGATTTCATTCTGCTGTTTTAACCCTATGGAATTCCTTTTCTTTCCCATTCGTATGTATTAATCAAGTTACTGTCATGAAAGCAAACCTACATAAAGAAAGCACATTATGACCAGCCAATATTATAATTTATGTATACAATATTGAATTCTTGCTCTTTAGTTTGGCCAAAAGCTCATTTTCTACCAGATGATCTGAAGTCAAAATGGATCAGTTGGCATAATAAAGATATAATAAGGCACAGTTAAAAATACCTGAAAATTTCAGTGCTGAACAGAGCTGTAGGCTTCTTTCTTCCACTTTCACAACATAAATCATTTATGTTATCCAGGTGTGATGAATATTAAATGATCTATGGAGGAAATCATATTAACAGACTTCTTTTATTATTAGAATGACTGCAGGGAATTATGGTCAGTGACTTGAGTGAAAGATGTGTAAGGCAAAATAATAAAATATGGAGATTGAATAATAAATCATTTCAATCAGGTTTGAAAGTAATAAACATACAGAAGCTAAAAAGCTAGCACTTCGACTAATGAAGCCATGAATTTCCTACTCCTTGAGGGCTTAATTCTTCATTCTGCTGGACACGTACAATTGCAAACATCATGTTGTTCTATGAAAATACATCTATACATTGAGAAATACTTCTACTTTATTTTTTACCTTTGACATTCACCTTGTATTGCAAAAGAATGTCAAATTAGAGTGTTCTCAGATTCTTGTGACAAAAATCTTATCCTGTCCAGTTATTTCCTTAAAGAAATAACTCAGTCAATGTTGTTTTGACTTGATGGCTACTGAGCAGATTTACTTTCCAAGGAAAGATAGCACCTTTGTCTGATCTCTACTACATAAAAACTAACATTCTGGTTTTTCTCCTCATTGTGACAAATTGCTAGATCAGGATGAGAAACTATTTTCAGAAGATGCTTAATCCTCTGACTCTATTCTTTTGATGTGCATTATATAAATATTGTATAATACATAATTGAAATGATATGGTTATTTGGCACAGTAGGGGCAAACTTTAAAATCATTGGCGTGTCATCTACTCTGATCCTTGTCTCTGAAAATGCTGGGCGTTTCCTGTATGACAGTATTTTAACTACAAAAGTGGTTAACAACAACTTTAGCCTGCTTTGTAACTGCTTTAAAATCTATGACACAAAAAGTTTACTAGGTTTAATTACTGTTATTAAATACTAAATGTACTTAAACTATCATTAGTTTCCTATTTTTGCTTGGTTTGTGGGTTGCAATCTCTGCCTTGTGCCCTTTTATTTAACAGTTTCTCTATCTTCCTTCCACTGAAATTATTTTATTTTCTTTTTGAATTTGTTTTTTCCACAGCCTGAAGAAAACTCAAAATAAAATGGGAAAATATTATTAGAATTGTCACTTTGAATCAAAGTTTCCATTCCCCAAAAGCATTTTTAAGGTGAACTTAATTTTTGTTTTTCTTACTGAGCTCACTTAGTTCAGATAACACAGGAAAAGGGGTTGTTGGCTGCTTTTTCAGTTCAGAATAATAATAGATTAAAAGAAGCCCAAAGCTAAGTACCAAACTATTGTATACAAACTTGACCAATACTGATGGCAGGTCAGGAATGGCAAATCCCACCACATCAGTGACCTTGAACAATTAAGTTTTACCCAACTCACTGGAAAGTCCTTAAGGATGTCATATGTTAGAATAAGATGCTTATTGCCTGGCAATCATCAATGGGCTGAAACTGCTCGTGAGCCTTAATTTTTTTTTTTTTTTTTTTTTTTGAGGGAACAACAGTGCCTACTAAAAGCATGTTCTTAATGTGTTTTCTTAAAAGGTTTGACCTGTCCTCTGTCCAGTCAGGAGGCATAATCCAATGAGTTAAGCATACGTCTTGGAACTGAAGGGGGTGTATTTTACTGCTCTTACTCTGACTTGCATTACAGTTCTGGAAAAAATTTCTTTAAGTCTCATTTTTTTCCTGTTTGAGAGACTATTATCTTACAGGCTGTTTAATGTTTTGTCTGATGTTAGCAAACAAGTTTTCTCAGTGGCATAAGTATACGAAATACAAGACATTATATACTTACCCTTTTTCTGTCCTAGCCCTTTATAGATTGGATCTGAGATGGCCCATTTTGTTTCCTCTACCTTTCCTATGCCTTTATTTCTACGCCTATGCCTTTATTTCCTACTACCTTATATTAAGGCAGCAGTTGGGTTTATAAATGGAAATAAAGTATCCTTGTTGAATGAAAAAGCTATAAAATGTCTGGGAGAGAAAGCCTACTACAATGTATGAGCCTATTCTGAGGATACCCATCAATGCCCTCATATTACTGAAGGCCTCTAACAGTTGCATCTTTGGCATGAAAATAGTCTATCCTTCCTGAATAATTATGATGGGAATATCATCATGTATAAGGCAATTTCTTTCAATTCACTTGCTCTTGTAGAAAAATGTTTGAGATCTCCAGTCATTCATAGTTCTACTTCCTTCATAATTTTTCTTACCTTTACATTTTTATTTACAACACAAAATGATTGTGATTTTTTGAGACAACTGCCTGTGGCTCTTTCACAAGTAAGTGACCTGTAATGTCTTATTACTATTGAGTCAATTTACTGTATAACAGCCAAGTATAATTTGTGTTTACATCTCAAGAAAATACAAAACTTGTTACCCCGGAAGAACTAAGAGACAAAAAATAGACGAGTGTCTTTGTGTTTCACTAACGGAAGACAGTAAGAATATGATTTTTAAATAGTTGTTTCATATGCTTTTTGATTCTTCATTAGTCATTACCTTTGTGTGCTTTGTACTAACCACTACAAGAAGTACATAACTTATGTACAGAAAATGTTGCCTTTTACTAGATAGAATATTTGAGACATCACATCTAATAATGTTCCCATCATCTAAGGTGTAAATTACAATTTCCTGCACCTTGGAGGCAGAATTCAACAGGTGGTCAAGTCAAAGCCAGCTAGAAATTCCTGACCAATACTGAAAACATTAACTGATACGTAAAAGAGAAGAAGTAGCTCTTCTAGAAGGTGTCAGAGAGAGGGAAGTGCAGAAGTGCCATTTGATGGAGACACAGAAGGGGTAGATAGACAGACATAATAGCAGAACTTAAATATGGGTCATATTTGGTATTTTATCTTATTTATGGGCATTTCTTTTAGAAAAGAAATCCTGTGATATAGTAAAGTAAATGACTGTCTGAAAGTTGGTGCAAACCAATTACAGCTAAAGGTGTCTGGGGTGAGCAGTCACCCTCATATAATTCCATAACAAGCAGCCTCAAGGTGCATGTTCTGAAAAGGACATGCCTCTTAGAAAAGTCTAAATCAGTTAAACTCTATTTAACAAGTCTTTCTTGGACAACAAAACATAATGTGGGATATTGTATGCTCTGGTACTCCTGCTGAAGAAGAGAGATGACTTTAGAGCTGGAAGAGTAGCTGGTGGGCAATATACATTGGAAGGTCAACTGCAGCTTGGTTGAGGCCTTCCTACAAAACAGGATAAAACTTCAGACTTTACAAGCTTAATGTGTTACCATAGCAAGAGAAGAGAACTCGAGTGTCACTATTTTTGCATTTGGGGAAAGAGGAAGCTGGTTATTGACTGTTACCCTCTTTTTCCTTCCTTGGGCATTTTCTTCTCTTCTTTAAGTAGTATTTTGTTAAGCCATTTTAGACTACAACAGTATAGCTCACTGAGCCCTGAGACAGTTCAGTTTAATTTTGGGTAAGTTTTTAATTGGACATTCATTTTTGATCCTCAGAATTGAACTTTGCCTTTTCTGCTTCCAGTTATGAGTTGGAAGAGGGGTGTCCTGAAAAGAAGTCTAAATCTTCTGGTTTTGTTCTCTTGCCTTCAGACATGCACCAGTAAAAAGTTTGGGATTTATAGCCTTAATTATAAAGGGTTATACTTTGTTTTCTTTTCTCCAGTGAGTTTTTCTATCTACTATTAAGAAATACTTGTTATTTCTCCTTGTTTGTTAACAGGTCTATACTAGCACTAGCAACTAACATCGCTGACTTATCTTCAGTGTTAAGTTCATACAATAATTTCCCACCAGGGAGCAAAGGAGAAGTCAGACAACCAAATTGTAGTCTTGTAAGGTTGTGCCACATGAGTCAGAACTAATTGCAGCTGATGACTACTTTAAAGGAAACTGTGTAAAATGTAAATGCACTGTGAACTGAATGAAACAGAGAACAGCAACAAAACAGCTTCAGGTGGGGCTGGAAGTCTGCTGAGGGAGTTTTGTTTGAGTCATCCCAGCTCCTTACATGGTTAATATCTTTTGTAATCTTGTCTTAGTTCACCTTTTGCAAACAAATAATTTTCTCAGGTATCTGTTAAACTGTTCTTGTTTCTGTTTCCTTTTTCAAACCTGTTCAGAAGTTATTTTTCTTTTTTACTACTTTGTTTTCCTCCCTCAAAACAGTGTTCTGTTCCAGGAGCTGTTCACAATTTTTGTCTTTTGCTTTGCTCTTCTTCAGTCTTTTCTTGTGCATTTGATTTGTAGTTTTCACTTTTCCTGTCAAATCACAGTTCTCTGTTGCAGCACTCACCACTGCAGATACTGGACACAAGTCCCCCTCTGTAAGAAAGGAAGAAATATAAACATTTTCATAACTATCCATGTCATGTGATGAGGGCCTGGAAATGAAGTTACACTCTTTATAACACTCCTGTATATGACACATTCACTACTTATTATAATACCTTCTTCTCCCTTTGCCAAAGAAGTAATTTTCAGAACTTGAGAAATCACTGGTACTGAGGCATCTAACTATTGCATTGCAGCACTCCATAGCAGTCAGAAACATACACTGCTCTCCTCTGGTTGAGGACATCCATTTAAAATGCCATCAGTATGCCAATATTCTATTTCCCTGTAGTCTCCTTCATCAATAATCATCTATTTCCTTGTAATTTGTAACAACAGAGTAACTGTCGATCCAACTTCTTGGTGAGACAAACTTAGCTCTTCTGGCACTTGATTCTCCCCCTCATGATCATGACAGCCAGATTCAGCAACTTACAAGATCAAGCCTTTACTGAGGGAGTCTAGGTATTTCTTGTCTAGTGAGCTGAGTATGTAAAACTAACATTTGCTTTCATATACTTCATGTTTGCAAGACATGTTCAAATGCTAGGAAGATTAATTTTCTCAAAAGAAATTGATCTTAAGTTAATCTCTTTAGCTTAAATATATGTATAAAACACATATATATGTTTAAGCAAATAAAATTTTTATATATGTATATACCCTAACATATATACATACATATATATACACACTCTAACAAATGCCCCATACCCTTGTCTTACAGGAATATAAATGAAAAACAGCAACCTGTAAAGGGTTGTTTCCTAGGACAGAAAGAAAATGTGTAGTTCATGAATACATCATTAATATACTGTTGCAAAATATCTCTTGAAAAACTGAAGTTAATCAGATATTTGACTATTTATTTTTCAATGTAAGGAAAAAGTGTGGGGGTTTTTAAATGCCATCTGGGGATCTTTTTGTGTTCTCTAGCTATATCATAATACTGAATCTATAGAAAAAGGTGGCAATTTCATCAATGTACAAAGGGTCTTGGAGGACATCACACAGGATAAAGGCAATAAAAAAGATAGAGAAATAGAAAACCACATAAACATAGATAGCTATTTAGTCACTTCAGTCCAGCTTGGCTATTCTGTTAATATTTACCCATTCACAATAAATATCAATGAAACTTTTTCTGTATTTTGCTTTCTGGCTATAAATTTATGTGATCTTTTCATTTGTTATGAATGTTTCCTTTTTAGAACTACTAGGTGGAGACTCCAAAGCTCTGGAGTCACAATGGAAAACTTGTGAAGCTGCTGTCCCATATTTCTGAGTGGAATGACACCTACACACACACTGGCATCATCTTCTACTGTCAGAACATACTATAACAGTGTCATTTCTAGTGTTATTTTTGCTTCACTTAATACCAAGAAGAACTGTCCTTTTGTTCATTAGTTTTACTTTGAAAACCCAAACAGGCTACTTGGGTGTCATGATTTCATAGTCTGTCTGGGCCATCTCTTTCAGTGCTTTGCAATCCCAGCTGTCTTCCCTGTCCAACTAGACACCTTTTTTTTTCTTTTTTTTTAATTTATTTTATACTGTGTTGACAGAAGAAACAGCTTATTTTCTTCTTCTTTACAGGTATTTGCTGTGTATATGAAGTTTTATACTGCACCTCTTCTCCCTAGGTTAAACAAATATAGTTCCTTCAAATCATTCATATATTTTATGTTTGCAGGTTACTTATTATTCTTATTGCATTCCTTGGATTTTCTCCAGTCGGTCCACCTATTGCTTAAGTTGGACACAGTCTGCAGCTGAGAGCTTACAAGTACCAAATACAGTGAATTGATTACTTTCCTTTTCCTATATCCCACAATGTTTGCCTTTCTGTCAGAAGTGCAATATTCTTGACTTTTCTTAGTTGTGATCAAATACCTGTTTTGAAGAGATTGCCTATTGAAAAGGATAACTTGCATTTATCAATACCAGATTGCTTCCAACAATCTCATAATAATTTATTCTAATCGTGTCTTCCAATATGTTTTTTCAGCCTTCAAAGAGTGGTATTGTCTAGGAACTTAATAAATATATGCATTCATCATTCAAGTTGACATCATATCTTAAGATAGGCTGAGGAAAACAGCTCTGGCTCAAAGTCACCCCATCTTTGCAAGTAAATAGTCCAATTTTGCAAATGCCTAAGTGCAACAGTAATTAAAATCATTAATGGAATTTAATAACAGTCCTCAGGTGACTAGATATTTGTAGGATACAGTTCATAAGGACTGATGATAGAATGACTATAATAGTTTTTTTAATTAAGATACATTCTTTTACATATTTGATAAGTTTACCACTAACGCGTTTCTAAGAGTCATATTAAACAGACCCAAATGAAGAGTACATTAATAGTAGTCCAGCAATAACAAGATTGGCTTCAAAGACTTGTGCATCATCACATAGGCAATATTCAGATTCTGTTCACAGTGGAAGAAAAGGCAGTACTACAGTAGGTCATTCAGCTGCCTGATCTATCTATAACAATGTTATACTTAAGAACAAAATATCAAAGTATCTTAAAAGTATGTCTCCTTGATTCATAAACATTTGGAAGTATACCCAGTAAAATCTGTTCTACTAAACTAACCAGTTTGCAAAGCTGTTTTAAAATCATTCACTAGATGCTCATAATAATAGTCATACATGATCAGTCATTGTGTGTATTGCGTTGCCATCTGTTATGGTTTTTCTTATTCACCTGCAGTTATTCGGTAAATTCTTTGGATTAGATTCACCTGGAGCACCAACTGCAGTGGGATTCTGCTCCTTCTTGGGTATGTAGTTGACAATAAGTAAACAAGCAAACAATTATATGATTGAGTAGTTATTCAAAGTCAAAGAAAGAACAAAAAAGTGCAATGGTGCTAGAAAGAAGTATGTCAAACGTAGATTTGAGAGGACTTCTTAGCAGCCTGCAGTAAATGATAGGCTTGAAATTTGTTGTGGTCATGGACTATGACGTCTAGCATCTACAGGGCTGAACTTGTTAATGAGACAGAATTTACTGAGACCTTTAAATCTGACTTCCTGAAACTTATCTAGTTGGCTTATAAAATATCATAAGATAAAAGAAGCTTCTGTTGAATTGTACAGATCCATAGACAGTTTGCTGTTATAAAAAAATGAAACAATAATTCAGTATTATATTTCAAAATTTCTATTCAATAAAATTAGAACATAATTAACCTGAAAGTATGTTTAACTGAGTCATGGTAGCCCAAATAAATTATTTTGTTACATGATGCTTCTGTGGCATAATATGTCTTAAGCAAATACCCATCGGTTAACAAATACAGCAAATTTTCAGGTAAGATATTAGATGATGAGATGCTACAAAGTATTTCAGACAGTATGGTCCCATTCCTTGTGTGGAGGCTCATTTTGTTTGTTTTTGAAAAAGGCCAGCTTCATTACTTTTATAATACTTTAATTCTGAGAAGCAATTCTGGGTTTAAAAAAGTTATATTAATAGGGGATATTAGGTTAACCCAGCACTGATCCCAGATTGTGGGGTTTTTGGGGGTGGGGAGGTGGACAGGGGCTGAGTGGTCATTTAAGTCTATTTTAATGTACATGCATACTCTTTACCACCCTCCTGGAAATTTCTCAGTGTCATCTATGTGCTGCACAAATACAGTAGAAATTGTCTTCTGCATCAGACCAGTCTTTTATTTGGCTGCCATTCTCTTGTTGACCAGCATTCTCCTTCTAGCAGTTCCAAATCCAGCTTCTTCAGAGAAAGACTTAAAATCTCAGTACTGAATAAATACACAGTACCAGCCACCTTTTGGTTTGATTCCAAAATCTGTTGAAGTCATCTGGCAATCAGGACTGTTTATCCGTAGTTGCTTTGTGTTCAACACAGTGTTGCTGCTGCTATAGACCATCTATTGTCCAGGCTTGGCTGCCTTATTATCACCAATCTAAACCTATATCAAAATCAACCTATGGCAAGAACCAACCCATTTATTTGTACTTCAGACAGAAGCAGTGACCATACCATCCTAGGTGTTAGGTGGGCTTCAACCATAATCTGAAATTATTTTTCTATAGTAATTTATTTTTTCATTATTTTAACTGCTGAGACCACAAATAAAGGTATCAATTAAAGCCATGAGGTAGAGGTAGCTAGACATTTTATAGACAGCTGAAATTACAAAACCAAACTCATTTCATGTTGACCCGTCATTTACAGGTAACAAATTAATTACAACCAAAGGTAAACAATTAAGCTGCATTTGAATCTACAGTGGACAAATAAAAAACTTTTTGCCGCTTTCAGTGGTTAAATATTACCTACCTATGCATAAGCATATAGAATTTATCTACTCATATATGAACTTGTTGAAGAACAGCATTTTGAACTGATTAAAAAAAAGTAACTATCCTACTTTTATGCTACTATAGGCACAGTCAATTTGTTCAGCCATGTTCCTCTTCACCCCTTTAATCTTTAAAATGTTTGAATTGTATTAAATGCTGAGAACTCTTTCTCTTATCCCACAAGCTGAAATTAAGATTGCCCATATTAAAATCTGTCCAAACTTCTCTTAGTGGATTATGAATATCTGAAACCGCATCTTGTGAATAAAAGTGTGAAGGGAAAAAAAAGAACAGTTGAAAATTGATCACAGTACTTATCTGAAGGTAACAAATTTCTGAACAATTTATTCAGACACATTTAGATACATTTTTTCCCCTTCTGAAAATCTCAGGTATAGAGGTAGATAGAGATTTAGCTATAAACGTGAGCATAGAGATAGGGATGTCCATTGGATTTTGAACTGTTAGCAAAGAAATTATGATTTTTCTAAGTCTCATCTGGAAAACTTCCTTGTCAACAGAGAAAAGCTTTCTGAATGTTTACCAGTGCTGATGATTTCACTGTCCCAGCCTTGATTCACATGAAACCATTGCATAGCATAAATGCCTTTATCTATGAAAGCATTCTAAGATTCATGCCTTGTATTTCACAAGAATTTGCTAGGCTCCAAGTCACATAGCAATTATAAAATCTTATGCAATAAACTAGGTCTATATCAGCTTCAGAAATGCCTGACAAATGCAGTGAATTACCGGTAATGGCTTCATGGAACATAAATTGAATAGCCATATACTTTCAGTTACTTAAGTGTAATGCTGTACTCTGTAGTCAGTTGTCCATTTATTGTATCTTAACTCATTTATGGTTATTTAGTAATACAGAGATAAACACAAGACAGTTAGTAAGCTACCATTTCAGTAAAACTTCTAATATTCTTGTAAAGGGATAGAAGGGAACAAACCCAGGCATAGTGCCAATTCTCCTGCTACATATTAATTAAATTTACCTTAGCTCTTTCATCAGTGAACTATAATATCAGTATGTTAGTCCATTACTTTCATGGAATCTGCTTTTCTGTTTGTGTAATGGCTAGGAACAAAATTCAACCCTTTGGAAACCACCAGGGATGAACTTGGACCTGCTGACAATTCTCTTAGCCCTAAAGTATAAGCAGTTTCAGCATAAATTAAGCAGGGTTTTCATTTATACAATCAGGAAAATGATATATGTATTGTGCTAAATTTGTATTTTCTAAGAGCTTTCAGGTTGCACAGCTTTTCATGGGGCTATAAGGAAGTTCTCAGTGTTCTCTGTAAATTTCTCCTTGTTCTCTCTCTTTTCTTTCACTCTAATTTCAAATATTCAGGAGGAAAAAGGTGGAGCACAGCTTGTACCTAGAGGCATGAATGAAAGGAGGGGAAAACAGTTGAAAGTAAACAGAGCTTGGTTTTTATAATTTTACTGGAACTGAATATAAATACTCAGTATTTACCTTCAGGAGAGCACAGTTTATAGTTCTTGGAAATGTCTGGAAAGATTTTCCATGAGATTTTGGGCCCTGTAGGCTGTATAGTGGCTGTCCTTACTTTCCCCATGACCAAAGGAAGAACAGGACTATGATTGTATATACTTGACAGAGTTACACTTTCTCTGAATGAAGGATGGGCCTGGCATGCATATGTAAAGCACTATTATTTAAAAGCTAAATTCTATCAATACCATCCTGCTGCTTAGAATGGCATTATTATAAATGAAAAGTAGGAGTGTCACTATGAACTTCTGGATATTTTTTCTTTGGTTTTGTATATGGAAATGTGAGATAACAGCCACCAAAACTGAACTATAAATAGAAAACGAAGTGTTCCTAAAATCATGAATCAATCAAAACAAAGTTCATAAGTGATTTGAGAAGTCCAGTAACCAAGAGCTATCAAACTCAAAGGGGTTTTAAAACACTCAGTGTTTTAAACAGAAAGATTTAGTTCTGTTATTTAAACATTTTTGGGATATGGATTAAGAAGAACTGAGAGATTAGATATAGATGAAGACATTCAAAACTTAGTTGGCAGAGAGAGGGACTGAAGACTAATTCTTGCAAAGTGGAATAAACCAGAAAAGTTTAAGCAGGCAATACGGCTACTGGAGTTTGCACTGTCAAAATATTCTGCAGGAATTCTGCAGAATCCTTGCAACTCAGTCCCTTCAATTATAAGGAAAGCTCCAGAATTATTTAAGGCAACTGTTTCCAAATTTTAGAAAGCAACCACATCAGAACATGCAAATATGTGGGTGTTATCTGGCAATGGCCAGAACAGCTACGTAAAAATACCGTTCTTAGGAAAGAGTATGACAGTCAGTCTGAGTGCTTCCTCTTGATATTTCTTAACCTGTTAGCCTGAAAATCCAGATTTAACCATTTCATCAAAAACTTGCTATTTTATTACTTTGTCGTGGTTTAACCCCATGATAACACTAATAAAATGACAACAGTAGTAATAAAAGGATTGGAATATACAAGTGATCCACAATGCAATTGCTCACCACTCACCGATGGACACCTAGTTAGTCCCCGAGCCACAATCTCCCCGCCCCCAGTTTCTATACTAGATGTGACATCACATGGTATGGAATTACCCCATTGGCCACTTTGGGTCAGCTGCCCTGGCTGTGTCCCCTCCCAACTTCTTGTGCCCCTCCAGCCTTCTTGCTGGCTGGGCATGAGGAGCTGAAAAATCCTTGACTTTAGACTAAACATTACTTAGCAACAACTGAAAACATCAGTGTTGTCAACATTCTTCTCATACCTAACTCAAAAACAGCTCTGTACAAGCTACGAGGAAGACAATTAACTCTGTCCCAGCTGAAACCAGGACGTACCTGTATTTTGCTTCTCTCTCCATATTTCTTTAACTATTACTATGCTTAAGAGTATATACATTTTAATAAGCCATATTATTACTAACATAATTATAAGTAATGTATGATAATGAATGATGCAATCTACAAAGTTAAGTCATAGGCAAAAAAAGAATGTGAATTTGGGGAAAAAAAAGTCTTTTTCCCATAGAAAGAGAATCTTTGCTACAAACCCAAATCTGTTTCACATTTGACCGTATCAGCAACCACCCCACTTCTCCTATCAATATTTTTTTATTGGAACTTTGGATGCACAGACTTGAAGTAGTATGCAGAAGTGGAAGAAGATGGGAGGAGGTACATTTGAATATTCATTCTGTTGCTGACTTGCAGTACCACTCACTTGTAATGGTAGTGAAATTTTTAAAAGAGTATTTTTGTCATCAAAACAGTCAGACAGTTTGCACAGTCAAACACCATGATTGCAAATTAAAGCACTAAAATTTAGAATCCCATGAGGTGCTGTGATGCCTTTGAACAGCATCTGACATCTAGCTGTCCAAAATTATGAATTTTGAGGCTATTCAAACCAGTAAAATGTAGAGTACTCCTTCATTTTGATTAACCATTTTAGCAAACCAAACTATACTTAAAAACAGAGTACTTACAGAGTTAAAAGTTACAATAGCTTCTCATGTTTCTCAACTGATCATCCAGTTGAAATCCGTCAGGAAGAGCACTATATTGTGTAAGAGATATTGCCTCCTTTAACGTTCATAGCAATATAGTGTACTGTCATATGTGAGCTTTGCAAATACTTAAAGAAATTATTGTCATAAATTTTTCAGGTTTCAGGTTTTTTTTTTCATTTTATGGATATCCAGTAAATGAGAATTTTAAGAAACTTTTGAATGGGTACAGTATGTTTTGTTTCACAGTCTTATTTACTTCTTTTTACCCTAGAAAATATCCATGAAAGAGTGAAAACCCCAGAACAGATAATAATACTGAAAGCATTTTCTTAGAAAATTAAGACACTGGATCAATTTTATGATCAGGTTGATTTACATAGGTAGGTTAAACCCACTTGTTATTGGATTAATCCCTGCCAGACTTCTGGATATTCAAAAGTGGGTTTCCATCTCTTTAACTTGACAACTTTTTTGCTGAAACATTTTTTCCTGTGCATAATTCTGCATTCATTTTCTGAGGAGAGTTTTACAAGTGTGTATAATGTTAAGGAGTACAGGGACCTTGCGAACATTAGATAGATTTGTAAAAATTGTAGCCATAATTTAAATTATGAAGTATGAGAAAACACTTGAAAATGCGTATGTAAATAGCTCCTTGGTGAATCTTCATGTCTTCCTTATGAAAATATTATTTGAACATTCTTTATTTTAATGCATTTAACATTCTGGAGACTTATTAGGCAACAAAATCACCTTCTCACCAAATGGATCTGGTGTGCATGAAAGATTAAATTCAGGATTCCATAGAAGTAACAAAATTGTTTAACTTTTTCTTATTTTTTTCAAATTCATCAAAAATTTGAAAAAAAAAAAGCTTTGATTTGACTCTGAATGAGTTTGTTTATTTAATTGGTGAAATAAAAAACAAACCTTATTAACACATCCAACTTTGTGATATCATTTCTGTAATTTTGCATGGAAAAATTTTCAAATGCCCAAGACTTCAGAAGTTTTGTTTGATAGAAAAGCATCAGCCAGAAAGCCTGAAAAAGAGACATTTATTGCTACCAATGCCCATAAATCTATATAGAATGAATAGATGATAAACAGCTTACTGGTTTGACTAATATCACTTAAGGACAAGTAAAATCAATTGAACAGAGTGTCACTTAATGTCTGATCTCCCAAGATAGAAACTCTATTTGTTCTTCTGGATAGCCCAGCATGCCTTAAGATGATACACTTTTAATTCAAATGATCCTAGTCACAGCCCTTCAGTCAAAACAGACATTGAGAGTAGAAATGTAAAGTGGTTAGCCAAGGGTCGCTTTTCAAGCAACTGGTAAGAGGAGCTGAAGCTAGCAAAATGAAAAGAAAATAGTAGAATGGAGCAAACTGCAAATGCAGAATATGATTAATTATATGTCAGCTGAAGTAATAAAGCAAAAGAGGTCATAGTAAAAACTAAGATTACAGCTACTAGTACTGAATGCAGCAGCAACTAAACAGCTCAAACTTCTAAGCTGTAGAATGCAGGAGGTGTGATTCAGGGAAAACAAAAGTAGCAGAAAAACTTGCTAACTCACCTCAGTCAACTCAGCTCTTAATGGATAATGGCAAAAGATGTCCCAAAGGAAAAGCTTATCCACTGGGACAGGTATGGTCTTCACATTCTTAAATTAGCATTGAATTAAATACCAGGAACATTTCTGGAGGATCAGAAAAGTGGAAGGAAAAGGTCTGCTCTAAAGTTTACATGAGATTGTCACCAGTGGAGGTTGCTATTTCATGAATTGTTAATCTCAAGTGAATGTTGAGACTAATTTGGGGGCAGACTTGATTAGCTAACACTTCACAACTATAACCTTTACAGGAAAATCCCAAGACATATCTCTGAGCTTCCTGACTTCCTGTAATGGGCTCGAGCCAAAGAATCTGTCTCTCTCCCCCGCACTTCTTCTCTCACACGCAAATGTACACAGATATGTACACACGCAGGTCAAGTCCTTCACTTCAGTGCATGTGACTGATTATAATTCTGTGAATTCTGTGTTATGACTCATAACATGTCTTGTTTGCCTTAAAACTCAAGTATGGGTACTGTTAGCTATTTAAAAGTATCAGCTTTCTAAAATCAAATAAAAATGAAAAATAAGTAATGTCTTGGACATCATAGTTGCTAGTGAACCTTTGAAAATGTGACCTATAGCTCTATGACTCAGGATTCAAGAGACAAACAGATCAATTGTAGTCTTTAATAAATACCCAGAAATCTTTGGGGTGTGACTCATGATTATTCAGTATGGATATTGGTGATACTGCTATAACAATTCATGCATATTTATTTTATTTTCATTCTCAGAATCTAATTGTGGACCAGGGCACCTCATGCTAGGCCCTCTAAAGTCCATGGCCAAACAGATGCAGTCTAACAAAGGAATTGCTGACCCTCTGGACTAGCCTGGGAGTCAACTTCAACGACTCAAGCCATGTAAATTATCATTCCTCTCTCTTCATTATACTAGTGCACATTGAAATGTTTAGACTATGATTCAGATTTATGCTCTCTGGTACTGAAAAGTAGAGTACATCCCTTTGTACCATTGCAAGCAAGGCAATGCAGAAATAAATCCGAATCCCACTTTTTTTTTGTTCTGATTTGTTTCTAATCGCAGATGGGCCAAACCTGCCTATCAGCAAGATAGGACTACATGCCCAGTGCTGGCAGCAGTTAGTTCTAGATGTACCTCAAAACTGGGCAGACTTAAGATGGATGGTTCAAGCTATGGGTGGATCACCAGCACCAAGCTCAGTGGCAGACTGGGCTGATGATCTGTGATTCAGTGAAGGATGAACTCAAGGTCAGATCTCATTAGTAATGTAGGCAATGTAACTTTTGGTTGTTTCTGCTGCTTCCTGACAGACAATTTCTTCCTTGGGGAAGAGAACATGGAACTGCATAAAGTATTTACTCTTACATAATTGTTAACATATTTTTGCTTCTTTAACAAATACACAAACTGTTCTGATAGTTTTGTAAATATTGCATTGCAGACACAAAAACAGATTTTAAGGTTTTGCTCTGTATCTCTAATCTCTGTCCCTGCAGGGTGTCTTACTAATGATGATTTGTTGTCTGGAGTTTAATTAAGAAAAAAGTTAAGCTTTACTTACTTGTGTTCTTACAATTACATGCAAATAGGTTTAGAAGAATCTGCTTGGATATGCAAAGCTGAATAATACTGACAATCCAATAAAACCCAGTAAGTATAAAAAGGCAGCTTAACTCCTAAATAAGGCAGAGGAGACAAGCTACACAACAGGCTGTTTTGTATTGACTTGCAGGGCGTGAACTGGTGGTTAATAATTAACTGTAAGTCTCTTTCAAAATAATAGATACTAAAAAGTTTTCTGTTTTAATCAACTATTCTCCTGGCCACATGAACAGATAACTGTTCATATTACCACAGGTCTTTTTTTAGTGCTTTCACTGACTCTGGTATGTTTGTACATTTCCTTTAGTTCTTGAGCAATCCTTGGTTTGTTTTCCATTGCTTCCTTCCTTGTTGGACTTGCTCCTACATCCAGATCATCATATTTGACCTGATCCTGGGCAAGTGCGGTACAAAGACACATTCTATCTTTTTATCTGTCCTTAAGGCATGATATCTAGCATATTATCCTACATTCAAATGCATATACATGCAAATTTCTCATGATGAAAGTAATGAGAACTAGATGAAAATAAAGCATAGTTTTAATATTCATTAAATTAATCATACGAAAGCTTTGCATTAGCAATTCTATCACATGGACAAGTGTTATCTTAAGAAGTTTCTTTAAGGGAACATCAAGGTTTCCAGTACAATTTTGTATCCCTTTTAAGCTTGGTACATTTAGCATTTGCATATTCTCATCAAGATAAATCAGACTGTCCATGTGACTAAAGTTGGGCACTTACTAAATCACAGATTTACAATGGAATTTTCAAAAGTACCAAAGGAGTTTTGAAAATCCAATAAAAGGCATTATTTCCATCACACCTAATTCCTGGCTATCCATTTAGAACAAAGCACAGTTTACTTCTAACAGCAATTTCAAAACTTAAGATTAATAAAACTTATGATATTCTGTACTAAGTTCAACCACTTATGGTATTTCATGGTTTTGTAAGCTAAAACAATATTATACTAATCTGATCTCATATTTCAGAATTAACGTGATTGCCTGGGAGATTCAGAAAAGATCTTTCCTTCCTATTAATGGTTTTCCACGTTATGTCTACTGACTGGTTTTCTTTTGTTTGCTGAACAGTATACAAGCCAGTAATCAGATATGGGGTGGCTAATTCTGTCATCTTCTATATAGAAGATACACTTTTTAGCAAGCTTAGAAAAATACAGAGCACTTAGAAGGGCCATGCAAGTTTTCTATACTTCCATATAATAGCTGCACCCATGTACATGTCACCTTTCAAAAACAGATTTCTGTTTACATCATCACACCCATCCACTCTTCCTTTCTTAATATTGTATTTAATGATAAGCCTCAGAGTCTTCCTCTACCCATATCAGCTACCTCCTTACCATCATTCAAAAGACTAATTTTGTTTAGAACTGCATGCTGGCCATCAGAATTGGTTATTACTTCCTATGAAATGGAGATTTAGATAATTATATATTTTTCCTTGGAGTGAATACCATACAAGCTTAAGTTATACAGTAAGATCTGAAGTCCTTGCTTCTTTCAAGAAAGACCAAATTAAATAGTAAGAATAAATATTCACATTGAAGAAAAGGAGATGAACAACTACTTTATCTGAGCAAGAACTGAGTTGTCAAATTGAAAGAATGAAAGGGTTGCTAATTTTCATATTACAAGTACGTGTTTCACAGATTTTCCAAGCAGCAGCAGACAAACTTTATTCTCGATCTATTGGCCTGTGCTGTCTGAAGCAGCTTATTATCCACGTTTTCCAGGGAGACTTTAATCCATGAATATTTGCATATATGATACTACAGGAGCAAAAATTCATGTAATAAAATAATTTTTTAATAATCGAAATGCAGTTTTAAAAGAAAATTTACAATATACTTTCTAAAGTAAAACACTATCTGAATAGTCATGAAAGACAGTTATATCTAATGAAATTAGTCCAGATAAATTACACTGCTTCTGTAAAGGATGTCTATACAGACAACATTAGGTAGTTCACCAAAATTCTTCAAACAGAGAGCAAGCTACATTAAAGAATAAGACATCTTTATGGCCCTCGTGGAATACTTACAGTGGTGACCAAGGAAAGATAGACTTTCATGCTAAAACCTTAAGAGAAAGATCCAATTTACTTTAGTAAGAATACGATTTCCTCCTATTTCACCACAAGAATGTATGATAACTGCTTATCAGTTGGTAACTTGTGGTGGGTTGACCCTGGCTGGATGCCAAGTGTCCACCAAAGCCACTCTATCACTCCCCTCCTCAGCTGGACAGGGGGGAGAAAACATAACTTGTGGTTTGAGATAAGGACAGGAAGATCACTCAGTGATTACTGTCATGGGCAAAACAGACTCAACTCAGGGAAATCAGTTTAATTTATTACCAATCAAAACCAGAGTAGGGTAATGAGAAATAAAACCAAATCTTCAGACACCTTCCCCCCACCCCTCCCTTCTTCCCCGGCACAACTTCACTCCCCATTTTCTCTACCTACCCCACCCAGCAGCACAGTGGGATGGGGAATGGGGGTTGCGGTCAGTTCATCACACAATGTCTCTCCTGCTCCTTCCTCCTCAGCGGCAGACCTCCTCACACTCTTCCCCTGCTCCAGCATGGGGTCCCTCCCATGGAAGACAGTTCTCCATGAACTTCTCCAACCTGGGTCCTTCCCATAGGTTGCAGTTCTTCACGAACTGCTCCAGCGTGGGTCCCTTCCATGGGCTGCAGTCCTTCAGGCACAGACTGCTCCAGCGTGGGTCCCCCGCGGGGTTACAAGTCCTGCCAGGAGCCTGCTCCAACGCGGGCTTCCCACGGGGTCACAGCTTTCTTCGGGCATCCACTGCTCCGGCGTGGGGTCCTCCCTGGGCTGCAGGTGGAGATCTGCTACCCTGTGGACCTCCATGGGCTGCAGGGGGACAGCCTGCCTCACCGTGGTCTTCCCCAGGGGCTGCAGGGGAATCTCTGCTCCGGCACCTGGAGCACCTCCTCCCCCTCCTCCTTCACTGACCTGGGGGTCTGCAGGGTTGTTTCTCTCACACATTCTCACTCCTCTCCCCGGCTGCAGTTGTCATTGCACAGGGTGTTTTCCCCTTCTTAAATCTGTTATCCCAGAGGCACTACCACTGTCACTGATGGGCTCGGCCTTGGCCAGCGGTGGGCCCATCTTGGAGCCGGCTGGTGTTGGCTCTGTCGGACACAGGGGAATTTTCTAGCAGCTTCTCACAGAAGCCAGCCCCGTAGCCCTCCCGCTATCAAAACCTGGCCATGCAAACCCCATACATAACTGCAACCATGTAATGACTTTTAACTGTCTACCTTTATTACAAAGTGGGTTGAGACTAAAATCCTAAACAATTCCAAATTATACAGTAAGGTTCACATAATCAGCTGCTTCTGTGAAAATTCAGCCCGTTGCTTTGTAAACACAGACTTAATAAATACTCCTCCCTTTACAAAGGAAATGAAATTCCCTTCATTAACAGTGAAATCACAATTAATTCTGTAATGGTGTATGTGTGAGTATTATAAAATTATGGTAAAATGTGAATGAAATGAGAAAAAAATTCTGTAAAATATATCAGTCTGTCCTAGTAATGTTCTAACATTTAAAAAACTGTTAGATAATGGATATATTAGGTCATCTTTAGCAAAGTGTAAATATTTTTTTAATGGGAAATCAAGGTCATTCTAACATCCTTATGGCAGTGATTCCAGTTGCTTCTTTACAGTAACTTGGGAATTTTTAGAATTCTTCCCTGGGAGTGTTCAGACACCTCATTAAGACAGTCTCAGAGAAACTAAGAAAAATCACCTGTGCCCATTCAAACACAAACACTTTAAAAACATAGGACACAGCTTCGTGCTCAGTGGTTAGAACTGGGTATTGCACAGTGTTGTTAATAGTCCTTGGTTTTGCTCTGTATGAATTTGACATGCTTTCAAGACTGCTGGTAGGTGTTGTAATATGTTTGGGGATTTTTATGTCCCTGAGTTTCACTTCTTTTCCCAAGCATGAAAATATTAAGCCCTAGCAAGGTTATTTATTTTGGTTTAATCCTGATATTCTTCTGATGCTTTTTTTCCATCTCTACAGATCCTTTTTCACAAAAGATAAACTGCAAGTGGCTAAGAGTGCTAAATGACAACCTTAACATATAAAAGGTCAATAGACAAGGTACAAGACAATGTAAATGTTTGAGTAAATCTGAAAGCCCTTTTTGGATTTCATTAAATAGGCTTAGAAATGTTCATACCTCTCATGTTAAACCCATGTAAAACCAACATGGTAGATAAACAAATACAAAGGAAGCTTTACCACAGCTAGCTGTTCCTGATGTGGTGTACACAAGGTATTTATCCTGTGTAATAAGAGAAGGCTTAACTAAGCACCTGTATTTTGAGCTGATACCTAGTTTTTCAAAATTGCTAGGGTTAGACATACTAGTTATGAAGAATAACTGCCCATTAAAGAATTAAACTGAGCTTGAGATCTGAATACTTCAACTCCCCTCTTTAGAGGCTCCTCCCACCATCCTGATGTACAGGTTAGAGCTAATACATTGCACCTGCCACTGCAGGGGTGTAGAGTTTCCTTCCAGAAGCAGAGGGAGTTACCTGGTGGATTTGTTTGTCAGTGACTACACAGGGAACATGTGTAAGAAGAGGCCTATATGCATGATCAGTGGTGTGTTAATCTTTATGTAAGCATATGAAATGTTATGACTGTGTCGATGAGCAAGAAAAATAAGAGAGTGTAATACATGCCTTAGCATGTTGTATGGAAGTGCTGGGGAGAAAGAGTAAAGCAATGCTGTGTGACTGTGTGTTAGTGATGGTACTTTATTGCTACCAAATCTTTGGAAGTTTTTCTGAAATATCAAGAGATCATTTTGGTCCAGAGGAATCAAATACAATAGGCTAGTGTGTGTGAGTCTGAAAGTTTCCCCTGAATGTGATAGGAAAAAAAGTGTCTGGTCCACTTGGAGAGTAATTTTGTTCATTTCCTAGGTGAAATACAGTGAAAATAGTTCAGAGACATGTAGTACTCTTGCTGATTTGCCTGATGTATTCTCACAAATTTACAGTAAGGGTTAAGGGACTTGTGACTTTAAATGACAGACATGCATGTTACTCCAGTATCATGGAAAGTTGTTCTCCTTTATTCTCTGCAGAGGAAGAAAAATTGTATTTCTTGTTCTAAAATGTTTGGATGCAATGTGCCATCTTTTTGTAACTGACATTTTTTCCCATTGTCTAGCTTCATTAATCCTCACTGTTGACTTGGATTCATTAATCCTTGACTGTTGATTTACATGTCAAAAGTTCATCATTTGCTAAATTGCTAGGTTATATGCTATGCCTTGAGTAATTGGTATAAAAGCACATTGGTAATGATGAGAGATCCTGCCAGACCCGTGGAAACTACTGCTAGTAGTGAGAGACAGTCTCATGAATTAAGGAAGCGTGGCTCCTTACCTGCTAGCAAAGCCGCAGAAACGCTGATACACCTGGTTACATTTTTTTTGTCCTTAATAGTATATAGCTTGTCATATGCAGAAAGGCTGTTATCTTTGTTCTCCCTCTGTTTTTCATTCTGTTTATTGAATTATGATTTACTTAAACTGAATTTCAAATGAAAGATTTTTGTTTTAGTATGAGTGTTCACTTAAACACAGTGAAAGGCATCACTGATGCGAATGGGAGATTCCATGTTCTTGCTTTGGTGACAGTCAATTACCAGTTATTCCTAAATATTTTACGTTTAGTATGTGACTTGGAAGTCACAACTGGTACACACCAGACCACAATGTCAGAATGCATGTTATCCCTTTAACTATAAATGAGCTAGTGCAACAACAACAAGAAAAGAAGTCCCACAGGTACATTTTGCTTAGTGTATTTTGTGACCAATAATACTCATGACCATTTCACTCACTTTGTCACTAAATACACTGAGGTGTAGGTTGACTCTGAAAGACTGAACCCTCAAGTTCAGATTTACTGTAAAATATGATTCTGAGATACGCTATAGGCTTTCTGTTGAGATATTGTCATTATAAAATGCCAGGACCAGGTTTTGGTTATGGATTTAATATTAGTAGAAAAAAATGATGATTCTGAACACAGCTGTTTCACTGAGGGACACTTCATTTTCCTCTGTGTAGCTTGGAGACAAAATACTATTAGTATTGGGTAGGCCTATGAATTTCTAGCTATGCCAAATGACAGACTTTTTATTAGCCATTGAACCAAAAGCAGGCTGTATAATTTTCCAGCCTGAATGGTAGGAGATAACTTACTGAGAAGAGTTGATCATAGGAAATAATTCTGGATTGAGTGACCCCGATTTAATTCAGTTTAAATTTAATAGAAACATAAACCAAATGGGTTAGTAATTACATTTTTTAATTATTTCAAAAGGGCAAGCTTTGAGAAATTAAGGGAGCTTGTTAGAGAATTCAGCTGTGCTGAAGAGCTCGAGCTCTTCAGTGTCCATGAGGCTTGATGTTTTTAAGTTTTTTGTTATTAATTAAAAATGCATAGCTTTCCAGAGTTGTCTTTACAAACTTTTGAATTTCTTGCAGGAATGGTTTCAAACCTGCTGGGTGAATGGCTGCTCAAGAGAAGAATATTACAAATATGCAGAGAGCCTGTAGGGAATGGAGGGACAGATTGATCAACAAATAAATCTGCTTCAGAAGTCAGAAAGCTCAGAAAAAGGTAAGAACTGGCAAAAAAAATGTGCTGGTAAAATTAAAACAATTAAATCTGGTAAAATGAAAACAAATAATGAAAGATTCATGCAGTAAAAATTAAAGATAATGTCTAGCTTCAATGAAAGATATATTGCTTGTTTTTCAATGGAGTCAGTGTTGAACTGGAAGAGGAGACAGGTCTCATTCCATGATAACAAATAGTCAGAAGAGCCATGAAAAGTTGCTATACTGGGGTAAAAATTAAGGTTATTTTTTAAAGACTAAAAGGCCTATTGCATGACATGGCATGTGCTGTGGTAGGAATTTCTAATAGGTATGCTGCTTTAAAAACAGATCTCTAGTTTCCTTTAATATTGTGATCTACAGCACAGATCTGTGCAGTGGCCATCTTAATTGAACAATCAGTGTGATTTATTCCTCATACTCTTTTGAACTGTTTAATTCCCTTCTAATCTAATGATCATAGGTTTTGCAGAGCGTACTACTTCCTCAGCATTCTTGCAGCATGTCTTATCACTTCTGGGGAGACCTGTTTCAAAGGCATTGTAACATTACAGCTGTGTCAGGCAGAGAAAGACTAGTTAGGCTCTGAGTCATCACATTTGTGCTCTGTGCTGCATGTTTGTTTGTGTGCTCCAGTCAAGTGTTCCAACATGTACCTGTTAATTACTTTGATTCTTGATGTTCACGGATTACATTTAACCTTCTCTCATAACTCACTCTGTGGAAAATGGGTACAGAATGTTACAATTCTAATTTCACATCATTTTACAACCATCTTAAACTCTTAGGTTTTTATATGTTGTGTATATGAAAACTCGCCCTTGTTTTCTTCTGCCATAAAAAGGCACTAGTAATTGGTTTGTGAAATGAAGAAGTCCCATGCCCCTGTCAAAATAGAATGTAAGTTTAACAAAGACTCTTGGTTGGTCTTCTTTCTGAGCGTGATTTTTATCTGTGAAGTTTAATGGAGTCCTTCATGCTGGAAACATCTTTAGAGACAAGTGAAAATAATCTGTCAGTTGCCATGGACACATCTATGTGAAAACCCTATATTCCTCTTTTACCGTGTGACTGCATACTGATATGTGCTATACTGAACAGACTGAATGTCCCCAACTTAATTCCTAACATGCATTGTGACTTTTATGCAACTCCCTACACAGCTAATTTACACAGCTTGCTTTCATTGCAGTCTGTATCAATTTTGGCAATTTCTTGCTAGAGACGTGGCACAAGCTCAGCGATAGCTCGTAATAAGCCAGTATCTTTGCTGTAAAGATAATTGTGAACATCATTAAATGAATGCTATGCCAGGGGGAATGGGTATCCTTCCAAGAAAGCTTTTCATTTATCCTGTGGTGTCAAGCACAACAAACAAACTGTAATCAGCCTGAGCTTCTTGGGATTTCTGGGATTGGAAATTTCTCCCACAGTGAAAATCCAGTACATTCATGTATGAGGAGAGCAGTGCATCCTCCACCTTCTGGTAGCACCCTAGAAGTCCTAGGCTAAACCTAGTTTGCTGTTTGCCTCAAAAAATCTATGCAGCCAGACGCTTCTGGATGAAGAGTTACCTATTGTTTTATCATTATAATAGTGTTAAAAATTGAGATTAAGGGAATTGGGGAATACTGATAGATAGGGGTAATGTAGAGAATGCATTTTACCTCCTTAAAATTTTGCTATTATAAAGGATACAGGTTATGTATGGGTTATATATGTTATAAATCTAGAAAATGAAATGGGAATAAACTGAGAAAATATTGCTGAATGTATTTCTAATAAATTCATTAACTATAAAAATGATTTTATGAGGACATAACAACGTTTTGGTGAAATGTCCAGCTGATAGGTCTGCAACCCTGTTCATCAGATACAGTGTATATGGTGCAATTTCAGAAAAGACTCTGTTTAATTCATATTCATCCTACTCTCTCTGGGCTAAAGTGAGTCCCGAGCTCATAAAACCGCTCAGAGCTCTTCTGAGGCCCTTGGAGGGAATGACAGGTTACATTGGTATAATAGTGGTTCCTTGAGATTTTGTACGAGCCAGGACTTTAAAGAGGAGGAAGTAACAAACTTGTCAGCCGCAGACATGTACAGAAATGCACTAGCCATCCCATTATTTAAGTCACTGACTGTTCACATACAGCTAATGGTAGTAATATTCCCCCACTGAAGCACACAAAAGAACAATATTGTTGATATATTCTACTCTATGAAAACAGCTTTTGCAACATTCTCTAAAAATTTTCATATAATTGTATTTTAAAGAAGGAAAATTCAGCTTACGTACTGGATTTATTTAGCTAACAGTAGAGAGGAATAAAGAAACTCTCATGTGAAAAAATATAAAACCACAGTAGTTATGTGGGAGACAATACACCATCCTCTAGCTGATACTATGCGAATCCCAGAAATCTGTGTGACAGTGAAGGAGAGTCTGCAGACCAAGAGGAATGTGTTTGTACTTTCCTAATCATAGATGACGGGATATTGCAGCCAGCTGGGCTGCCCTATGTTGATATTGTTGCAATGGCCTCGTTAGGAAAATTGAATTGCCATAATGTAAGTATATTTGCCTCCATCTGCCTGGAAATTTCCTGAACCTTTAGTGAAAGCACTGGGGTACTTGTCCAGAATCCATTCTGCTTTTTTGCTTTGATCTACCTGTTAAAGCTACTTTGCTTTGATCTATGTAATACTGACAAGACTGAGACTGACACTAAGCAGACAGTTCTGCAGAAGATACAGTGAAAGGCTTGTGCCAAAGCTGTGTAGCTGCATTACAATGAGACAACATCAGCACTAGTGACCCCGAAGAAGGAGTGATAGCATCATGAAGGCAGTAATTCACTAATACGGTTACAGTACTACAGTAACGTATGGAAAAGTTTTGTGACTAGATGCAGTTCAGCATAAAAATCTCTGCTCCTGACTGTGTACACTTGTCTGCTTTTGGCTTTGTACACTTGCAGCTAAAGGTGCTTTCCTCCCTTTTCCCTTTTGGAGGCATATAAAAGACTAAGATGCCTGCGGTGATATATTAGAAAAGAGAATGTTCTAGACATGATGTTGTGACTAACCAGATAAACTGTTAAACTAAAGCAGAACTGAAATCATTGTCATAATTCTAAGGCTATGTTATGTAAGAAGTGTTCTGGATTTGTTGGTGTTTCTCTTAGCTGCAGTTCAAAAGTAGAAGAGATTTGCATAGGCATTTGGGGAGTTGGTTGTTCCTGCAGTAGAGCTGGTGTATGGAGCATCCCTGTCCATACAGCTCTCCTGCAGGTCTAAAATGGTAATTCCAGTTTATCGGGTTGGGTTTGGAATGCAGAGGGCCAGGAAGAGCAAAGTTTTTTGTCCTGAGTATCAGGAAAGGTGGGAACAGGAAAATGCAGTAGTATGTATGTATCTCTGCTCTGAAGGCAGTAAAGGTAACTGTTAAATGATATAATGCCCTCCAAAAGTACAAAAGTAGTAGGCAGATCTTTAAGGCACTTCTTCCTTCCTCTGAGTGATCCTGAAAGCTTCCGTAAACTCAGTGGGATTCATCACATCCTTCTTCTGCCAAAGCAAGAGACTCCCATCAGTTTATGTAATAACATGATAATATTGTGCCTGTTAAAAATAGATTGTTACCAAAACCATCTCTTACAAATCAGTCTTTACATCCTGAGTTCTCTTCATTATGTTATTGAAGAATTTTTGTAAACTCAGATTATATTTTTTTAAAACAATTAGGATTGTTTCACACTAAAAATGAACTAACCTTATAAGTCAAAAGAAAAAGCCATCTTAGAATTAGTATTTCATAATGTGAAACTTTTCTGGGAAAATATTTTTAATTTGGCATTTTTGATATACAGCTGATATTTCTTGGTCAATTAACCATCACTGATGAACAAAAGAAGAATTCCTTCAACAAATTCATATGTAACATGTTGGCATTTAATTCACTGCAGCCCTAAGGCATACCAGAGAATAGATGGAGCCATCTGGAAAAGCTGGGGGGGAGGCGGCAGGGGGCAGGGGCAGGGCGTGTCTCCTGAGGGAATTCCATAGTCATCTGTATCAGTCTCTAGCAGATAAGAAGCTTGTCAGCATCATGTAATCCTACCACTTCAACACATTTTGGCACTGCACTACTTATTTCTAAACAATTGATCATTGAAAAGGAAAGTCAACTTTACCTCCCTGCTATGTGATTAATACAGAAGCAGGACCAGCTTTCTAGTTCTTTTGTCATTATGATGTGGAACTGGAGGAGAGCTGTGAGGTCCAAACTAGATCATTACTATCCTTTTCCTTTCCCTACTTTAACTACCACTCTTCTGACAGGAAAAAGGACAGAAGTGTGTCTCATACTGTCTAGGCAATGGAAGGTGCTGTCTCCCTGCCTGGATTGTCTCAACCTTTTGACAGAACTAAAAGTTGGTTTACAACTGAAATTAAGTACCCAGATACAGAAACGCTTCAGAATTAGGTGGGAATGGAAGGGCCTAGTAGCTATGAAATAATTGGTCCAATCAAGTCAAGGTCAAAAAGAATATTTGAAAATAAACCGTGCCAATTTTACATAATTCAAAGGAAATGAAAGAAAATTTTGGATTCAAGAAATTGAAATCTAATTCAGTAGTAGTTTTGGTGCCTTTTCCTTACACAAACTGGCTGACTGGAGGCTGCTTAAATTCAAAATGAAGTAGCCAGAACCTCAGAAGACAGTGATTAAGACGTTAAAAGGAAATGTTTTGCCATTAATATTCTGAAGTGTGCTCAATCTCCCATGTCTTGCTGCAGCATCTGCTTCCAAAATGCGTAACGATGCAAAAGAAAGGGAAAGGGAAAGGAAAAACAAGCTTAGACAACTTTTTATAAATAGTGAAGTTTAAAGAAAGAGACATTCCTGAGGAAGTTTAGAGGCTAAACCAAATATTAATCCTTAGGAGCAAGCAAGAAGCCCAAAGATGGGCTGAGTGGCAAGACTAATGGCTAAAATTAGTTATCTGTATTTTATAATTCTGAGGAGAGTGAAGGACAGGTAAAGACTTCTTTGGTAATGGTGATAAGAAATGAGCAACCATCTTTCTTTTCAAAGATGCTTTTATTTTCTGACTTCAGCTAGTTATTACTGGACTGGCATTGATATTAGTATTGAAAAGTAAACTCTACAGCTGTATTCAGTAGTAGAAGAATACATCCCTAGTGCTTTCACAAGCTCAGATTACTACATTTCACTATATATACAAAAAAGAGAATAAAAACATACATGGCTTATTGGGCGTTGACTGAGAAACTTGTCCGACTGACATAAAAGAAAATATTTGGGGTGGGCGTTTTTTTTTTTTTGCACTACCTCTTACTGCAAAAATTACTATGGTATCTGTACTGTGCTGCAAGATAAATTAAAAAGAAATCCAAAATTGAACAACTATGCAAAGCTATATTGATAGCTTTTTCTTAAAAAAAAAAAGAAATATTTCCTCCAGATTTCTGAAATAACCTGAAACAAAGCTAAATCTTTCACCATAGATCAGTGCTGTGGCATATGAAGATTCTGGTAAAGAAAGGATAATTTTTGTTATTTTGTGTATTCTGTTCTGCTTGGGTTTTAGTATTCCAGTTTTAAAGCACTCAGAACAGCAGCACTTTAACAGTACTGAGATTTACAGCTGCACAGTGACCCTTTTGTAAATTCATGATGATGATTGTTGGTTAAGCCACGTTATTGAGTTCCATTCTGATGCAATTATATATAGAAGAAAGTATTTGTTAATTTACCTAAGTGCTTTAAAATTTGAGTAAATTAAAAAAAAATCAAATAAATATGATCTTTTGATAATTCTTTTACTATTACTTTTAAACTAATATATACCTTATTTTCATCTTCATTCACAAAATCATCTTCTGAAACTGTAAAATGTGTAACAAAGCACATGTTTTCAAGCAGAAAATCCAAAACTCTAGTTATGTTAGTGCCCCAAAGTAAAGAATAGAGCTGAATATATAGCTCACATTTTTTTCTAGTTGTTACAGTGAATTCTAAAAAACAAAAGTGTAAAATCAAAATTACCAAAAAATCTAAAATATCTATTCAACTGCACTAATTACTGTTGAGCAAAATCTGAATTTTTATGAAAGTATGGACAAGTAACAGATGCTAGAATAAATTAATAACTTGCCATAAATATTGTATGAATTTTTTTCAAATTCTGCTCCTACAATTTTAGTACAACAATTTTTAAGCAATCTGAGAATATTCCTAATTCAATTTCAGCTCCACAGCTTTCACATCAGAAGTTTAAATCCTCCTCTTATCATTTCTGCAACTTCTAGGTCAGAAGATTACTAAAACTCAATTCCTTTCTGATTTTATAATTATTTCCCTTCTTGCAAACAGGAATGATTTATGTTTCTTTACATTGCAGTGATAGTCCTTGTTTGAAATTTATGTGTATCTTGTAAACCTCCTTATCTGCACATGAATGTTAGAATTCCAATATAGTGGAAGTTTTTTCAGAAATTATCTCAAAATCTTCTTGTAGTGACTAAGTTTACCAAAGGAATAAACTTTTCTTCTGCTTCATACCAAATTTTATTGGTAATTTCCAGATGGCGAAACTGTCCCAGAGAAGGTCTTCATCAGATACTGTCTTAAATTAACAGCTGTGAAACTGATGGCTATAAATCTCACTTATTTCTCTCTCCTAGATTAGGAGAGCTGTATAAGTTCCTGGAGCAGTTACTCTGCTATCAGCATGAACTTGCTGTCTATACAGTGTATTCAAAATATCTTAACCATTGAAAAGATTACTCAGAATATCAGAAGCTGACTGAAAATTAACATGGAACCATTTTTATCTGCAGTATCATTTCACTAATACAGACCTTATTGTACCATGTATTATACAAGCACAGAATAAAAAGATGGTTTTTTCTGTACTCCAGCAGCATTATAAAGCATGAATTCAAGACGACTGAAGTTATGTGTTTATTCTTTAGACTTGGTCAACAGAACTCTGATATCTCAAATTCTTCAACTACAGTTCATATATAGTTATCTTCCAGTTTTGACCTTAAATATAAAAAATAACTAAGCACTATGAAAATCTTCAAAGTTTCCTTTTTTGACTTACTAGTTTATCTAGCTTCATTGCAAGTCATTCTTCAGAATTTGGACTTGCAATATCCAGATGTTGGTTTAGGTACAAATTCCATTTTATCTGGCTCCCCAGAATATGTTCTTATTTGCTCTCATTCCACATAAATTTGTAGATTTTTGATTAAAAACATATATTTCCAAAGTTGTCTTTCAAATGTTGCTAAAGGTATAGATAGGTAAATACCCATGCAAGCTTTCTAGATTCAAATTTTTCAAACTATATTTTTCATGTGAGCTTTCAGTAAAGTGAAAAGGATAGCACAGTTCAGTAATCTATCCTTTGTGTTTATCTCCTAAGACTCTAAATTTTTCAAAGAAAAAGTGCAATTATATGCTAATGTCATATTAACTTCTTACCTTCATTATGCAGTTTGCTTCATTCTTTATTATTAATAGGAATATTCTTAGAAAGGGGAAAAAACAACCTGTGACTGTGTGCTCAGGCAGAGAAAGCGTTTCAAGAGATACCACACATTTGTCCTATTTACATTTGTTATTTCTCCTCAAGATGTTGTGTATAATGAATGGGAGGTACTGAAGTCAATAAGCATCCAATGATTACCCTTTAAAAAGGCAGTGAAGGTATATTGACCATAAAACAATGTTATGAGAAAAAAATGAGTTGCAAGACTCTTGGAACTGCTGTGTCATAGCTTCCATAAATAGGTAGAGATTGGCTGTAGGCAACTATGAAATGCTTCTTTTCCAGTTTTTTAACGCAACCATGGGACTCAGGGCTCTGGAAAACAATGCCTCCATGAGATGCAAATGCAAAAACTTAAGTAGCCATGAGTATAGTGTAAATTCATCACAATCCTTTATTTAATTTGTTATCTAATTAGGAGTTCAACTAAGGAAGATATAAAATTGTACAACTGAAGTTCCAATGAATGAAATATATTCAGCTTTTGTCCTTGTAATCTTAGGGGAATGGAAACCCTGCAGACAGGAGGATTTCTCTGTGAAAAAAAAGTTGTTTAAATTGCTGTTGTGATTTGTTACCCATATAAGAATAATGGGAAGAATTGTCTTCCAAATGGCTAAAAAACTTTTGTAATAAAATTATTAGAAAATTCAAGAACTACCAAAATACTTCTTTTTCTGATTGTCCATGTCATTTTTTTTAAACAGACATTACACGAACAGCTTCCCCTACAGCAATGGAAATGCTACTATTGAAGTTTCAGATTAAAGAATGCCAACTTCCATGTTTGTTATTGCTTTAAGGCAATATGGGACAAATTTCATGATAGCTAGCTAGTGAATTTATAGCTGATGAGGATGATGGGTTTCCCGGCAGTGACCAACCTATTGAAGAGGATGCCTGCAGCATTACAGGTGCATGTCTTGTCTCTATTTATTTAGACCATTATTATGCACTTGCCTGCACCAAACTAGTTAGCCATACCCCTGTAGCAGTTCAGGTTCCCAATTTCAAAATAACACTCGTAGTTGCCCTCTGTGCCTGTTTGGGTCCTTCCTTCATGTACTGTGGCACCAAGGAGTTGGGATAAGTCTCTCACCCAGCGCTCTAAACCTTTCTTCTCCTGTGGAAGCTTCTGGATCACTACATGTCATTGCTGATCTGTAAAGCAATGTGCTCCCAAATCTGTTTAATTCTTATATTCTAGTGCACATATGGGGATAGAACAACAATTGCAGTATTCATTACGACTTCTAAAACTTATGCTTCCTTTGCAACTCTGTAATGAGATAGGTCAAAGAGAAACAAAATACTCTACCTTTTTAAGATCCTTTTGTGATGTAATATTTTATTTTAACAGTAGTATTAGAAGGTAATAATGCCATTTCTACATGGAAAATTCTGGTTTTCCTACTACCTAGCAGCATCTAGGAGTTGCAGGTATACATTTTATATTTTATTTTCACTGTTTTTTCTTCTCTTTAAAAAAGTCTCAACATCTTTTTTGTCAGCTCTCTCTGACTTTTATATTCGCTGCATCTATCACATGAGGTTGCCATGGCATTGCTACGAAAATATTCAGAATCACAAGATGTTCATGAATCATTCTAGTCAGGTTTCTGAAATTAAAGTTAAAACTAGTAACTTAAAAGTGACCCTGATGTCTGTGTATGTCTTCAGACTTTACCACAAAAGTCCTGAGATCAGTTCCTGGGACTAACAATGATGTCCATTTACAGATGTATGTATATACTGTGCATGTTGGTATACTAGCAGGGCTCGTGCACCAATTATACTTCAGGGTTTTTCTTCCCTTCTCCCACACCAGCCTCCACTATTAAAAAGCACCAGGTTTAACCACATATGTATCTTCAGTCACAGTTCAGTTTCTGTACAAAAGACAAGCCCAGAAAGGTCATCTCGTCTCCTGTTTCCCTATCTTCAGGCACCATCAACTGCGCTGTGCCGTTCTTTACAGATGCTTGCACAAGCGGCTATTATAGTCTCCATTAACAGATGGAGGTTCAGCCTTACAGGTGGTTCCACTGTCCCACTAAAGAGATCTTTAGACTGCCCTTACTGCTAAAAAAGTTTTTCCTAATGTCTTACCTGAGTCTGTCTTCCTGAAATTTATTGCTATTATTTCTTGTCCTGTTCCTACCAAATGACAAGAAGAGATTGCTCCTTTGCCCGTCCCAGCACTCTTTTATATAGTGAAGACTCTCACCATGTTTTCTTAGTATCTCTTAAATGCCCTTTGTAAAAAATTTTGCATATTTAGGACCTGTTTCTAGATCTTGTGTCATTCTCATTGTTCTCTTCTGCGTATTCCAACTGACAGTGCCTAAAATCAGACCTAAAGCACCAGCTATGAGGATGCACCACAAGAGCAGAAAACCAGCTTCATGTCTCTTACAGGACTGTTTCTATATCATAATACAACGACTGATTTTGCCCATTATCATGACATATGCTCAGCCAAGTCTCCATAATAGTCCCTAGAACCTCTTTTGCAGAACTGTTGCCCATACTGGTTTTTACATACCTTGAAATTCTTGCTAGGCATAGCAAATTTATCTTGTTCTTTTGAATAACATCTTTTTTTTCCAGACCAAATCTCCCATTTGTCAAGATCAGTATGAGTTCTGAGCATATTTTCCTAACTACTGGCAATCTCTACTAGTCTGCAAATTTACTAAACCTAATGTTTATTTTGTCTGCCAGGACAATATGAGATTATGGACTAAGAACATACACTTGTGGAATCCTATTCAGTACATTCTTCTGCTTTGATAATGCTTCTTATCTGTTCTTTTTTAAAATTAAATGGATAAAACCTCAAAATTACCAAAATTATGGAGAACTGCCTCAAGCACCTAGGAATCTTGTATCACTGTAAGTCTGCTGGCCTTAACTTATACTGAAAATGGGATACAATATGCCTGCATTGCACTGAAATATTTAAAGTAACTGAAGCAAATATCAGGTATCAGAACTAATCCAGGTGTGGTAGTGTGGAGCTCCACGGGAGACAGTGTGGATAGCCAGACAGCTTTTCATGGTACCTGCACTGCCCTGATTAGACTGTTCCGAGAATCTGAACTGTACTGTAAAGTGTAGTTATTCAGGCTGCTAAGAAAATAAGGAGCTTTTGGAAATTTTGCTTCATGACTATAAGAAGTCCTACAATGTCAGTAAAGTAAAATAAAATTAAGTAAAGTGCAACACAGACATTGCCAAGCTGGCTCCAGGAGAAAATTTAACACTTTCACAAGCATCTCTGTCTCAGGTATCATGCAACAGTAGCTAATTGGTTTTGTGACCTAGTCAGCATTTCTTTCCTCATCCTAGGTTGTATAAACCTGTCATTTACTCACACCATGGAATGTGCATTCCCCTTCAGTGCAGTATTACACAACAATATTAAGTTTGTCTTAACAGAAGGAGAAACACGATTTATTCCTACTGAAATTAGGACTTCCAAAAATTATTCCTGGCAGAGCTGTGGAATGTGTACAGCAGTAGTACATACAGACTACATACCAGTGTGCTGCAGGTGTCTGCAGCATTTATAGCAGAAAATTCTGGAAACCAGAAGTTTTGAATAAACATTGCTGTCTTTGAAGTGCAGCATTCTTTCTAAACTAAGGTCGAAACCAGCACTTTAAACAGAAACGAAAATTTGTGTGAAGTTAGAAAGGAAGAAATCATAGGAGACAACCAGGGAACATCATCCACTAAGTTCCAATTCGTAAATCTTTAGTGCAGTTCCTGTGATACTTCTTCTCAAAACCAGGTTTCCACTGAGGTTGGCTTTGCCACTTTTCCTAATGTGTATCTTAGTGATATTGTTATTAAGAAATCTTTTATGTAAACCAGCAGAAAAGAGTTCAGCTGAACTAATGAGTTGTTACAGAGCTTTATTATTTCAGAGGAGCCTTTCCCAGCATGCTTGTTTGAAAAAGTCCTTTAAACTTGTGCTAGAGAAGTAACTGTAGCTTCAATATGGTTGTTTTGCCCATAGCTATTGCAAGTGGTACTTCTCCGTTACTCTTTTAGCTAGTACATTTTCTTTTTGTGTGTGTGTTGTGTTTGTCTGGAACTCTCCTCCTGGTGTGACTCAGGATCACATGCATATTGAAATGTTGCTGCTTTTTTATAAGGTTATTAGCCCTGTTTTTGACTTTTGTTAAAGCTGCTCTGTTGACTTTTCTTGTAGACATATTGCCAATATTCCTCATGTTGATCATCCAATGGAATGCCAAGAAAATTAACTATAGAGCAAAGGATATCAAAGCAGATGAAAAGCAGTAATTAGTAGCAAAATTCTATTAATGTGTAATTTTAAACCTGACTCACGACTGCTCAAATGTGTTTATTTAAACTCTAGAATGCAGCTTTATTTCTTCTTTTTTATTCAACTTTTTACGCTGATTTTGCAATTTTTGAACTATGTTACAATTGGTAGCTTCTAAACAATATTTGATAGGAGCCATAACTGGAATTACAAGTTTATTAAAAGCTGCAGGGTCCATGTAGAGGAAAAAGCTGCTCAAAAGGAAAAAAATCATGTTAGAGGACATTACCATCTTGTAAGATCTATATCTCCTCATGTGTTAATTATGTTTTAGAAAAAATACCTGATTTAGAAACAATTTAAGGAAATAAAAATCTAGAAATAAAGTTTTAGTGTAGGCTTTGCTTATCCCACTCCTTCATAAAGAGAAACCTCAGTTGAAGCCTCCAGTGGAACAATCATTACCGATACTGGGTTTTCTTGTTTGTTAACGTATTGACTAACCACTACAGCTGTAAAATACGGGGAAAGATAGTTGATCTAAAATTCATTGTTTCTCAACAGTTTAAGAACATAAACTTATTTTGAGAATGTATTAATAAATGTTTCAGCTGAATGCAAGTCTCCATAATAACTTATGTTATTAATTGAATGAATTATTGAATCAACATACTGCTACGGTGTCTGATGCTAAAACTGGTTCCATTAGGGAAATAAACCACTAGGGAAATAGATCATTACTTTCTTTAACAGTTTGAGTAGAAATCCTTATTTTAAGATAAGCCTAAGTTTAAAAAGACTAATTTGAAAGATCAACAGAGTTACTATACAGCATAGGTCTATTTGAAATTAAAGGTATTTTATCAGGAGACAGCAAGCCTTTGCTCTCAGACTTGTGTTCTGCAAAAGTTTTGATGTGACATTCCCATGTATGTCTTTTGCAGTGTACACTGCAAGATATATGTAGTGTATCTGCAGACATTTATGATATATCTTCAGAGCATAGTCTTCAGTTTAAAAAGGAGCATTTCTAAAGCCCATCAAGTCTGTTTTGAAAACTTGCGAAGCATTTTCAGTTATTAAAAAAAATAACTTTTTCAAGTCCATCTTTAACATTCTCCTCTCCCTTTGTCTCAAATATATTACTTGTGTCTTTCAAGAAAGATGTAATTTAGGTCTTTGAATTGCTAAGATTGTGTCAAAGTTTTTAGTTTATTTCAGTCATTTTAAATATGGAAATTTCCTAGAATAAAAAAATGTTATCCTTAAAAGACATTATTGTAATCCAATAGGCCTTTCTAGTAAAATCTTTCCGGTTTTCCATGAAATCAGCTATCATTATAATTTGTTGATGTCTTGTCTTTCAAGGAATGATGTTTGTAAAGTTGCCTTAGGAGGAATAAGAAGGGGAATAAAATAATTAATAAGATGGTGACAAAGAAGCAGAAAAATATACATAATATATTACTGCAGAAAGATTGGTAGACTTAAGAAGCACAAATTATAGACCATGCATTCCTATTGATATATATTTAGAAAACAAGGGAGAATATATACAATGTTCTGCGTGTGCTGGTTTTCAAAACACTATTTTTTATTTTCTTTTTTTTTTTTTCATAGTGGATAAGAGGAAAGATATGAATTAAAGCTCTACTATACTTTGTAAACCTAGCAGATAAAATTCTAAAATAAAGAAACCTAATGATTCTATCTTAAAAATGTAGTATTTTCTTGTTTAAAATGTTCACTATTAAAGTTTTCCAGTTAAAGAAATGGCTTTTGATACATATGTAAAAGCTGGATTTTAAACAAAACTAAGTATGACAGGAAATACGCAAAATTATTCAGAATCTTGGTCAATACACATCATCTCTTACCCAGGACAAACACTTCTACTCCAACTAATTAGGAGTATATGCAAAACAGATTATAAGTTCCAGAAAATTATCAGTTGGACTGCTTATAGCTTCCAGAACTGTGCAGTCCCTACAGAGCTTTCACCTTCTTTAAGGAGTAGCAGAAATGACATGATCAATATGACAGAACTCAAAATTTATTTATTCCGTGTTCTACAAAGACTACAACTAGTTATCTCTTCATTGAACTTCCTAAAAGATGTCTGCTGCTCAAAATGTTTTGACTATCCCCAGTGAAAAAAGGGATATGAGAAAATATTGGTAGATTCAGCAGGTTTTACACAAGTGTGTTCTTACACAAATCATGTCTTTTGAAAGAAGAAAAATTGAGGGAATTTAGGATTTCCTATAACCTCCAAAGGTAATGTACCTGCTTCACTTCACCCAATTTTAATTTTCTTTCACCAGCTAAGATGAATTGTATTTTTCTTTGCAGGACTGTGTAGGTAGAAAGCAAGTCCCACATTTTAGAAAGGCCAATCTAAAATATCTAGATTAAAGATTATTGTTTCTATGGTACATGCAAATATAGTACGTGTGTGTGTGTTTCAAATATATAGATTCATACTTTTAAACTCATTTTTAGCTATGTTGGGTTTTGATGCTGAAAACATTTTTGCCTAGGCACAGCAATATACACATAGGTTTGTAAATCTATAAATGTAAAAATGGAGTATATTTATGCTCTGTATCATTAGAACAATCTCCCTTGCATCATAACATTTGTCTCTTATTTACTCTATTATTTGTGTTCTTTGTCATAACTATGGTACTTATTCTGCTACCATATAAAATTCTCCCTACTTCCATTCAGCATGAAGCTCTTTTTTCATACAAAATAGATAATGATGTCTTACTACCAAACAGCTAAAATTAGTAACAGATGTCTACAGGTCATCCAGCTCTCCTGGTTCAGTCTTTTTCTTGTCCAGATACAATTAAGAATACAAAGGTAATTACTAAAGAATTCCGTCATTCTACTAACAATATTGTGTCATTATTAACCACAGAAAGTCAAAACACAGATATTGCTGAATGATGTCTGTAGAGATATCCCAATATCTGGAGACTTCAGTATTGTCTGTGTTCTTTCTATACGTCAAGTGTCTATGCTTATGCTCCAGTACATCCAGCAGGGTTGAGTCATCAACATAACCTGTGATTCATGATGCTGGCAAAGAACTTAATTCTGAACTGTCTTCAGGTTAAATGAGCTTCTTTGCCCACGTTTTAATAGCTAGATAGAAACATACAGGTAGAAACTGCAAAAGCAGTGTTCTTAACTCTGGCAACAGTTAAGAGAGACCTCAGCTTTTCCAATAGTTTTGTTTCTCCAGGTGGAATGTCTGGTTTGGTTTTTGTTTTCTGTGTTTTTCCAAAATGCTTGGTTATGCTTAATTCCCTTATACAAACATTTAAGGGATTTGTGTACATATACCTGTGTGATAAACAGAGGAAAAGGAAGTGGAAAGGGTTAGCACTGAAGGTAAGAAGTATTTATATAATGCCTCAAAAGGCAGGGGAAAGAGCAAATTGAGATTTCATGGTTTTTTGAGTGTTAAATAGCAGGCAGTGTTGTTTTGGTGGGTTTTTATAATTTGTAATTTAGTTTTGTAGTTACTATTATGCATAACATGCATTTGGTTTATAAGTTTTACCACAGTTGCTTCATCCATAGAAATTTTCATCGTTAAGTCTAGCTTCTGTTTCTCCAGGTGTTGCTTCATCTGCTACTCAGCCAGCAGTACAGGCATCATCATTTCTCAGCCCTAGATATGCTTGTATCTGAAATGTCTTTCTTGCTTTCATAGTCCTTCATGAATTTAATTTACTGCCCTTTACACTGTCCTCCAAATGGTACCTATTTATTCAGGCTACTGTAAAATTCTTGTTATTTAATAGGTAAGTTTGGGATCTCTGATATTTGCCATGTTATAGGCTTTTATTTTTCTGTTCTGTATATTCTGACTTCTATTGTTAAAATTTATTAATATGTCACAAACCTGAAAGCTAACTGAAAAAGGGTAAAAGGATACCTTACGCTGTGGTCCAAATATTGCTGCATGCATGTATATGAAGAAAAATTGTACTACTAATTTTTAAATTTTACATACAAAACGCACATAGAACCTCAATTGAAATATTTTGTCAGGGCAGGCCCAAGAAAAGAGACAAAAACACAAGATGTGGAAACTCTAACAGGCAGTAGCTCAAAGGCTGAGCTCTGACTGCTAGGCAGTTTTATTAGCTCTCCTGACAACAACAGAAACAACAGCCACCAAAAACATAATATTTACAGAATATTATCTCCTTGAAGGCATATATGCATAACTCTGATATATTTGGCCAAGTATTTAGTTAAAATTGTCAAGAGCAGCTGTAGATGTCTTCAATTTCAGTGATTGCTAGTCTTTAAATGCATTGCTATTTTGTCTCTTCAGTGGAAATGGTTTGGTTTTTCAGTTCCCCAGAGCTGCTGGAGCTGTTTTAAAATCAGGCAAATTTTTTATTATCATCTTTAAAAACAGTTTCAAGACCCCACCTATATGAAAACTTATGCTGAAGTACTAAATTCTTATAATGCCATAACCCCTACATATTTAATGTTACTTTTCTTATTTGGTCCATTTTGGTGGATAAAGAGATGTTGTATTGTATGTCAGTATTCTTGCATATCACCTGAAACTGACCTGTGTTTGCAGTGGTTTATTTGATTTGTTCTTTCACTTAAAAGTTTCTCTTGATTCAGTAATCTCATGTATTTCAATTAGACCCCATGTAACATTTTTACATACTCTGACATAGCAAGGCATAGTTAGTTTTAAGTCATTTTGTGTGTTTGCTTGTGTAACATGGCTTCAATAATCTATTCATATATTCTGGAATTGAGATAACACAGAACTGAGTTTGACCCACTAGGTATCTTCCAAAAAAATTCTGAATATTTCAGTGGAAACAAACAGAAATAGGAAATCCATCTCTTGATGATTTATTCTTATAATCAACTATTCTCAATGGAAAAAGTATGCACATTATTTCTGACTTACATTAGTTTGTTTGAAACTTCTACATTGCTCTGATTTTAATTTTTTATTTAAATTCTCTGGGGGGGTTTATGTTAAGGTTTGTGACCCTAGAAACCAGAGTTATGGTTACCTTGGGGGGGAATGAAGTGGATGAGCATACTATGGAAAACGTAACTGTTAATTGGCCCTAGATTTAGGGAGGGGTGGGGGGGTGTTACGTTGGAAGCATTTTTATATATTTAATCTATTTTTATTCTATGATGTATTGTAGAAAAGGAAAGTAAAAAAAAAAATAATTTAAGAAATTAAGTAATTCTACTGTAAAAATATTTGGATTTTGCTAATCTGCTCTATGTGGAGAGAGACTTCCATTGATTTTCTTTATTTCTGCACAATATTGTGTAGAATAATTAACTGTGGAAGTTGTTACCTCTGGTTCTGACACTCTCCTTTTTGACTGCAGAGAGTAACTGATGGAAGAAGCTTTAATGTTTACTGTTTAATAATTACACTACTAATGTTACTGAGTTACAGTTCTATCACTCTTTACTCATCTGCACCAAGTCTTTCGGACATAGACCTAGTGGAGAGTCTGAGAGTTTGTCAGGTGGGTTCCCTCTAGTATCCCAGTGCAGTGGGTCAGCTTTGCTATAATCTGCTGGTGTTGGCATGCCTGTTATTGCAAAGATCTCATCTTCTCTTGTTCAATGAATGAATGAGGTTCAGTGGTGAATAAGGTTAGTTTTGACCTTATTCTAATTTTTTTTCTGTTTCTTCATCACCCTATTTGCCACCCTAGCATCTCCCTTTCTCTGCCCCAGTCTGCTCTAAGTGTCCTGACCTATTTGTTCCTGTTAATCCCAGTTTTGCTAAATCCATACCCAAATTTAATATTTCTCATGCTGCTTACCTAGGTAATCTTGGTGTTTCATGGTGTTATTCTGTGGCTGTTTGTGTGGTAAGGCTCTGCTCCCCAAAATCCCTTTTCAACTTTCTGGTTCATACTGGTTACATATTGTTTACTTTGCATGCTTTCTGATACATTTGATTCTACATTAGCTTTGGTTCCTCTGCCTTCTATCTTATATAGAAACAGTCTGCATACCAGAGCAAACTCATCATGTTATATGCTTTTTCGATTTGTGTGATCACAGAGTATCCTATGATGCTTAGGGATGCATTGGGTTTGCGTGGCCAGGTTTTGATAGCAGGGGGAGGGCTACAGGGGTGGCTTCTGTGAGAAGCTGCTAGAAAATTCCCCTGTGTCCGACAGAGCCAACACCAGCCGGCTCCAAGATGGGCCCACCGCTGGCCAAGGCCGAGCCCATCAGTGACAGTGGTAGTGCCTCTGGGATAACAGATTTAAGAAGGGGAAAACACCCTGTGCAATGACAACTGCAGCCGGGGAGAGGAGTGAGAATGTGTGAGAGAAACAACCCTGCAGACCCCCAGGTCAGTGAAGGAGGAGGGGGAGGAGGTGCTCCAGGTGCCGGAGCAGAGATTCCCCTGCAGCCCGTGGGGAAGACCACGGTGAGGCAGGCTGTCCCCCTGCAGCCCACGGAGGTCCACAGGGGAGCAGATCTCCACCTGCAGCCCAGGGAGGACCCCACGCCGGAGCAGTGGATGCCCGAAGGAGGCTGTGACCCCGTGGGAAGCCCGCGCTGGAGCAGGCTCCTGGCAGGACCTGCAGACCCGTGGAGGGAGGAGCCCGCGCTGGAGCAGGTTTTCTGGCAGGACTTGTGACCCCACAGCGGGCCCACGCTGGAGCAGTGTGCTCCTGAAGGACTGCAGCCTATGGAAGGGACCCACGCTGGAGCAGTTCATGAAGAACTGTAGCCTATGGGAAGGACCCACGTTGGAGAAGTTCATGGAGAACTGACTCCCATGGGAGGGACCCCATGCTGGAGCAGGGGAAGAGTGTGAGGAGTCCTGCCCCTGAGGAGGAAGGAGTGGCAGAGACTATGTGTGATGAACTGACCATAACCCCCATTCCCCATCCCACTGTGCCACTGGCGGTTGAGGAGGTAGAGAAAATGGGGAGTGAAGTTGTGCCTGGGAAGAAGGGAGGAGTGGGGGAAAGGTGTTTTAAGATTTAGTTTTTATTTCTCATTACCCTACTCTGGTTTGATTGGCAATAAATTAAAATAATTTTCCCCAAGTCGACTCTGTTTTTCCCGTGACAGTAATTGGTGAATGATCTCTCCTTGTCCTTATCTTGATCCACGAGCTTTTTGTTATATTTTCTCTCCCCTGTGCAGCTGAGGAGGGGAGTGATAGAGCGGCTTTGGTGGGCACTTGGCATGCAGCCAGGATCAACCTACCACAAGGATGCATTAATTAAGGAGTTAATCACATATTAAGCAAGATACTGTAATTTCAACTGTGAACCACCATGAAACTATCTAAAGTGTGATTCTACTCTCAGGGAACTTTGAGTGAATTCAGAAGTTGTATGTTAGGCAAATAATTTCACCTTTTATAGTTTTTTTAATATATATGCTTTGCTTTACCTTTTTTTTTAATATATATTGTAGATTTAAAGCCATGATTGTTATATTTGTGTATAGAAATAGTAGATATAGTCCAACTGTCCATATCAATACTGGGGTGCAGGTACACTCTGCAGGACACTATTCACCAACTGTGTGCCCTGATGTCTATGAGCATATGGATAAAGAAAAAAACATGAGTATTTTTGACTAATAAAATAGGATTTTGACCATTCAGTCTCACTTCAGTAGGCTATATCTACTGACATAACATATATTTGTTATCAAAGCCAAACCCTTACAAGATTTGCATTTCCTATGTTTCACTGGTGTTTTGTACCTAGATATCTGGTTTATAACCTATTTTTGTATTCTTAAACCCTTACTTTTTTTCAGTGGAGGAGTATTAGAGAATATGATCCTTCTTTAGTTAATTTTCGTGGTCCTAGTTACAGATTGAAAGCCATTCACTTTATCCATCATTTTTTTCTTGATGCACTTTCCTAGATCTTAAGGAACTTTTTCCCCTTTGAAGTATTTTTCTGTCCTGCACCAGTCTTTCAGCATTTCAATTATTTCCTTCTTCATTACGATCTTCCAGTGTTCATATTTGCCTCTTCCCTTTAACTGAAGCTCTGAATACGTCTGTAGATCTTTCTCAATTTCAGTCTTCCACAGCTATCTGGAATGTATTTCTTACATTCTTCTGGTTATTTTTTTAAATTTCAACAGACTTTTCATGATGAAAAATTTAACTTTTAGAAATATATAACTTACTACTCTCTCCCTGCTTCTTCAGATTTCATTATTTTCTATATTCTAATCCTCTCCTGGATTAGAACAGACTCTTCCTTCTCATAAAATCTTTAAGGCTTTGGCAGAAGTTTGCAGAACTCTGCAAGAAGTGGTTCCATATGTTTTCCCTTTTCTTTTTCTCTTCATTAATATTGTGTCCAGCGTATTTGTCTCTTACCTGAGCTGATGCAGCACCCTACCTCTGCAGCGCTGAAATATGTTCCAGTATTAATTTGTGCTATTGTACAGAACTAGTACTAAATTTGGGCACAATGAGTAATGGTATAGTAAATGTTAATTTTTTAAAAAATATTAAAATACTTTGACTCCTCCAATATTTCACAAGAAAAGAGACGAGGAACAAAACTGTAGATGCAGTATTATCTAGAGAGCTATAAAGAAGTTAGCTGAGCATACAACAGTCAGAAATATGAAAAAATCTGGGGAGCAGGAAATGTACATTTTCCATTTTATTTTATCATAACAAAATGTAAATGCTTCAAATGAGCTGCTTAGATTTATATTTTCATTAAAAGTCTATGGTAAACTTCTTGCTGCTTTACAATTAAGTTGCATTTAGTAATGTACAATTAAGGAAACAGTTTTCTAGTTTGTAAGTACCTTTTACTAATAATTCCCATGGTAAAGGAAAAAATAATTTTCCAGCCTAAATTTCACCTAATTTTCAGATACAAGATGCTAAAAATGATAGGCAATCAATTTTGCCTGCCTGACTTGGAATCTTTCCAAGGTGGGAGGATCTAACTTTATTCAGAATGTGCTGAGTACCAACCCACAGAAATTTGGCTTGAAAACAAAGGTTGCTTTTAAAAAAAAATAAACCTACCATGAATATGTCTTTCTGTTTGTATTTATAAGATTTAACAATATAGACAGTGATCTCCTTTTATTTTAGCTGAGAAAAAAGGAATAAAGGTCAAAACAGTAATATCACTCAAAAGTTTTGCTAGCTGCATTGTAGAGCATTAATTATCTGACAAGGCTTTAAGAGTCTGATCCAAGTCCATTGAAGTGAATAAAAAAGATACTTTAATGTTCTTATGTGATTCAAAAATCACAGGATCAATTCACAGTAAAGATCAAAGATTCTTTCGGATGTTTCAAGCATCCTCTTCCCCATCCCCATGCCCCCCTTTCTCTCTATGCTTTAAACTCTCTGCCGGTTTCTTTTCCCTTTTTTTTTTTTAAAAGCAAACTGATGATTCATAGTGAGGACTAAGAATATACTTTATTCCTTTTTAAAATGACAGCACTAGATTCTGAAATCTAGCATAGCTGAGAAGGATGTACTTGAACAGAATTTAAAAGATACTGCAGATCTTTGTACTATGCAGTCATAGTTTGGTTTTGGATTTTGGTTTGGTGGTTTGGTTTTTTGGTTTGTTGTTTATTTTTTTTCTTTTTTGAATCCCACTACCTTAAATGGTCCACACTTTTTATCTTCAGATATGATTAAATTCACTTTCTTATTGTTAGAAAATTAGGATAATGCAGAAATGCAAAAGGACTGTGGTCTATCCTTTTGACTTTAATTCTGAATTGAAATGAAGTGGAGATAGCCTTGTTAAGTAAAACTGCCTTGGTGTTTTGTTTTGTTGGGATTTTTTCCTTTCTAATCTTGATGATGAGCTGTATTATAGAGCTATGCTGACTTTCACCATATCATTAGAGTGTGTACACTTTGTGGAATCAGTATTTTAAAATGAAGGCCATGAGATTTCCAGGAGATTGAAGTGTTAATTCATCATACTCTATGTCCATCTGTTGGAAAATGAGACCATAAGGAGCTCTAGAAAGAAATGACACTTCTTCAACTGGACGGTTTTTTTTCTCAAGGGTCTTGAGTTCAATCATCTGTGATGCTGGTTCACCCAGTCACTGTATTCCTATTAAGACTGTCTGTTTATCTTTCAAACATGTGATATAATGGCATAACCCTTAGGCTCCTGAAGACTACCGTGGCCTCTTGGACTGTGTGTCTCGTATTACTCTCCCTATTCTGTCATAATGACTTTGTCGTATGGTACCCAGACTAAAAAAAAACCCATGAGTAATAGAATTGCAGGGACATACTAAGTACTTGGCAGGAAGAAAGAGTTCAAGAGGAGATAATCTGATCTTCATAAACAATCAAATTTTTTTCCCCTCAGATTAGGGTTATTTTTATTCCACTGCTTCTAGCGAAGGGTAAATAATACAATGACCATATTGTACTGTTCCAGGGAGATGCTGTGTTGCCTTAGCATATCTTTAGTACTCTTTCAAATGCCAGTATGTCTGAATGTCACAGGCAGAATCCTCTTATGAAATGCCACTTCAGCAATTATCATTTGCAAAGAAGGAAGTGCAGAGAAGGAGATGAGAACTGCAAATCAGTTTGGCTTTATGTTCTAATTAGGATTTTGATCAAACATCCAGCTATCTTTCCTGATTCCTGCTGCTAGATGTAGATGTGGAGAAAGCCTTGATGTGAATGTGGGGAAAGGATCTTCCCTTGTAGGTTATAGAAAGCAGCAGGCCCTCTGTTCCTGAAGAACTATGCCTCCTGAAATGCAAGGCTGCTGCAACCCAGGGTAACAGGCTGTCCCTGGTGCAGACCACCATCTTCAGGCCTGGATTTAGGGCTGTCTGCCATGTTCTGAACACAACAGCACTGCCTCGTTCTGCTGTGGTTTAAACCCTCCTGCCTTCATTATCTCTTGTATTCTCTTTTCCTGCTGGGACACTGTGTGAGAAAACAAGCTCTTGTGAGATAGTGGTTAATGAGAGGGAGGTACTAAAACACACTGACTTTCTTTCCCTCACACCTGGACAACCTGACATGATTAGAAATGTGCAATTTGCACTATACTTTTAGTAGTAGTAGTACATGATCTTAGAATACTTGAGATTGAATTTTGGATGGTCTTCTAGTTAGTTTTAGATTCTTTTATGTTCCTCAATCCAGATATTCAAGCATGATATCTTCAATATCTCTCCTCACAAAAAGCTGTAAGATTCAGTAATGATGTTATTGTCAGCTTCTAAAATGAGGTACAGGGAGGTTAAAGCCAAAAATCACTTTGCTTAGATTAATTATGTGCCTTTAAAACTAGCCAGTAGTAGACAGTAATAGGTGCAAGGACTGTGACAGAATTCTGAGGGTCAGAATCTCAGCCTTACGTGTTCAGTCCAAGGTCAGATGGAAAGTCTGTGATTTACATACATACTCTAATCTCTGGACAGTCCTTTCCAATTCAGTCATTCCAGCAGGCAACTGGAACTAAGCCACAAACATACCTTGTGACTAAGGTTAGTTACTTTGACTGGAACTGATGCAAAGAACATCCCATATTGCAAGGCAAGTGCTCTCAGTTAGCAAAAATAAGCAAATTTTCATGTTCTGCTGCCTAGAATTTGTGCACGAATTGAATGCATAGTTTTATGGTAGTTATTCCTGATACCTGGTGTTTATAAAATCTTTTGAAAATGGATTATACTGCCTGTGTAGTTCCCCTCCCAATTTATTCCAGCTATGTTAACAATTCTGGGACAAAAATGAAACATCTGAATAAGCTTCTGTTTTGCAGATAATAATAATAGGACATGCTAAAGAAAATCCAGTAGAGGAAATCATCATTGTGGGAAAATTCATTGGACTAAAATGCTATTTACTTTCTTTTCTTACAATTTAAATTCACATTTTGAAAAGGAAATCATTATCCAAAATTATACAGAGGAAACTTTAAGGTGAAAGAGAGACCATAAGTCTTTCCCAAAGAAAAATAGAGATGTTGCAAATGCTTGTCTTAGTGGAAGAAAGAGAATAGAATTAGAGGAGATTCATTTCAATATAGCAGTTACAGAATGTGTACTCAGTCAACTTAGATGTGAAAGAAGAGGTTCATGGGCTTTACACCACTTAAAAAGAATTGGAATCACAATTAAGCCATTGATAACTTTTTTTGGTAATATAAAAATAATCAAATGTTTGGTTGTACAACCAAATGCTAGCCATTTGTAGGCTCTGAACTAATTCTGCCTGTGATTGTACAGAGTAAAAAATGGCTGCTCTGCTCTAGTAGCACACACTAACAAGCTATGCTAAAAGTAAATGCTCATTTTATTGTACTGGCTCACTAAAAAGTTACAGCTGTGGTCAGAACATCCTGTCCTGTTTGTTTAGAGAGTTATTGTGATACTAGACTGTAGGCTGAAGTCATCAAACCTCCAAAATCTTTAAACTGAAGCTTCAAGACTTTCAATGGCAGAAGGACTACCTTCAGCTACCATCAGGATATGCAACAACAATCTCACTGTGGTGTGCTTGTGTATGAAGACCAGAATCTGTGCTCATGGCTGTTGTATCTGGGGGATGGAGGAGGGAGAGAGCTCTCTGTCTCAGGACCCGTTTTGTAATAAGACCAAAAACAAAGATCCCAAGTCTGATATTTGAGGCACAGCTTCAAACTTCTGTATTCAGGCTGAGGTAGGTAAAGGATGCTTAGTGTGTTTGACTCCTGTAATTTTTGAACACAACCATTTCTGAAGATCATGGCTCACATATCAATGTTGTTTTTTAAGTCCATTTTATAGCAGTTTAGAAAAAAATGGAGAACTTTAGTTCTTGTTTACCCAGAGATGAAAGCAGGAGCACTATTGATGTTGGCAGTTCCACAAATTGATTAGAAAAGGACGGGTCCATTTGTCATTTCTTAGAAGAGGCACAGTGCAGATTTATCTTACTCACAAGCTGGTTGGGTAATGTGACTAAAACCACAGCACATCAGAATATTCACCCCCTTAGAGATTTGATATTTTCTGGACTGTTTTTATTGTTGAGCTATATTTAGGATGTATTTTACTGTGTCTTCACAAGTATCTGTTAGATGAGTGTTTTCACCCACATGGTATGTTTGAATTGGTTAAGAAATGACTATCACTTTGAAAGCTATGAAAAAACAACAGAATTATAAAAACTCCCTAAAACTTATTCATAAGTCAAATGCAATGAATGATAGAGGTGAAACAACAATAAAAGGGTTGTTTACATGACTTATGAGGTAGGGTATTAATTTGCAAATACAAGTGCTTCCACTGTGAGGATTTATTGTCTATTAGTGTGGTATGTAATAAATAGGAGTGATATTAAGCTAAAAAGATTTGAAGTTAATACAGGCTTGTTGCTTCTTGTAGAGTATTTATAGCAAATAACATGTCATTTATTAAAAACTTTAAATAACCTGAATGCTTTTGTACTGTGAATATTCAAATTATATCTAATGTTTAAACCATATTACTATCAATTAATATAAATAATTCCAAAAGCCATGGGAAACAACCGTCACTAAGTGAGACAAGCAATCACCTTCTTTATAAAAATATTTCATTCCACTTTATATGCAGATTGTAACACATTATTTGATGATCTGCTATTATCTGGCTTCTGAAGGGGAGATGTTATTTCTTCAATACTAGACAAATTAAGCATTTCCTTGAAATGGTCATTTTTCAGCAACAAGCTGTCAGTTAGACTTAGCTGAGTTTTTCTAAGCAAGATAATGCTTAAAAATTAATAATATGATGAAGAGTCTCTGGAATTGCGTATCTAATGTACGTTGGAGCACGGAGACATGAGTATTCCCACACCATAACTGACTGGGCTTGCAGATTCAGTGCATGTGCAGTAAGTTACTCTTGTATCTATCAAGTACACAAAGACAGTTCTTTTAAAACTCTGAAAATACCCTCTTTTTGGCTATACAGCTGATTTACTAAGGGATTCATTGAAAATTGAAACAGTTGTAAAAAATAATCCCTATTTTAAAACATTGGTCTTCAGAGAGTCAAAAACCTGAAATATCAGTTTTGCTCCTCTGGTTCTAGCAAATAATATCCTTACCTGGAAAAGTAATTCCACTACATTAAACTAGAGATACAGGCATTTTATTCTTGCAACTAGTTTCTACCCACTTATGGCAGAACTTCATGAATAATAAGCCAGATTTGCTTAAAATTTCAGACTACTGAGTACACAAAGCAATTATTTCACTTCTTTATTGCACTCTAAGCTGTAGTGATAGCAAAGTCACCTTAACACAATATGAGTATGAAATATGTTTCAGTCCTACAGTTGAAAAGTTTTGTATGGGAACTAGGATACTTTATGTAGTTGTTTGTTTTGGTTTTGTGTTTTGGTTTGTTTTTTTTTTTATATTAAGTGAATAATTTCCCTTGGGACTGACAAAAGTCCCCTGATAACATTTCAGACATTACATGAAGTATGTTCTATCCTGACTCACTGTAAAGCTTGGATGTAGTCTCTCTGTCATGCTTGTTTATGTTCTTGGTTCATCTATCAAAGAGTTCAATATGTGTTCCAGTTAGTGCCATTAATGGTGTGGTTACGGAGATGTGAAATTGGAGTGTGATTCTTCAGGGAACACCTGTGCTGTCAGTCTGGGTCTTTGTTTTGCCGCTAGGATCTATTCATGTACCATTATACAGTCTAATTTTCCCCCAGGTTCCCTTTTGAAGCGAGTCAGCTAAATCTCTCGATGGGGATCTGGGCACAGTTGACCACATAGGCTCAAGGGTTCTTCCAGAGATGCTGAACACAGCGGCTTTGGCTCCTGCTGCCCAGGGTTTCCTCAGATGCTGTTGCAGCTGGTCCAGAGTTTTCGCATACCCTCCTGCCTCAAAGCTGGGGCATTTAATACTTACTCAAAGAGTTACCCTACACAAATACTTTTACAGGCTACAATGTGGAACCCTCACAATTTTAGGCAATTGAACCAAATAAAAGAATACAAAACCAGTTATCTTTTGCTGGGCCACAGGGTTTACATGGTATATATCCGGACACAGCCAAGTCTGCTTCTGAAACTAATAGCTATGGGCAAGGTGAGCATAAGACCATCCAAACCAGCTGGTTCTGGCATAGTTCACAGGCACAGTAGACTTCAAACTTACAGATGGATCCCCCTCTCTCAAATTTTCCTGTCTGAAAGAGAGAAATGAGCTCTCCGCTGCAGTCACATAGTTCGATGACAGCATAAGCAAACTGTCTGAGAACCTGAAGCTGATACTTGACTCAATTTCACAGAGAAGCTGAGAGAAAATCAGTAATGTTATTTGGTCAGGTCAGAAGAGGTTTGAGACATGGTTTTAAAGTGGTTAGGGATTGAGTAAAGAAAATGCTGACACTTTTGATATCTGATAGAGAAAATGTTCCAAAGGAGAGCAAACAGAGTATCAAAGACAGATGGATAGAAAATGTCAGTAAGGGGGTGCTAAGGTAAGTGAAGATCATGAGGGAGAAATACAGCTATTAGGAGTCTGAAGACAGATGACAGGTGATGAATTTTGAATGATCCATGAGGAAGAAAAGCCTGAAGACTGTATAAGGGTTAATGACAGGGATATAAAACCTGAAATGATCTTGTAGAAATCCTATTGCCAAAGCCTTTAAAACTGACCATTATATTTCCATGAGAATACTGTTTGAAATGCACAAGTGGGCTGAATGAAAAAATTTGATTTCTTGCTAGGTGTAGAGTAGTATATGAGAAATATCAGCTGATAGTTTACAGTGTGTGATGACCACAAGTATAAGCAAGCCATGTTAGTGAAATGAAATCAGTTAAAGTCAGTGGGACTGTGGTGGGTCAGATTCAGGCCCCAGAAGTACAACTGAATTCCAAATCTCATTTTGAAATATTCTAGAAAGCTAAGAAAAGCCAGCTTCCATGGATTGTAACTCACACCAAAAATTTTTATGTGGGAAATTTCTAAATGATTTCAAAAGTAAATGTAATGCTTGTTAAGTTATAAAAGAATTCAAGATATAATTCTAGTCACATAAGTCTGCAGAGTATAAGACTAGAATAAATTAGGTTGAAGGAAAGAGAAAGAAAAAGAATGGTCCAGATTCCTTAATATCCCAGAGATTCTCCTTGTTCCCAGTGGTCATTCCCACAAGCCTGAGACTGTGAACCTGCTGTAAGTGATGCCTGCTTACTGCTTCTGCACTAGCCAGAGATGCACAACCCATCCTACTTGTAGTCTGCTTTCCAGTTAGTGTTATCCAGATTCATGTAATGCAGCCACAATGTCGCACACTTAGACTCTCTCTTTTTCTCCAAGAAAATTGGGGTGAAATCCAACTGGCATGGAAATTGCTGTTACTCTCTAAGGTTCATATACAAATAAAGGATTGGAAACATGAACAATACTGGGACAGGATGAGGAACTTCCCCTTTAGATTCCGAATGTATTTTATAGTCATTAGCCAATATTCAGATCCCCTGACATTTGCCAGTTTCAGAGTTAGAACATGTAGGAATACTACTTTTAAATTGTTGGTCTGTAATCCAGTTACTTATGTAGTTACTCGAGTTATGAGTTCATCCAGAGTAAGGTCTTTTTTGTCCTCTCTATTTTTTTTTTTTTTCCGTTCTGTTTTGGTTTGGTTTAGCTGCCATTGATTTTTATCTGCTGCTTCTTAGGAGCCCAGAATTTTCATTGCCCAGTTTGTGTATCTCACTTCAATGCCAACATTAGAGGCTCAGCAAGCCTTGATTGTTTCTATAGTAATTGGAGTTGGGAGAATGGCTGACTTCTAAAATAGGTTACCTGAACAGTCCTTTAGAAGTGTTTGTGGCCTCAGTCACCTAGGTTATTTGCCTGAAGTCAGTAATGTGAATACTGTCCTCTGGTCTCTATTTCAAACATGCTGTTTTCCTCTTCCACTGTCATGAACAGAAGTAGAAAGAACTTGGCTTCCATCAGTCAAACCTGAGGTATTCTGGAGCAGAACATTTAGAAACTGCAGAATGGTGTTGCTTTTGACATTTATGGTCGGAATATTATGTCAGCTACTGTGTCACTTTAGAGCCTTTCATTTGTATGCCATTTAATACTGCATTTAGATGTAAAATGTGTCATGAGTGGGCAAGATATTGTCACCCTGTGACTAAAACTTCCTTATCCAGGAGCATTTTCAACATTTTGAATTGTTTCTAAATGATGAATAAGGATAATTTTATTTCCGTTTACATTTCCACTGTAATGAATATATTTATGCTGTGAATTGTTGTGATCCTCAGTAGATGCTATTAGTATTGCACTCCTTAAGCATATCCATAACTTCGAACAGTTCTTACTAATCTTTTATTCTTTTGCTACTAAGAATCCTTTTTGTAAGTATTACAGAATAGAATAGAACAGAAAAAAACTTCAGGGCATTAAAGTGCCCATATGCTACAGCGTTGGAAACTTTAAACCAGTTGTTGGTATAGATAAGGCAGGCTGGAAATGTCATTGAAGTGTGGCCATTGTCAGTGTAATGTAAAAAGATGCAGTTTGAGAGTTAAGAAAATCACTGCTCTTTCTGAAAAGTCTGATACAGATGTGCAGATTTTGTCAACAAAGTCACAACTTATGTCACAAAGAGCCCATTTCTATGAGTTATATTTTCCTCCAACTAATACTTTAGCTTAGAGAAGAAATAAAGAGATTTCAATGAAAGAAATGGCCAGTACAGAGATGGGCAAAAATTGAAGCACATTCTAGACACAAAAATCCTTTGTTTCCTCTTCCCAGTAGTTTCTATGTACTATATGTGTCTTTAAACTGGCCTAAAGCGTGTATTTCTGGCAGCTGCCTATGGAATCTGTGGATCAAAAATGTTAGGTAGGAGGTAAAATAGGGTAGCTTCAGGCAGGTAGAGAAAGTTCCATTTCAAAGGAATGCAGAAGTTTTGGTATGGAAGTTTTCAGACTTTATCTCTGCTAACAGCTGTGATACAGAAATGCAGTGGTAACCCATTATGAAATAACTGTACAAGTGGAATGCAAACTTCTGTGGACATAGGTTCAGTCCATAGTTTCTAATTCACTGATTGTTTACATTCTATGTCTTTCAAGTGGCTAGTAAACAGTAAGCTAGTTAGCCTCTGTGGTGATAACTAAAGGGAGCTAGGTGCCTAGACTTGTTAATTTTATTTCTGAGTGCCCAAAGCTTCGCTTGCATTCATAAGTGTGATGCTCGTAAGCACTCCAATAGAGAGCAAATGCTTGGATCGAGTTTTGTACCACCCTTCAGTATCTTGAAGCAGCACATTGTTAGTAAGCACTGTGTAGGTTGTTAGAAGGTATAATGTTTCCATCACTGCTTCACTGAATGTGGAAGCATAGCAATGAAGTTTTATCTGCCAGCTCTACTGTAGGTCTGATAGTGCTGTAGTCAACATCGTGCAGCAGCAGTGGCTTCGGTAGTCACAATTTTGCTCCATTCTTAGTGTACTTATCTCCAAATTGGTTATGCAAAACTTTTAAGATAATTTTATTAGATCATTAGATCCTCTGTCCACTTTCTACTACATCTGTAGCAACACTTTTTAAAGAAATATCTATGTTTGTTCAGGACGTGTAGATAGTTACTCCTTTCTTTAGAAATTTTGCATGAAAGCAGACATATACACAGGTACCTCTTCTTGTGCATTAATGCCATAATACCTTTCCTCTCATCTGAATTAACTCAAGTAGGCTCAGAAAAATAATTTTTCAATTGTACTCATATTTTGAAAACTGTCTTTTAATGTTTTTTTGCCATTTCTTATTGAGTTATCTAAAGAAATGTTATATGATGTCTAAAAGCCAGCTGGCAGTTTCTTGTTATCAGGGAACTTTTCCTTTCTAAAAAATTCTTTGTTTCAGGGACTCATTATTTTCAAGTTTAAGGAGTAGAGAAAAGAAAAGGAATTCTGAACAAGCTGAAATACCATAACCTCCAAAGTCATGTCTGTAGCTAATTCTGCTTCAGTGCTTTCTCATTGTCACTAAGCTTTTGCCAATTAAAACTAGTTAAAACTGAGTTCCTAAATAATTTTTTGACTATAAATTTGCATTTTCTGGATGTCTTTTCTAGACATCCAAAAATAAGGCATGTAGTCTAGGCTCCCACTATAATCAATGGGGAGAACAATGTATCTTCGTAAGCAATTTGTCCTATGTCTCTTGGATACTAACTTAGAATGAAATTAGTCACCCCCAGAAAGCACTTCTCTCTTTCCTTTCCAAGTGAGGGCACTTACAGTGATCAGCTTAGTTGGTTAAACTCCGGTGAGATTAGTATTCTTACTGTATCCATAGTTCCTTTAAGATAAAGGACAGTGACACAGCATAAAGTTTATTGCAGGGAATTATAAAAATGCAATACATATAAAAATGCAATCTGTACACATACGTAATGCATACATTGACAAAAATCTGTCAAATCCTTCTGCGTGTTTTTTCTGTGCTTTTACTTTGGACATTCTCAGACATTATTTTAACAATAATAGAATATCCAAAGACATTTCTCCCCATACAGTGTTAAACTGAACTGTCTCTTTGCTTGCATAACATTACATCTGATGAGATAATAACTTTATTTAATTGATACAGCCATAATTTTACTGAATCTTACTGGCCTGTTCTGGATGAGGAATACATGCCATTTGATGTGTTGCACAGCTAGCCAAAGCGATCCATTGCCTGTAGATTATGTTATTCTTTACTGAGCCATATGGACTTTTTATTTCCCTTGTAATGTGACCTGAAATAAACCAGACCATAGTAAATAGAAACATAACTGAGAATTTTTCTCTTTTAGACTTGGTAGGTAGATGTCTGGATCTGATTGAGTCTTGGATTTCAATTCCAACAATTCTGACAATAGACTGATTTCCTTTCTGCTTAAATTACAAAAAGTTTTCCTGCAAAATAAGCTTATTCAAACACTTCATTATCGGTTGCATACAAATATTTAAGTTGAAGGAAAGCTCTACCATAATGCTTTATTAAAAGCTGATGAAGTTGATGTGTTCTTGTGAAACATTTGGGATTTGTCTAAACAACCTTTTCTGAAACACAACAGTTTGGTTAGAGAACTTGCAGCCTCCCCCTCCCTTCAGTAATGAAGTCCCCACTAATGTAAATAGTTCCCATAAATGAGATATAAGATTTTCTTCTTCCTTTGTATTCTTTCTAGTGCTTCTAATGAAATCTTTTGGCATAGGGCTCTTGTACAGACAAGAGTTGAAAAGATTTCCATCTCCATTTCATTTAAAGCTGATAGGATATTTGCATAAAATTATGAATTACATCCTCTTCTTTTCAGACTCTAGTATAAAACTGGCCATACCACAGGATGGGAAGAGCTGACTCACTGCTCTAATTATAAATCTAAAGACTAATTAACTTTCCATGACTAAATTAAATTCCAAAATAAAAAGAACAGAGAGAAGCCTTTAAACAAAGATTTAAAGCCCACTAGAATATAAAGTACAAAATATATTCAGGAGGCTGTTTTTGAATTTGACATTGATGAAGATGTACTGTATTTGCAAGCGGTACATGCAAAACTAGTTTGGGAAACAGACATTCAGAGCTTAACAGCTGGGCCAACACTGTCACAACTAAAATGTAGTACTGCAAATAGCTGTGTAAATTCATAACAAAATTCTTTCCTGCAGCATTGTTTCATAACAAGATTTGTTTGTTCATTATTTAAAATTAAAATGGATCAATCCTATTTTTATTCTACTGGAGGGCAAAACCCACAGAATATATGATTCCTGGCAACTTTTTTTTTTTGAAGTTGAACAAAACTGCCTTGTATAATTGACAACATCTTTGTGGACTGGGGAACAAAATTCCATTTCCCTCACTGGAGCTGAATTGGCTTCATGAGTCCAAATAGCAATAAAATTCTCCATCTGTCCAAAAAAGCAAATAGACCTGATTCTGAATGGATGAATAGAAGATAGTTTGTTGCATATTTTTATTTGTTTCTATTCCAATAGAACCTTAATTTAAGATTTTAGTATGTCTTTGAAATAAGGTCATGAATAAATTAATAATGGGCTGAACAATTCCTTTGTCTTCTCTCCAAGTTTTTATTCCCAGAGGTTAAGACTGAGTAAACACCAAAGATGTAATTTACAGCCACTGTCTCTGTCCTCAACTACTTTCAGTGAACGTTCTGCATTATTCCTCTTGATACTTTGTTATATGACTGCTAGACACTGTAGATTTTGCCAGTAACTAACTCATGTGAGGACAACCCAGAAAAAAATCTAAATAGGCTTACATTCACACTGTTAATGTATGACTTTTTGTGAGTTCTTTAAGAGTCAGACAGAGGAAAAGATCAAATATTAATTTGCTATTCTGCATTCTGAATCAATACAAACCTTTTGTATTGTTGCTGATTCTGTCTTAAATATGATAATGGCTATAAAGTATCAACTTCTGCTTCAGTGATTTGCCTCAAATATGTGATTCTGCTTTTCCTGGATAATGAATTAAAAGAAAATGTTGAAACTTTTAGTAATGACTGTGTTGCATAAGAATGTGCTGCTGATTTCTTCTGAACTGCTGAGGGATCCTATTAAAAAAATCATCTTTCAACAAGAAGTATCAAAATCAGATACTTTTTTCAGAGACTGGTTATTTAAAGTTATTGATAAAATGAATCTGGCCAACAGAATGTCCGCAATTGAATACTACTTAGGAGAACTTACATACTGTTGTAGCCATTATCCTGTAAGAGGCTGAAGTGGGTGTTCGTAAGCTGTAGTTAGGACTTCAATAGCCTCATTCTGGAAGTCATTGGTTACTTCAGCTTCATTATTAATCTACCATACTGCTCAATATCTCTGAAAGTCAAGCTAATAACAAAAATAAATACATTGTTATATAAGAATAATTATTATTACTAATATTACTTAAGAACTAACTCATCTGTTGCTTCAGTATATCATTAAGCCCTGCTGAGTTAATTAAGTTATTAATCTTAATATTGGAAAAATTCATGTTCAGTTTCTGCAGTTTTTTATTAGAAATTATTGCTTAAAAATACTGTTTTAAGAATGGAAAAGAACACAATTTCTAATATGTAATATTAAAGCATTAATAAGTACATTATTAATACATTTATGTTGGTTGAAAGATATCACTGAAGTAGTGTCTAATTAGAATGGAAAGCCCAATTAAAACAGAGAAGCACCTACACATTAGTTCAGTGAATTTAATTTTTTTGTATGATACTTCATGTTTATAGTAAGTTTCACATTAATGGTATGTAGACAGCAAAAAACTTCCTTTCTGAAATGATTATAATTTTTAAAGGTATTCTTACCTCCCAAACTGAAAATTTTACTGATAATGTGACAAAATGGTTATCTTAGCCGTGCAATATGCATTAGATCTGATTCATCACCCTCCCCACTTTATGGAATAAATTCTTATCTGCAAAATTGATGTATCCCTTGACTTTAGCAGTCATGCTGATTTACATCTGTGGGATCCAGTTTGGCACTTACTGCAGACTTCTTTAGTTACTGGAAATGCAACATGCATGTCTTGAGAGTTGATGACTAAGGAAAAATTGAAGTCATGCCAAGAAGTCCAATTCTTTGGTACGATGCAGTTCCACTACTTTCCTGCTACCGGATGCCACTGCACTGTCCAGAGGTTCAGTATATCATAGAGATGCAATGAGCATGGGAGCCAGCACTTGAGTCCTTTAGAGGTTATTGAGAATTTGAAAAATTTGCATTTCTTGAAAGAATTCTTCTCATAAGTACCTACTTTTAGACAAATTGTGCCTGAAAAATTTGCAACTTCAGTGTAGCATGCACTGTATAATAGCATGGGTTTGTTTTTGAAGTCACATGTGAAGAAACATTCCTGGATACATAGAGAGGATGATGCTGTGGGGGCTGGCCCAGGGTAGGGTGCAAATACATTATTATTTATAGATTCTTAGATCACTGTGGGATATGAGTATCTGCATTGAGGATTACATTCTTTGTCTAACCAATACTGAAAATTATTACTTCAGGGACCATATAGATTCTTACTTCAATGGTACCAACTATTTTTGAAACCTGTTTGCTTAAGAAACTCCACTGATTTTGTTTACAGTGTTCTCAGCATATTCTCAGCGTGTTTTGTTAATGAACTAACAGCTCATTCTTAAATTAGACATGGGCACAGAAAAAAGCAAGAGTAGATGAGGGTGAGAAATACAGAAATTGGTGACGATATGGAATCTGAGGTAGATAAAGCTGCTGAGAACCTGAGACCTGGTGGAAGAATCCAATCTGGAGGAAGTTTTTTTTCAGACACAGTTACTAATGTGAGATTGTTTAGAGCATGTCAAACCAGGTGCCTGATCTACCCTCTGCTGACTTAATTAATGTTTTATCAACAAGTGTAGAGACAAGAATGAGCTAGGTACTCTTCAATTTCTTTCAGTCTTAGGTAATTTGCCGAGGATTCAGTGGATTCTGGCAAAAAACTTAGCTTTTAGGTGAATGCTGGAGGAAACTGATCATTGTAAGTACTGCTAATTTTCTATATGCAATAACTGAAAATATGATTTGGTTGAGCGTCTTGTCTTTAAAACATAAAAAAAGAGGGAGTCAAATCTCCTCAAAAAGAAAAGGTTAGACCAGATTTTTAAGACAACTCTGTATGTTGTTTTCAGCTTCTTAGCATCAAAGTTGGGACCAACTCTTCAAAGGAGGTAACTTTCCATGTAGATGTCAAATATGGAACATGAATTGAGATCCAGCATCTCCTGGCTCAGAGGACAGTGTGCTGGAGATGTAAAGAGGAAGTACACTATAAGCAAATGGTATTATATAAATAGCTAGCCAAATTAATGATGGGGGATGCACTCTTCCACTCCATATGAATCAGGTACAATGGACACTGCAGATCCAATTGAATTAATTACTTATTTGGCTCTAAATAGGGACAGAATTTTTCGCTTATCTCAGCCTGATTTTTGCCAGACTATGCAAGTCTTTTCTGTAAAGAAAAAAACCCAGAGTTCTCATTGCTTTGATTAGGCAAAAAGTATGTAAAAATTATTCTAGGTTTTTTCTTTTCTTTGATTTTCTTCTTGATGATGAAAAAAGTTGGGGCCAAATAATACTCACTGTTCAAGGGAGTTCTGTAACTTGATATTTGTTCTGCATTTACTCAATACTTATTTTCTGAAACACATTTAAGTTTCATTTTGTATACCATATTTTGTAGAATCCCTCACTATTCTTGTTAGGCAAGAAATCAATTATTCTATTTTTACACTTTTAGCAATTTAAAATCACATTTGTTCATCTGTATGTTTGCAATGAATGTATGCATTGTTTTAATGAAATATGATGTTGATTTCAATTGAAATTCAGTGATAAAAATGCATAATAATAGATTAGAGAATTAAACTCTGAGTTTATTGTAAAAAAAATTAAGCTAAGAGTACAGACATTTGAAGGACTTCCAATTTTAAGAAACAAGTCTTGTTGCCAAGGAGTAGGGAGTTTATAATATACGACTATGTTTAACAAAAACAGGTCAGATTTTGGATAGGGGAAGAGTGCAGTAAAATGTATGTATCTGAAATTATTTTAATGATAGCAGGAATGATTTTTCATTTTATGATAGGCAAATAATTGACCAAATTTCAACAACTCGCTCAAATTGTCTTTACACTGACAGTCAAGAGTGGAATAAGCAAGCAAAATGAATCTGAAACACATTAGTTATGTTTCTTCTCCAAGCTCTGAATTGGTTATGCTTTGTATGTGTTCAGGCCACAAAACTTTGAAAAGAATGATGTGTACAGAATGCAGATTGAATTCAGAGTAATTCTGTACTTAGTCCAATTAGAGTTATGTGTTTTACTTGACTTTACTTGGAATATATCATTCTCTCTAGAATAATGTCTTTCTGGAGAAATGAAAAGATGTTCACATCTCATTTGCTTTAAAGAAAGGAAAGAAGAGGTGTGAAATAATTCTGAGATGATTACATAGTTAGCAATTACACCAACACAAATGCAGCTCAATGATACCCTTCTAATTCACTGCGGTTCTTCCTATAGCTGCACCGTGGCTTCTACAAGACAGACTTCAGCTTGAAGCCCTGGGCTGGTTTCATTGTCAATCAGTCAGTGTATTTTAGCGGAGGGTTTGTTTGGTTGGTTTGGGGTTTTGTTTATTTTGGTTGGGGGGGGCGACAGGGGGTGTTGACTGGCTGTTTCTGATAATGAGGAAGGAAAACCAAGTATCTTTATGCCATGTCATTTCATTTATCAAGAAAGGTAAATGTATGCTTGGCTTTAACCTTTCATGGTCATTTCACACAGCTGAATTGTAACAGAGGAAAGCAGAGAGGGAGAATTCAAGCAGGTGGCTCCAGTTAAGCATTAATCACTCCTGAGTAATAAGTGGGCGGGTGCTGTGCTCTTTAGAAAAACAAACAAACCAACGGAAACACCTTTACTTAGTCTAGGGTGTTCAGGAGGAACAGGAGAGAAGGAAACAAAAAAAAAGCTGAGGGTAATTTTGTATTAAAAAGAAAAAAACTGTATTCATTAAGGAACTGAAAAAAAAAGATGAATGCTATAGAGGAGAAAGTTTTGCTTAACAAGTGCTATATGTAGTCTAAGGTTTGTCTTCCTGTGAGATATTTCATCTGCTGGAGAGGTAAGACAACTCAAGCAAAGTTTTTTGAGAAATTTTGGTACAGGCTATTAAGAACTACTTTTTTTTCCCTGGCTTATGTTTAGAAGCAATATTTACAGCATCTTGATTACCCCAAATTGTAGGTTGGTGCCAGCTGCTTGTAAATGTAAAGCTAAAGTTGTTGAAGTGGTCATGTTCTAGTGAAGATCTCTTCTTTCATTTTGGATAGGAAAATAATTCATAGACTGGCTGAAATGTTTGGCCCAAGCTGTAAATAAGGGGTGGATGCTGAATGGGAGTGTGTTCCTGAGTCCTGTACGCTTGCTACCCTTCCCTGCATTTTAAGTGTGCACAAACTGAGCATTTTGTTCACTTTGTTCAGAGGAAAAATAAAATATAAAAAAGATAGGCCCCATAATTATATTTCAGTTGTGCTGTTTATTAACTGCAAAGCCCAGAGCTTAACTTTCAGAAGTTGTCAACAGCTGTGATATATACTGTATCTGTATCAGGAATAGCTATGTGTGACTTGTGCTGTTATTCATATTTTTTTATGCATAAGTTGTATTTCATAGCACTGGTGCAAAGGATAAATACCTTCTTTAGCATTTATTTTATGTATGGAAAGTAGGCTTGGTTTGGCTTTGAAGTTTTTGGATGGGTTTTTTGGCCTTGTATGAACTTACAGGCCTTAATAGCAGTCCAGAGAGGCCCTTGTTGTCTTATTGCTTAAGAATGTAACTCTCTTTCTTCACCTGTAGTTTATTAGTGCAATGACTGTTTATTATTTGCAAAGTTTTAACGTACAATTCATATTATTCCTATGCTGTGCTTAAATGGGAGCTCTAGTACAGAACGCAGATAGTAGTCTCTTTGGTCTGTTTTGTTTTCTTAGGATATTTACAAAAAACAAGTAAAAAAAAATATTTGGTTGTATTATTCTAGTGATCCAGCAGAAAGCTGAATACTGGACCTCAAAATTGATTCCCTTGGGCCAAGCCTTAAGGATAAGCCTTTAAAAAAACCCTACTGTGTCCCCATCAAAGGACTCATTCCACCATCTTCCCTGTTTTCTCTAGTGCAATCTTCATTGCCAACTGCAGCTGATCAGCGTTATCTCAGATTCTTGGACTAGCTATGCTTGTTATGCATCCTTTGAGCTTTACTGGAGTTCAGTGTTCTGTAAGACAAGTACAAGCATTTAGTATGTTGTGGTCTCTACTACATGGTCCAGGGGGTGTGTATTTGCTCCCAGTAAATTGCTGTCTACATTAACAACTCAGCATGCAAGTTTTCATGCATTGGGGAGGAAGACAAGACATCCAACAAAACAGCAGTAAGAGTCAAAACTTTCCTGTCAAAAGAGCTTAACTTTATCAACTGATCAATCTAACAACAAGGTTATATTACTGTAAAATTTCAAGCCTTTATCCTGATGTGGGTATTGCATTCCTTCACAGAATTTCTGCAATCTAGCCCTCGGCAACTGTACTCCATGAGAGTGCTGCCATCCTTACTATCCTATCTTGTTTGAATAACTTTAATTTCAATAAAATCTAGTTTATTTTTAAATATTTGCACAGGTCCTTGGTAGAATCATTTACCTTCCTGAAGATAACATTTGTTTTTCCTTATTTTCCTCTGGATGAAGTTCTGTACCTTTGAATTTCAGCCTCTGATTCCGAACATCAGGTGTTTCTGTTTAGCAAATTTAGGTACATATTCTTTTTAAGACTTTTACCCTAGACCATGGTCTGGGTGCTTGAGGACTAGCATCTTTCAACCTATCTTCTGGCTGTGTTTCCCTAAGAATGGAAGTTCATTCTCTTTGTCCTTGAGCTGGAAATGAATGCCCCAAGCCTTAAACAATGTGTGCTTTAGAAAGTGCATAGTGAATTGAATAAAAACAAAGTGAACATACCTTGTAGAAAATTGGAAGTGGTCCACCGAAACGAGCAAATGCCAATCTTAATTTGTAGTATGTATTAAAGTCTTTAAGCTATCTCACATATTCTGAAGTTAATTCAGATTCAAACTTGCAAGAATTATGGAATCTGCAAACTCTTTCATTAGAAAGTTGCATCACTTTGCTTTGGGCAAAACAGGAACTCCAGATGTGTTTTTCCAAGCCCAGGTGACTGGCCCAACCTGGACCCACATTGCTTCTGCGCATCTCCTCCTTCATAGATAACACTTAAACTTGTCAAACTAGCTTTCTTTGCGCTGTTTGCTGGTTTCTCTTCTATTGCATGGCGTCTGTTCTTGAAGATGCTTTTCAGTCCTTGCTAGCAGATATCTCAGCGAGTTAACAGTTGTCAGAAGCTATAAATCATCCCATGGGTAAAATAGCGGTTTGCTTCTGATGAAGAAAGCACACTTGTTTGCAGAATTTAGCAGAACAGCAAGAGATTGTGCAGGGGAGAATTCTTAGTCAACTAATCTGTTAGCCCTGTGCGTTGGACCTTCACATGTCTAATCCAGTTATCATCTTTTTTCGTTTCTGTATTTTATGTGTCCTGTATACATACAGGAACTGCAATTTTTTTTAGCACAGAGCATAGAATCCTACTAGTGAAAAAAAAATAGTGTTCTTCTAAATATAAAGTTTCAATGTCTTTACTAGAGTTTAGGCTAGGTCAATCTGCACTAGATGTGAAAAACAATACCTTATCACTGAAACATACTCTGTAGGTGTATGTATGTTAATACGTGCATTTGTTATCAAGGTTGTACAGCAGCTTTATTCTTCTCAGTTCTGTATTCTCTAAACTCTGACTGGTGGTGGGCAAAGCATGCTGTGTTTCAATAAGCTTTGCTTGCAACCTGCTAAATGATGGCTTCCCATTTGTCTGTAGGATTATGGGATTACAAAGATGATCATTTCTCAGAAACAGCCTTCACTCAGCAGAGCTGAGAAACTCTTTGAAAGGGGAACGCAGAGGATTTTTTTCTTCTTTTTTTTTTTAAGAGAAAAAAATTTAAATGTATTTGAAAGATATTATAATCTAATATCACAGGGTTGAATCTGCAAAATTTGGAGTGAGAAATACTGCAGACTTGCAGACTTTTAATGTTGCTCTTGGATTTAGCTGTAATTCCTACTTCTTGTTTATGCCATGATTACTTTCAAGATCCCCTCTGCATAAAAAATGTTTGCTGCAGTGTTTGTTATTATTTTCTCCTTTCTGGCTGATCATCTGACTGCTGTTGTCATTTTATATTTCTGGCTTTATGGTCAAGAGTTGCTTTTGCTACATAACAGTGCAAACTTCACTGGAGGAACACCTGTGTATATCCTGTTAATGGTCTGGCTTTATAACACCCTTGTTAGTATTGCACAGTACTTCTGCACGTGCTTCTTACATCTAATCCAAAGAGAGTAAGATCAGAGAAAAGTGTAGTCTCACCCTTAGCAGTATGAAAGGGAACAGTAATACAGATGTCAGAAGCAAAACAATATAAGGGGATATGGATAACACTTAAAAGAGGCATCTTCTCAAGTTCTGCCATAACCATAAAGAGACTAACTTTTGCATTAGTTTCTTCCTAAATAAAATTGGGTGGGTTCTTAATGCACTCCTACAATGTTAATTATAATTAATATTGCCAGATAATGGTGGATTGTGATTCAGAATGTTGTTCTCTTTCCTTCTAGAGATATTTGGTTTAAGTCATTTGCTTGTAATTGTTTCCTATTGGGCTCCAAAAACTTGCATGAAACACAGCCTAATTAAAATTAATGCTTATTCAATCACTTGCAAGGCATTGCTCTTCACTAGGAGCTGGAACATCCTCTATAGTTACAGTAACTACCCAAATGTGAACTCAGGTGAATTAATATTCTTGCAAAATCGAGTCCTGGCTACAGTATAAAATAACAATTAGCAACAATTATGGCTGTCACATAGTGGGAATTGATGACTTCATACAGCACACATTACTTATAGAATGCTTAAGTAAATCTTTGGCAGCAGTCTATATTTTGCCAAACATACTTGGCATTTCACTGCCTCTGATATGCTCCTGTCTAGGCAACAGCAGCTGGAAGAAAATGAAGAGAAAGAAATTTGTGCTATAGGTACTGTTGACCACAAAGGCATGAAGTGGAACTACAAAACTGTGAAGAACATAAGATACTCTTGTAGCAATAAAGTACTTTAAGAATTGGTTTGGCATTTAGAACTGACTGAGAGAAATATTTCTATTTTTGGACATTCTGAACTAAAACGTAGAGAGAAGAGTTATAGCTAGAACCGTGTTAGCATAGGATCAAGACTGTGCAAAAACACTTTAGCTCTCCTATGGGCATACGGAATGCAGTTATGTGATGCATCCTTTTGCTTGTGTAGTATCGTTCTCACTAAATTATCCTCTGTAAATTAATACATAGATCAGATCATTGGAAAAGACTATGGTATTTGCTTCGAATAGTATTGTTTCAAAAGACCTGTCTGTTAGTAGAAAGCATCAAGTGAATAATTTGTCTAAGAACTTGAATGGCAAGATATTACAGCTCCAGGCTTAATATGTTACCTAGGATATAGGAGACACTTGCGTGCTGTATTTAGCTTTAGTAAACTTACTGATCCAGCAGGTTTTTTTGGTGGCATTCTACCCGAGTTTGTTGTAATATTAAATTGTCAAATGTTTTCCCTTAAGTTAAAAGATATTTACATTGTATCATGTGTACTCATGTCAACAAAATCAATTTTTTGTGGTCTACTGTATTTTTCTTCCAAACGAGAAAATACTTTCATGGATATCTGAATAACAGTGTAAATAAAATGGAACATGTTTGGCTTACAATATGGCTTTATTCACCATGACAACCAATACATTCCTATTCTATTGCACCAGACCTTTTCTAACCTCTATTCATCATAACATTGTTCAAAAATGAATTTGTGGGGTTTTATATATATACTTTTTTTTTAAATAGCATTTAGGAACAAAGCACACTGCTTTTTATGAGTGGGCATCCAGATATGTGAACCCAAACTAGGACACATTTATGGCAAGCTTTATGGGATGCTTGTCTGATGAAATGGAAGGTCATTAAAATTCAAGGAAGGTTACAGAAACTTACCAGTTGATCTGTAGAGACATGAAGATTAGATTGTCAAATTCAACACCCGTTGTGAGGCTTGGCATTTAAATTACTTCAGTGGCTCCTGCCAGGACTTAGAGAAAAGCTAGTTCTTTAAAGATGAGTGCTTTATTGTTCAGTGTAAATGCAACGAGACTTGAAGCACAACATAGCATGCCAGTGTGATATTTTTTGGGTTACAGTGGCACAAATTCAGTAAGACATCACCATGCAAACCATTGTGTGAACTACATAGTCTACAGATAATCCCTGTCTGAAATATTGTAATGGCAATAAGGAAAAAAAAAGGGGGGGTGGGGGCACACTGATTTAAAAAAAAGACAGTCTAAAGGTGTGGACATGAACTGATGCTTTGGGATAAGTTTTTGTCCTGACCTTTTTTCTTAATCTGCGCTACTTCAGTTAAAAAGCTCACTGATGGCAGCAGTGTATTAACAGATGACAAATGAAGGCTCAAACGGCTTGAGGAAAAATGTGCAGGCAAATAAACTGTTATCTATATCAGAAAAATGCCGCTGTACAATTTGAATTGTGGAGATTTTTATCTATGTATGGGATTGCTCAAAAAGGCTTGTCACTCCTGTAGTAGTTAGTGGTATTATGTATTGTATGCTTGTGCCTTCTTGTGTCTCATTTTTAAACCAGTAACAAATTCATTATATAATTAAGTAATTATTGCTTGAATTTTTGCTGTATAAGTGTTCCCAAAAGGATTACTGTCATGAAGTTTCCTTGAGAAACCAAGTACTCGCCAAAGGCACTGGAGTACTTATCCTGCACAATACTAGTGATGTTGAATAGTCTGAGTGAGTTTTTGCAAGAACTGATTCTTACCTATCTATCTAGTGAAGCTAATTTCCCCTCCCTAGACTCCATCTAAAACAACAGGTTTTGGTTCTGACTCCCCACACCCCCCACAACCGCAAAGCCAATCTCTTCTCACTGCATATAATCTAAGGAAATCAGATAACTGAGATTGATCTATGTAAATAATCTTCTTTCCTAATGTTCCAACCAGTTAAAGATTGATGTCCCTATGCACCATTGTGATTTCCCATATAGAAAAGATATATTATGCTAACATTGGTCCTTAAATAGATTTTCAGAATTTATTTTTTTAAAGCAGTTTTTCTCTCTGTTATTTGAAAAAAAGTTTTATATTTTTTTAGCTGTAAAGGTGGCATGAAAAATGAGTTCCAGCTAATCATTAAACTAATTTAATTAGCAGACAATTCACTTAAGAAAAGGAAGGAAAAATACTAGGATGTTTTTTCTGAGACCTGATTAACAGTATCTTCAAAACACATATAATATCACATAATAATGCTATTTTTGAAATTAAATCAATCTGTTACAGATACTTAGGACTTCTTATGAGATATAGCTTAACTATTTTGGATAACTCTACATAGGGTAGATATTCACTCTCAATGTATGTTTTCAGCATTAGATGATTAATCTTTATTAGTAGGCTTCAATCAAGAAAAAGGCAGGTAATTCATTCAGTAGAATGACTAGTTCTGGTTGCTGTCTCAAGTTTTTTTCAGAGGTTACCCTGCAGATCAGCTACCCAGGGTTCTTTTTAGGTCATCCTCATTCTTTACAAGAAAATGAGCAGCCTTCTCTTCTTCACACATCCAAATTTTGCGTAACAAAGTTACTCTTTTCTAGATTTTTTTTTTCTGATTGTCTGTCTCTGTAGTTCAACCACGTAACCTATTAACAGAAAAGGAATGCATTTTTCTTCCTGAAAAAAACAGGACAGTTCATGTTACACATCTGAGCATATAGCACAGGGCCAACCAATTAGAGAAGAAAACATTCAACAACAGGTGACTTCTGTGATAAATCACATCATCCAGCTTGTCTTCTAACCAGGAGTAACATGAAGAATTGATACCAAGTTCATCCTGATCAAACCTAAAAGCAGAACTACTTTTTCTCAAAAGCTAATCGGAAAATGTCGGTACATCCTCTGCTGTTTCTGAGAATCCAGGTGGTCGCAAAGGAGGGAGTTTGTTAACGATTCACTGAATTGTGTATGAGTGCTTATGGGTGCATGTGTAAAATACGAGGTTGTGGTAGAATGTTCCAGTAAAATGCTGTCAGATTTTGATTGTTCATACTAGAGTTAGTGGAGTCATAAGTTAATTCAGTATTATTATGAAATAAAATATTGTGTAGTCACCACATTATTAGTGTAAAATTACTCTATTGGAATCAATAAATACCTCCACAGGATCACATTAACCTTATCCTGTTATCCTCTGGTAGCTGTGCGATTAACTTGTCTTGCCAATGCATTGAGCAGGCTAAAATATTAAATTCAACAGTAAGTTCATAATGCACCAATTTGACATCTACTGCTGCCTCTTTCAATTTGCTAAATACCTGCAAAATATCTGAGTATGTGGGCCCTTAACTGGATTATGTTGATCATTTGGTTCTGTCAGAATAATTGTCTAAATAATTCCTGAATTAAAGCTTTAATTTCTCTAAGCCAAAAATGTTTTCACTTTCATAATGGTGTGCTTTTCTTCCTGATGTGCGTAGAAGTGTAGAATTTTATATCTTTATTTTTAAGCAATATGGATTTTAGAAAATTGAAAACATTTTGGTCTGTGAACTTCCCTTTTCTCTGATCTCCAGAAAACTTACAAAACTATCTATCCTGATTTTTAGGAGATCTATACAGGCTTTCTGTCTGGGGGTTGTGTAATGTACTGTTTACTGTGTCCTGATAGGAGACTGGATGTCTCCTGTGGTAAAGGGACATCCAGCTATGTCAGAAAGTAGTCTGCCAAATAGAAAGTTTAAATCTTTCAGATCATGGTTAGGGCCAGAGTACCTAAGACCTCCAGTGTTCTCTTGGGGAAGCAGGAGTGATGGTTTTTCCTTTTCTTTCTCTCTTTATTTATTTATTTATTTATTTATCTATTTAGTAATTTGGAGGGGGGGGGAAGGGGGGGAAATGTTCTAGGAGTGGATATTCCCATTTGACACACATGGACAATTGGGACCTCAATTGCGAATAGGGGGTTAGGGTCCTCTGAGGTCACTTTTCATGTAAAGACATCTTGATCTGAGATTATCCTATCTTTGAAATAGGAAAGCTGTGGAGTTCCCATCTTCAACTACTTAATGGGACGTTATGGAGGAGAGGACAAAAAAAAGAAAAAAAAGATTCTTTTCCTTTCACTGTACGCCTCCAAAAAGAGGCAATGGACACAAGTTGCAATGTGTGAAATTCTGGTTAGATATTAGGGAGAAAGTAATTTATTGTGATAACAGACAGTGTAAGAAGTTGGCAAGAGAGGCAGTGGAATCTACATCCCTAAAGAGATTCAGAAATGCACTGGATGGGACTGGGTATGAGAGCAACTTGATATACAGCAGCCCTTCTGTGAACAGGAGGTTGGACTGGAAAAAATGTCCAAATGCCCCTTCCAAACTTGACTGTTGAATTATATTGGCATTGGGATCATGTGTGTGTTGGAGAAACATTTGTGACTGTACGGTTGTCGCTCACTTCCTTAGTGCCTTAACAAGCAAAACAATTGGGAACAAGATAGCTTTCTGTTGGAGCCTGCTTGTACTTTAGTCAAAGTTAGTATGAAAGTATGTATCCTCAGGTGAATTTCTTATGTAACGTGATCTTTAATGCACTGGGGTTGAATGGTCTTACAATTTCTTGGTATTTAGTTCCAATTGCTTCTCTTGGGAAGTAACACATTTTCCTGTCAGTAAGCTTTTCTCTATATATAGTCTGCATTTTCTCTGTCATATCTAATGCTGCTCTTTCTAGTTATGCATTGTGTACCATGCTAAGTAACCCATTCCTACTTGGAAGTTAATAGCTTAAAGATATGTCATGCCTGATATATTATTCATTCTTAGTTATCACTTACCCAAACAAACTGCTTGTGTCGTTTTTTTATTTTTTTAACCTACTTTAATCCTCTCAAAAAAAAAAAAAAAATCCAGCTTACTTTATTTCCTTTTTCCTCCAAAATCCTTCTAGCTTTTCCATGTCTTTCTTATTATATACTGACCAAAACTAATTTAAATATCTTCTACAGTTAGTTAAGAGAATACTCTTTGATTTGTGATAGGCAGTTTGAAGTCATCTTTTTGCTTTTTTGGAGGCATATTACTTTGCAAACAGATGCCAAATTTGCTGTCTGCCATTATCTCTAGACTTTCATCTTGCAATATGACTGCTTTTACTGAATATAAACACTGAAAATTATTTTCCTCTCAGGGATATTAACCCACATTTTTCTATGGTGACTCTCATTTATACATCTCTTTCTGAGAGGCCTTATTGGAGCTCTATACTAGGGTATACAAACCAGATTTTTTTTTAAATGCTCAAAATGTTTATCCTTCTTTAAGAATACTTGAAATTTGAGGTGAAAGCTGAGTTTTTATTTTTACTTTACCTGCAGAAAACTGAAGAGGTGATTGAATGATATGAAAGTTAGTGCAGTGTTTTGGTTTGTTTTTTTACAAAATATCTAACAAGTATTTTTTTTTCCTAAAACTATAGACACTTTTTTCCCCCTGATACTACAGACTTCCCTTCAAAAAGATTTCAGAAGATGCTAATGTTAGCCACATAAGTCTCTTTTGATCAGTAAAGTTTGTTTAATGATAGCAAGTACCAAGGATGATTATTTTACTCTGTAACATTTTTTTCAGAATCTTTACATGAGAGCTGCAAAGTCAACACTGGTAAACAAAACAAAAGATAAAAAGAGCAGAAGTATATTTGGCTTAAAACCAATGAGATTACTGTATATTTGAAAACAGTAATAATTCTAAAAATGTCTTAAGAGATTCAGACCTTAACTCTGAAAGGCAGTAGCTCTAGTTGGCAAAGCACCGATTTCATGTATTTGATATTTTGTACTTTACAGCTATTTCTTCTTCCATGTGTTTCAGCAATTTTGTTCATACTGATGTTAGGAAGAATTAGATTAGTCTGGGTATTCCAAAACCATTTTGTGCTAGCAATACACATAAAGCAATCTGAAACTACTGAAAACATTATTGTGTATCAAATATGATCAGTTAAGTATATTACAACAACCAGTAAAAAATAATCATTAAATCTACACCTTTCTAAGCTGTTTGCTTAAAGTTAGGCAATTACCTTAGTTCTTTTATGGCCTCTTTCCAGGACTTTCTTTGCTAATTGTTCATCATTATATGTACTAAATAAGAGAGAATTTGCATGATCTGCAGTCAATAAGGACTATTATTTTCAGTTTCGGAAAGTCATAGAACTTTAGCTAATGAGGTGCAACTTCAGGATGTATCAAAAGTTTCTGGTTGTTTGGAGAAATTATTCTAGAACTGGACCTCTGATTATCAGATTTCTTCTGCCTGATAACAATCTTATCATAGCCTATCAGATTGTCTGGAATGCCAAGCCCGATAACAGTAATTACTCATGATCCAAAAGTTGTTGGAGGGCCGTGCTGCATAATAATGGTCTTTTTCCTAGTCTTTCTCTCTAAACATGTAAATAGTTTTGTGCATTTTAGAACAAGAGGAAGTTCTCAACATTCAAAAAAAATCCTGTATGTTGATTTTGATATCTCATATTCAGCATATGAGTAAAACTTTTTTTTCATACAATCTCACTACAAACACCCTTGTTATGTTCATTGAACTAAGTCAAAACTTTTGGAACTTTGAAAAGAAAAATTTGTGTGCTAGGAAATAAAACTACTCGGTTCTCTTAACATGTCTTTGTACATGTGTATTATACTCCTCAATTAATTAATCCTACTTCTGGATTTGAATAACTTACTGTTATACTAAGTTAAAGAACTGGGAAAAATAAAGTGGATTCCTCAGTATGTCAACATGGAAAGAGTTGTAACTTGCATCAGCACGGTGTTACAAGTTTCAGTTAATTCTTATAAGTAGTGTTAACCTGTAAATTCATATCTTTTTATCTAGAATTTCATTTTTCACTGTGAAATTCCTTGTGCAATAAGTCGTATCAATGCAAACAGGTGTAAAATCCTTTCATGCTTATTCAGTATGTCCACAAAAAGGAGGGGTTGAAAGGCAGTGGAAAAGGAGACTTTCATGCCTGATTTTCTAGAAGATATTACTGTTGTGGGGAAGATAAATAGGAGAAAGATTATTCATTATTCCTCCCATTAATTTCATTCGGTGTCATTTAACAGGCAGAATCTTAAAACAGTGTGTTGGGTTTTTTTAATGCAATTCATGATTCCATTGTAGAACCCATTGCAAATTATATTCTGTCAGAAAAAATAGAAAAGTTCAAGAGACCTTAAGCAAATTCATACAAGATAAGTTCACCCATGACTATAAAATTATGATCTGAACGCATCTTCCATCTTGGGAATTGCTGCACAATCAATGTATGCAGAAAGAATATACCAGAGATGAATCATTCCTTTATTGCCTCATTATTTATGCTCTTTACCATCTATTATTGATTCAGGTGGACCCTAGGTCTCTTTTCTGGCAGTTGTTTTGTTCCTAACAGTATAAGTACAAATTCATCTAACTACATTGTTGTGATGAAATGGTATTAAACCACAAATTCAAAAAGAAACTAAGAGTGGGAGAGCTGAGCTATTGAATAGTATGCAACCTGTTGTTGAAAAAGTGTGAGGAAAGATGACTAATAGTGGCTAGTGTGTCACATAATCTATGTGAGACTTTAAAGGTATCTAGAGAACTAGAATTTATTAAGTCTGGTGTCAATATTGGCCAAATAGGTAGAATTAGTGGACATGGAGATGAGTATGAAAGAAAGGGAAAGTCAGCAAAACTTGAAAAGTGAAGTCATGACTCAAAAAAAAAAAAAAAAAGTATCTGTTTATATTCTGTGAGCTGTCGGCAAAGAAGTGGACTTGAAGATCCCACTGAGGTAGTCTGTTTCAAGTGATAAAATATATTCTACAAAGTCCCTCACCAAAGAATCTCTAGCTAAGCTGTCTCAAGATCAGAGAAGTCAAGTGGACAAAGGATTGGATAAAGAAGGAGAAGCACAGGGTAAAAACCAATGACCAGTTTTCGTGGGGGAGAAAGGTCTCAGCAGAGTGCCATCATGGTCTGTATTAAAGGGTACAACTAAGAAAGAATATAAGAAAATTAAAAAAAAAAAAAAAAATTGGTGGTGAAGCAGAGAAGAAAGAAACTTCTCCTTTCCCTGTAAGAGCACAGGTCCTCAAATAAAGTAATAGATAGTAGATTCAGAACAAAATTAAATGTTACTTCCTGTAATGGGTAGTTAAACTATAGAAATTTCTATTACACTGAGCTATTAGCCACTGTTGAGAAGAGCACCAGTGGGCCTTTGATTCACTAGCAAGGCTCCTTTTGGGTAGAATGGAGGATAACAGCATGCACATGTAGGAGGAGAAAAATACTGATGATCCATTTTTCTCATTTGAAAAGGAGGAAGCATCCCTCAGAACTCCTTGAATTCAGAGGTTTACATCTGCTGTCATAACCTTTCAAAGCCTATACTAGGGATCAGATTTATCTATTTTTGGCAGTGTAAGGTTATTGGAATAATTTATCTTTGGAAATGATCTTAATTACCTTTTATGGGCCAACCTTGCTTGATTCTTGGTAATTTGCACTTTGTTTCCATTCTTGTGGACTCTAAATTATGTTCTTTTAAGTCAATGCTTTTTTCTCTGTGTTTTAGGTTCTCCAAGACTTTTTATCTGAGACTTGGATTTTCTAAAACTCTTCTTTTACAAAAGTTTAATTTCTTTTGCTATGGATGCAAAGATTGTCTTTACATTATCACATGAAATTTCTAGTCTGCTCTTCATTAGCAGGGAAGACCAGATCCCTTTTTGGGATAGGTTTCCTTCTCTGTGAGGATGCTTTCCAAGTGCATATGGTCTCAAGTTTAGCAATAATGTACTAAGTCTTTTTGTTGTACCTAATTCCAGTTAACTATGGGAAAACCCAAAGACAGATGTCATATAGACAGATGTCATATATAGTCATAAATAGGTTTTATGTTAAATTACAACTTCTGTCTGCTTTCAGGACCATATCATACTGTACCTTCTTTACATTAACTGCACTGTGATATGTTTATGTCAGCCTTCCTATTTATTTGCTGCTTCATATACTGTTTACCATAAGGAATACAGTGGGAACAGCCAAATATACATTAAAAAATTGGCAGTCTTTGCTAACTTATGGGCAACTGCTGTTTGCCTGAATTTTTTAATAACTAACCCCTGCTCAAACAGAGGTTAATTTTCAGAGTATGTATTCAATAAAATGCTTGATTGTGTAGAGCATTATTCTAAGAAGACTTCTTACTTAAGACTCAATTGTGGATACTTTTCTGCTCTTTAGTGACCATATTTGCCTGGGTTTTTTTCCATCGTAGAATATATTCTTTCTGTATTGAATCACAGAAGTTAATTTTTAACTAAGAAATCTGAAGCTATTCAAAGGAAAGCTGTTAAGCTTGTTACAAATATGTAGGTTAACTCGAAACAATTATTCAAATCCACTTGTGTTACAGCCACTTCTTTATTTCCCGAGGTTATACAGTAACCTGAGAAGTACAATTAAAACTTCTTTTCAAATTTATGTTGCTCAAAACCCGTATATTTTCATTTGTTGCATTATTATAGCCCAGGCCTTGGAAGAATCCGAGTTGTAAGTGTCTTACTAATTGTTTTTTAAAGATTCTTTATTTCATTGGACTAATACTGAGCAGAAAAATTTATTGCTTGACATAGCTAATTATTCTAATTATGTTCACCTTTAGAACCTGTTAAATAATTATTTACTGTCTCCTGATTCGAAGTAATCATTTACATGAATTCCTTAAAAATACTTTGGTTTAATCTGACTAACTGCTTGCTACTATATTGACAACAAAATAGTTGGGGTTTGGTTGATTGTTTTTTACACCTTGCCCTATTTACTTGAAGAGAAGGGAGATGTGTTTATCTCCTAGCATAATACAGACTATATATAAAGCAAAAGTATATCTAAAAGCCATCATGGTCTAAAGTATAAAAAAAAATTAAATACCTAAATGGTTTAGATGAGCTTTGTCCCAGCTGTAAAAAAATCAAGTGATTTAGGAAAATTCCCATATCATTTAGCTGTTGATGCTGTTGTATTGTGATGGAAGGGGAGTGCAACCATGTAATGGTGCTGGAAGTGTGCACACTGTATCAGACCATCCTAAAACCAATCTAGTTCTCCTTCCTCTAACCTGTTTAACTCAATTCCTTTGTTGTGGGTGCAAAATGAGAAGACTTAGCAGATAGCCTTGACCTGCATTTATCATTGTCGTGGTTTAACCCCAGCCAGCAACTAAGCACCACGCAGCCGCTCACTCACTCCCCCCCCATCCAGTGGGATGGGGGAGAAAATCGGGAAAAGAAGTAAAACTCGTGGGTTGAGATAAGAACGGTTTAATAGAACAGAAAAGAAGAAACTAATAATGATAATGATAACACTAATAAAATGACAACAGTAGTAATAAAAGGATTGGAATGTACAAAAGATGCGCAGGGCAATTGCTCGCCACCCGCCGACCGACCCCCAGCCAGTCCCCCAGCGGCGATTCCCTGCCCCCCACTTCCCAGTTCCTAAACTAGATGGGACGTCACGTGGTATGGAATACACTGTTGGCCAGTTTGGGTCAGGTGCCGTGGCTGGGCATGAGAAGCTGAAAAATCCTTGACTATCGTCTAAACACTACTGAGCAACAACTGAAAACATCAGTGGTATCAACATTCTTCACATACTGAACTCAAAACACAGCACTGTACCAGCTACTAGGAAGACAGTTAACTCTATCCCAGCTGAAACCAGGACATCATACAGTGCTTTGAGGTGAAACAGCTACTGAAAATTGGCAGTAGCTACTACTTTAAAATGTTTGGCTATACTGTAAAATGCCAACTCATTAGTTTCAGAAGAGCAGTATAATGAAATGAAAAATATGAAGTTCAAGGAGAGTAAGGTACACCTGGAAATTGCTAATATATAGCAGATAAATTGCCATTAGGTTGTTAAACTTTCTTATGTACAATTATATCAAAGTAATTTGTTCTCTACTAAAACTTTTTACTTTAATGTATTTACAGAATTGTCATAAACATGCATAATGTGAATCAAGAAGGTAGAACTATTTGTACTTTGTTGATAAAATAAGCTGTTGGTATAAAAACAGTGCAAGCTGTCAAGTGGCAAATGCTGCCATTTGTCTCCTTACCACCTGGCTAATGATCCATGACAGAAATATCAGAGCTGAGTGATAACTGTACAGTGATATAATCTGGCATCATGGCACAGACTTTACACCAAGGGCTTCAGTGATGTGTTTTAGCCACTTCGCTGTTCAAGTCTAACACTGAAAGGGCTTTCCTGTCCAAATAAATTAGTCTGGGTGACAGAAACAATTTACAAAGCTCTAAACGTGTTGTTTGGCCTATTATTTGGAAGATCTAACTGTGGAATATTCAACATAAATAATATTCTGAAAGGTATCATTAGGATCGTGTCTGATTAAACCTGCCTATAAAGCAAAGGGTTGCATGGTTGATAGACTGGGTTTTTCTCCCATTCTGCCAGGCAATAAGAGATAACCAGATAAGACTCATCATGATTTCAGGGTGCCTCTGATACCGTGTTTGCTACCCTTCCTGTCTAAGTTCTTGTCACCTTTCAGAAGCTAATAAGGATTGTATTTAATCAGTTAATTTCAGAAAAGCAGATTCTGCTGAAGGATAAAAACTTCCTATCTTGATGAAGCGACTAACTCCTGTGACAGTTTAGCACTGCACAGGTAGTTATGGTTCTAGATGTACTATTCTTTAGATTGGATGCTTAATTAATACTGTGTGGACTATTAGGCAGTTCCAAGGGGTTTAATTGACAAATGTGGTAGAGGATGCAAAAAACATATCTCGTACTACTGAAAACTTTCAGTTAAAATGCAGCTAAAGTTCCCACCCTCATATATAAAAAATGTCATGGTTTAGCCCAGTACTAGTGTCACTATGTATGTGTGAATTGATTCTGGTGCCCAGATGTTACTCTGTTTATGAACTCTGCATATGTGTCTTGACAGCATCTGCTTAAACTGCAGTCAATATAGGAGGAGTTTCTACTCTGACTAGCTTGCCCTTGGAATGCTTCCTCTACATGTTAAGGAAATAATTTAATATGTTTTTTCTAAAATTCTATTATTTATTTTCCTCCATGAGATGGTTATAATGATGTTCCTTTTGAACCCTTAGCCAAATTGATTGTTACAAGTTGTAAATTCTGAAACCAGTGGAGTTGTGTCTAGTTATACTGTATATATGCATGCACTGAATTAAAAAGCAATAGATTGTTATCTTCCTCAATCTATCGTGGTTGAGGATTCTGCCATGATACAATAAGAAACACCTGTTGGCTTTGTTTGTTTGCTTGTGTGTTTTTCCTGTATTTTTTTTAGTTGAAATTATGGTAGTTGTCTCTTCAAAATCTTGAGCACCCTGTTCCACTAGCTCAGGTATTCATCAGACCTTGCCATGATCTGACATGGTTTACTAAGCCAGCAAAAGAAATTTGAGAATTTTCTTCTGGGTTAATGAGCTGAATCAGCTCAGATGAAAGGCATCATGGCCATGCAAATGTCAGGTAAAACTGCATGGCTGGGAGCAGACATGATTAAAAGGGTCAGGAAGAGTAAAGCTTCACCATATATATGTCAGGGAGCTGTCAGATCTGGTCAGTCTCATAACTTGTGCCATACAGAATGGTCTGTCTGCATAGGTCACACAGAAGGGTGACCAGGATCTGATCGATTGGGTTACAGAAAGGAAAAGAGTGTCTATATGTAATGTCCATTGGTTTTCTTCCATAGACCTGTGTGGAAAAACTCAAATATCCTGTTTAGTTAGTCAAGGACAACAAACTGTGAAGTGAAAATCCTCTGGGCAGTACTAAACTGTTCCTGGAGAGTGAATGTCTTCTTCCTTTTAAGTAAGGCATTAACAGTTAATTACAGAAGGACAAATCTAAGCAGCCAAAATGTCTGAGTATTATACAGAGCCTTTGCTAATTAGTATGTTTTTATATGGTAAATCATAGGAGGATTGCAGTGATAAGGACATGATTAAAAGACTATTTAGGAAAATTACATCTAAAGTGGATTCTTCTAATGCTTAAAGATTATGTGATCTGATCACTTTTTGAAGGGGAAAACCAAAAATGGATTGAATTGATATAGAATTGCTATAGTATAGGACATCACTTCTTAGCCTTTAAAGAACTTGGGAATTAGTGGGAGAAAGTTCTTTTGACATGAAACAATCCATTTGAATAGAATTTATGGAAGTTTTGGATTAGATTTACTGTGAACTCTGACTTGCTTTTGGCAGCTTGTCATTTGGATTAGTCAACTTCATTTTTACATTTGTGTATGTATAAGGGGGATTTTTCCTTGTTCCTGTGATATTGTCTGCTTTTTTATTGTTAATATATATGGAAACACCAAGAGTTACAAAAGATAAATCCCTTTCTTCCTGTCTTGTGGAAATGGGTGTATCCAGGCAATACACTATAGCATCTCAGATTTGGGTTTGGGGGAGAGGGTGGGGTTGGGAGCTGGCACTCTGCAGTTTCCTGACTTTGAGTCTGTGTTTGACTTTCGAAGCATAGACTAGAGGTCTCATATACAGAACCCTTTTCTTATTCAAGGTAGAAGCATAAAAATAAAGAAGTTCCTGAAACAGTTAGAATTTTGTGTAACTCCTGGCACATAGTTAAATTGCCAGTGTCAAACTGAAAAGGACACTTATATAATAGTTATAGTTGTTGAACTTCCTGCTTCCATGTTTAGAAGTTAAATGTTTTGCTGTTCTTAATCCTTCCTGTCAACCGGGAGAACAATGTTGCAGAAATTATGGTGCTCTGTTGCGATTCCATCCTGGTATTTAAGCCCTGTGAATACCGCATGACTTTGGTAGAATAGCCTCTAAAGGGATCTGTGTATGAACATTCCTGTTGATCAAGTTATTTTTTTGAAAAAAAGGGGGGGGGGAGAACCACCCATACCCAAACCAAAAAAGTCCTCAAGCCCCACCCAGACTTATGTCTGTTTCTTTCTAGAACTCCAATACGTAAGGAGTATTTACCAGCAGATTGTGAAGCAGGCCTTTGTAATAATAATCCTGTGACAATCCAGCATCTCACCAGAGAGAGTATCTTGAAGACAGTACTTGCAAGGGGCATGTTTAAATATGCCAAGCAGACAAGCTTGACCCTTTCAGCCACAATGATTACCTGTTCTCCTGAGATAACGCTGACAAGTGATTGAATAACAGAAGCCAGAACAGAGAATCGATTTTGTGCTAATGAGCATGCAAGGCTATCGGGGAAGCAAATAGCACACAATTGGTTGGGTTAAAGACAATATTAATCTACTCATGGTGAAAGGAAAGAGTGCTTCTGACCCTGTGAAATGCATTGTGAAAGTTAATTTTTTACTTAAACGTTCTTGTCCTGTATGTCTTAACCACTTTTGCTCTTGAAAGTTGTGGAGTCCCAGAGTATTCATTGATATCCTTTCTGTATTCTACACATATCTTGATTGAGCTCCTGCAGTCCCAGTGTATAATCTTTTATTGTGTGGACCAGATACACTGCTGTTAAGTTAGTTCATAAGTTATTAACTTGGCTGAGGAACATCCTTTTACATTAATGAAGGTGGATGAAGCCCCTGAGACCAACTTCATTTGGACTATGCCTGTTTTGGACATACACTCTTTCCTAGATTGTGTAAAGGAGATCTGGATCCTGTAAATTGACATTCAGAAGTTGTGTGACAATTGAGGTTTTTACTTGCTTTCATTGTAAAATACCTCAGAGTGCATTAATACTACACGCTTTTATTTGTGATCCCATTTCTTGTACTTGGTATCTGTGTAGGACCGTCTGGGTAAACAGAGCAGGCTGTAGACCAGACATTTTGGGGGGGTAGAGAATGGGGTCTCCACAAGGGATTGTGTTTCTTGATGTTTTCTGGTGGTGTTTGCAGGTCTCTGGTAAAAGATGGGAGATTAGAAAGTAAGAGGGATTCAGTGCATAATAACACTTCTTGTTTCATTTGTTGTGCCAATCCCCACCCCAAACTTGGCCTGCTTATTTTTCTTTGGCAATGTTCAGTTTCCACAAATAATCATAGTGCCTGTCTCAGAACTGTTGGCAGTGCACTCTCTCACGCAATGGCTCTCAGTTCACCTGGCTGAGTGACTCATGGCTTCCTTGTAAGGTGAGAAATAATCCTGTTCTCACTAATCTTTAATTAGATCTTCTTTTATCTGTGATAAACACTTATCACCTTGACTAAAGGGGCAATGACTTGATTTAAGATCTAGAAACAGAGCTTTTCAGCTAGAATCTGTCCTGGATGCAGACTGTCCAATGTGTGTAGTGTGATGCTATGCACATATCTAACTCAAACTTGCAGGCTACGAATCCCGAGTGACTAGCCATTATTATTATCCTTCATAAACTGACATCATTTGTCTTGCAAACATATCCTGTTGCCTATTAAATATATGTTCATACTAATAAAAGCTGCAATTATCACTGACTGCTTCCCTGGCTCATAGCCTCAACCACGACTTTAGGACAGCAAGGTCTTGTAAGAGCATCTAATCAGTTGTGCTGAGGAAGAAGTGATCACCTTAGGTCAGGGGTAATGTTTCAGATAGTGCAAAGATGGTTTGACCATAATTTGGGTTTCTGCATCTGTTCTTTGTTCCATTGATATCAGTCCAGCTATTTTCAGCTGTGTTAAGCAAAATTGTGCATTTAAATGATGTTTCATTGTTTTGATTTCTTGGGTTTGTTTTCCTAAAAACTTCATATATGTGCAACTATAGGGGAAACAATTTGTTGACTTGTTAAGACTGTTAGATAAGTTTGTGAAGTAATAGTCAGCAGGTCTGATATAATTTAATTTACTTGGAACTGTTTAGCTCAGTCTTCCAATAATAGATGGGAGATCTTGCTGCAAAGTTGTGATATAGGGTGGCAAAATTCAGTCAGATGTGGTCAGTAATCTCTTCTGGTATGTATGAAGAGCAGAAGAGGGTGCTCTGCCTTGCAGAGTCAGCAATGTTTATCTTGTATGCCTTTTTTTTAAAAAAAAAAAAGCTATAAAGATAGAGCAACAATGAGGATAGAAATCCTGTATAAGAACATAAATGTCACAAAGTGAAATCTTAGATTCTCTTCATCTGCATTTTGGGGTCAGTTAGTACAAGATATGTTCCTCTTTCTCCTACTCCCTTTTCCCTGCCTTCACTTAGGTCAGTCAACAGTTGAGACACTTCCCTGAAGATTGTGAGAATTATGTATCACCTGCATCTCTCCAACATTATGCACTTTATCATAAATGTTCCCCTGGAGGCTTACTTAATCCTTTACAGATGAGTGAACCAAGACACTGTGGACCCAATTTAATAAATTCAATGTTACAGCTCTTCTCTACTGAGTCAGAAATCTTTCCTCTACTCGGCTGATGTAGCTGTTTTCTAAATATAACTGGGGTGGATTCAATATCTGAATACGTCCACCTAAGAACATCTGCTTGTGGTCTTAGTTTTTAATGTACTACTTAGTAGATCTGTATAAAAATAGATTTATTTCATTATTTTGAGAGAGCAAAGAGAATTGGGAAGATGGAGTAAGTGGAGAACAGGGTAGGGGACAAAAAGTCATGGAGAAACAAAAGCTCTAGAAATAAAATTTTTAAACTGTTACACCTTAACTGTTGGCTAGTACTATACCTTCAGCCAGTTTTCCTTTAAAGGAGTATGAGATACCTGTTTAACATTTGTAGGGATGTAGCAGTCTCCCAGTGCGGTCTCTAGTGTTGACTGTTATACTGTGTAATTAATTGCTAGACAGCTTGTGATTACTGGAGCAGGCTAGGAGGTTTAGAGGTTGTTTATGCCTCTTTGAGATCTATGGTATATGTACAGGATCTAAGGTCATCTACTGTAATACAGGAGTTCTTAGCAGAATTTACTGGGTCAGATTTCATCACTTTGGCTAAAACAGAAGGAAATGAAGTTACTTCATTCTTTAGAAATTTGTCTTTTTAATTGTAAATTGTTGATTTGGATTCATTTATTATTATTCCTCATAATATATTGAAAAACAGGAAGGATTAATGGGGAAATTGTCATTATGCTATCCATGCGAGTCTTGTCCTCAACACACCTTCACACTAATGAAATAATATCATGGCTAGTTACAAGAGTTGAAATTCAGATAGTCTGTGGAGTTGATTTAACAGTTTGAAAATTGCCTTCCTCTAGTGAAAGTGTAGAAATGCAAATAACATAAACCTCATCAAGAAAATGGCTTTCTGTTAGCTTTTAACAGTCCAGCTCAGATACATCCCCCACTTTCTCTCTCTCATACACGTAACTCTTTTGGATGCCATCCCACAACAATTGCACTTATACTAGCACCAATATCTAGATTCCCTGATTAATGCATCTTGAGTTGAGCTGTAGGAGGGGTTTCTAACTGAGAAGCTGAGTACCTCTGCATACTCACTAAATGATTGCAAGCTTTGTATGGTTCTTCTGTCACAGGCAAAGCTGATGTGTGGATGTCAGATGTACTTTCACTAATGTCATCACCTTTTTGGTCACAGAAACAAAAGACTACTGAATTTAACCCTAAATAAAGAAAGCCTATATCACGGTAAGGTTTTTTTGGTTTTGTTTTTTATGCGTTAATGCAGAAATAACATGTACAGTCACTATATGTCTGAGCATCCCAAGTTGCATTTCTTGTATTGCAGAGCTTTTTTCAAACTTAGAAATTTAAAAATCTTATAGATCAATTACTGCTGAAAGATAACTTTCTTTATAACTAGATTGAGTGCTAATAGTTGGGGGGTTTTTTAAGTACTTTTAAACAAAAATAGTATTTTCAAAATAAAATGTCTCAAAACTCTCATATTAAACTAAGATCAAGTCTAATATTTCCCTCTCTCTTTTTTTGGCTTAAACTGTAAAGTTATGCTTTTAGCTACCTGGCTATAATCCAGACATATTTTTACTCTTTCACTTTGTTTCTCCAGTTAATCCAATGAGTAGAAAAATCCATTATTCTTCAGTTCAAGTATTATCACCCTAGGAGACAACCTAAACCAGAGAACTTCAAATGTGTCTATAGCTTTAATCTGTGAAAGAATTATAATCCCTGGCTGTCTTCTCCAAACCTTTCTGTTCACATTTCCCATATTATGTGGCAAAAGGGATGCTGTGTCTCTGCCTTAACTATTATGTCCACAGTTAAGAAGTTAATGAAGGTGTATTTTGAGTACTAATGTGTCATAAAAATCCTTCGGGGGTTTTGTGTGTGTGTGTGTTTCAAGACTGTGTTTAGACAGGAGATGAAAAGTTGCAAAAAATGTTGGAGTAGGAATTAACAATAGAGCTGGCTGAAATGTGGAATTTTTAGGTAGTCAGAATACTTTCTTCACAAGCTGATTCAATTCTGACTTGAAACATATCCTGAAAAAAAGCCTTTCATTGAACATTCCTTTTAGTAAAAGACCCATGGTACTCTTCAAGTAAAATGTGCTGCCTGACAGGTGGTGGCTAGAACTGATGTGCCTTTAGCCAGTTTCATTAGGGCCTATACTAAGTAGCAGTGTTGAGTCTAACCAGTCTTTCATGTCTATTCGTTGTACGTAGTCAAAGCCATTCATCTTGCACCTATGGTTTCAACTGTTGCCTTGTTCCGTGGAAATGTTAGCTGAATTAAAGATACTCCTGTAGTGCGTTTTTAGATTAATCACCTTTTTCAGAAATTTTTGTAACTCTTTTGACAAAAATAATGTTGCATGCAGAACATAACGTTTTTGTTGAAGTGCAGCTGTAAGAGACATATCATGCAGAAAATGGGGAAGATAATTATTCAGCTCCATATGGCAGGACTTAATCCCTAGCTGAAACACTGAGGTTTTATTTTTCATCTAACGTCTTAAAAACAATTAGATTCACAATAAAACAACAAAAATTAAAGATGGAAGACAGGATCTATGAAGTAAGGTTTCTAGAATTGGATGTCTTCCTTTCTAGACAGAAATATCAAAGAGATATGGAACTCCCTACAGATATTTGGGGGGGGGTGCTGTTTTTTAAGGAAACATTAGCTCTTTGAAGCTTTTGTTTTTGAAATGTAGGTAAAAATGGTTGCTTTCTGCCAGTGACAGCAGAACAGAAGTAATTGACTTAAAGATCTGTGAAGAAAACAAATTAAATTACAGGGAATTTTACATCTTGTTTTACTGCTGTATATATATTTTAGGAAAAGACTGCAGAACCGTCATCATCTGAGATTCTAAACATGGACTAGATAACCAAGTATTAGTCTAGACTCCTCTTTCTAGAGGAAAAAAAAAACCAACTTGTTTTGTCTTCTCAGCTATTTAGTTCATCCAAAATCTGGGGAAAGAAAATGTCTCTTATGTCGTACAGGGTTTGCAGTCACAAGCAAAGTTTTTATTCCCTTGTTTCTCTACCAAAGCTCAAACAGACACTGAAATGCTAAACAAGCCCAGGGATTTGCAAATAGATTTGTATGTAATGCATTTCAGCAGATCCTGATGTTGCAAGTGAGGTGGAATGATTTTTCCAATAGAATCAGATGAATCTTATCTTTCTTGCTCTACTATATCTATTTTTCATCATTAGTACCTGCATGATACTACCTTCCCTGAAATTCTTACCTTCAAAAACAGTCAACCAACAATTTCTTGGGCTCATGGAAGAATCTGAGTTCACATCTGCTCTAAGAATGATCAAAGCCACTGATATTGCAAGCCCACTATCTTTTGATATCACTAGAAATCTTTAAAAAAGGGGATGAGGGTGGTGATGTAGTGAAGTGAATAATCAAGGGTGCTTATTTTGCTTATGAATAAATATAGGAAGCTGAGTATTTCTCACCTGTCTGAAATGAAAAGGATGATTGCATTAAGGAAAATTCCTGAAATGGTAAATTTGATTATTTGTATCAAAAAAAAAAAAAAAATCCTTGACTTGGACACCAGGCTCAAAAAAAAATGAAAAATAACTTTGCACTGGGGTTCCTATGGAGAAAGAGAATGAACCCAATCTAAAAGTTATGAGGGAAGGAGAAGGGGGGGAAGTGCCACTTGTGTTTGTTCATTACACATCAGATTTCTAAACTAATCTTTGAAACAACATTTGCTTTTATTCTTTCTGGCTTAAGCTAATGGGATGAAAATAGCTTCAGAGTATACCATTTCTTTTCCAATTTCACATAGTCACAAATTCTTTATTAGACAGCTATGACCTTCAACAATCCAGTAAATATTTTTTGCTCTTTTAATTTTGCCTTACAGAAGTTACTTAGTGTGATGTCACTCATCACTACATAGAGCATGATGATTAGCTTTTAATTGGTTAATAATGAAAGTACAGAATGGGAGTCCTCATCTGAATTAAAACACTGAGCATTTTCAGCCTGCCTGGAAGAAGAGTTTTGGTAGTCTGTTACTTGTCAACCAGATACAATTCTCATCTGGAAAAGTAGATCAAAAGGAGAGATGCAAATGCAGTGGGGAAAAAAATTAAAGTAATAGCGCAAGGTGCCTGGAGATAATAATCTGAAGCAGGTGTGGTGGGGGGGGTGTCCTAGTATGCCAGTGTGTGGAACTGTCCCAATTAAGTGACCACATATCCCAGCCTCTTACCTCTCTGGTCTGGCAAACTGTTTCTTCTCAGGCTGCTGTTTTTAGGTGGGACCTGAAACTAATGACTCCCAAAACAAACCCTTATTCTTTTTATTCAGAAGTAATATTGCAGGCAGTAACCTAATGAGACTGAAGGCTCATTCATTCAGCACTTGCTCTGACACAAGCAGTGATAGCAATGATGCCTGAGGCTATGCAAATGGCCTGGAACCAGGATTTTTGTCTGTTTGAAATTCAACAGCAGAGAGCCAAATCTATGCAGTCTTTTAAAAGTAGAGTGCAGGAGAAATGTGGGTCAAAAGTGATGAACTTTTGGCACATCCCCATGAATTCTTCTAACCAACACCAAGCAAAGAACAGAGAACAGCTTTTCACTGGGCTGTAAGGAATATCCTGGGGCAGGGGGACTATTTCTTCAAGGTGTTTATTAGAACATGGGGTTTTTTCTCATTCCAGCAGATCTATGTATTTTGTAGAAATGATTGTGTTCTATTAATGTCTCTGTTGTGCCCCACACACCTAACCAAAAAAAAAAAATCTTTTCTAGAGGCCTGTCCTATCAGCCTTTTCTCTCAGAATATTGTCTTAGAGCTTATATCAAATGTAAAGCAATCCTGAAGTCTCTCTTGCTTTCACATTCTGAAATGACAACTTAATTTCAATGAGAGGTGTATTCTGGATAGAGGTATATTGTAAACACTTAAACCTCATTTTCCAGCAGCATTTTGAGGAATCTCTAGAGGGATATAGTTTTCAGGAATTACACTGACTGAATTGCTTTAGTAAAACTTGGTTTATATCTCCTAAAAAGGTAATGGTCATTCAGATCACCCACAGAGGTATCTGGTATGTGTTGCAGGTAGTAACATGGAGTGTAAACAGACCCGTTTGGCCAATTATAAAATGCAAATACCTTCGAGTTTTTCATAAGTAAACAGAATTTGTGGACTGAGGAGTTTAAAGAGTTTGCATTGATGTTGTTTGATTATTTAATATATGTTTTTTTAAATCAACAGATACACCTTTCTTTACCACACTGGGGGGAAAAATAAGAAATCTGGAAGATATGTGCAATATAATTTCAAAGAAAATCTACAAATGCTTCAATACGTTCATGAACTAGATTTTAGTACACTTTGAGATGCTGGACTAACAGTAGGATTGCTTTAGACCCAAGTCTTGAGGCAACAGCAGAGTCCATGCTGTGTTTAGATTGCTACTTTACCAATAATCACAGGCACAATTACACAGGCTGAGAGTAGCAGACAATCCCACTGTCTGTTGAGTAGAGCCAAATGTTGGGAGCATACTGAAGGGATTGCCCAAAAGCGTCTGGGAGGTAAACAAATGAGCACTAGACATATAGATGATTGCATGTACGTGCAGCAAAGGATGGCAGAGAAAGGAAGAGATGGCAGAAATAGTTTTGAAGATGGAAAAATAAAAGGAATGTTGTACTGAGAACATTACAGTGAACTGTTTTACATACTGTTGGACAACTGGAGATCAGCAGATGTCCAGAAGCTACCTGCCAGCTGGTTCCTGCTGTTCTTCACAGGGTGAGGTGTATCTTGACTATGAAACCTAGATTCTAATAATGGAGGAAGAGAGTGCAAGAATTCTATTCAAAGTCATACAGCTGGGGAAAAAAGCATTGGAATTTTTATAGTAAAACCCCCACAACTACAGGTAGAAATATCTGGAAGATGTTTGTGGTGGGTTGACCTTGGCTAGATGCCAGGTGTCCATCAAGACACTCTATCAGTCCCCCTCCTCAACTGGAAAGGAGGAGAAAAATATAATGAAAGGCTTGTGGGTTGAGATAAGGACAGGGAGAGATCACTCACCAATTACTATCATGGGCAAAGCAGACTCAACTCAAGGAAATCAGTTTAATTTATTACCAATTAAATCAGAGTAGGGTAATGAGAAAAAAAAAAAAATCTTAAAACACTTTTCCCCTACCCCTCCTTTTTTCCTGGACTCAACTTCACTCCTAATTTTCTCTACCTCCTCCCCCCAAGCAGTGCAGGGGGACAGGGAATGGGGGTTATGATAAGTTCATCACATGTTGTCTCTGCTGCTCCTTCCTCCTCAGAGGCAGGACTCCTCACACTCTTCCCCTGCTCCAGCGTGGGGTCCCTTTCATGGGCTGCAGTTCTTCACGAACTGCTCCAGCGTGGGTCCCTTCCATGGGCTGCAGTCCTTCAGGAGCACACTGCTCCAGTGTGGGTCCCCCGTGGGGTTGCAAGTCCTGACAGAAAACCTGCTCCAGCGCGGGCTCCTCTCTCCACAGGGCCACAGGTCCTGCCAGGAGCCTGCTCCAGCACGGGATTCCCATGGGGTCACAGCCTCCTTGGGGCACCCACCTGCTCAGGTGTGGGGTCCTGCATGGGCTGCAGGTGGAGATCTGCTCCCCTGTGGACCTCCGTGGGCTGCAGGGGGACAGCCTGCCTCACCATGGTCTTCCCCAGGGGCTGCAGCGGAATCTCTGCTCCGGCGGCTAGAGCACCTCCTCCCCTTTCTTCTTCACTGACCTGGGGGTCTGCAGGGGTGTTTCACGTATTCTCACTCTTCCAGCTGCTGTTCCACAGCCATTTTTTTCCCCTTCTTAAATCTGTTATCCCAGAGGCACTACCACTGTCGTTGGTTGGCTCTGCCTTGCCCAGCAGTGGGTCTGTCTTGGAGCCGGCTGGCGTTGGCTCTATCGGAAATAGGGGAAGCTTCCAGCAGCTTCTCACAGAAGCCACCCCTGTAGCCTCCCTGCTACCAAAATCTTGCCACACAAACCCAATACAATATTTAAAAGTATAATGTAAACTCAGGGTAGTTTTGCCTTAATGTATTTAAATCCTACACATTTTTTATATGAAATGGTATAAAGAAGTCAGCCAAGTGGGAAGACTAGGATGAGAGGGGGAACCAAAGCCAGATTTCAAGGTAGAAAGATTAAACATGACTTAGCATGCCCACTGTAAATTTCAAAATTTAATAACAGACCAAGTCTTCTCTTTACCTGTTTAAATCTGCCTCCTGCCTGCTTCTGTTATGGCTCTAAACATTGCTTCCACACTGCAGCAGTACCCTCCTTTTTTGTTCTTTTATTTTTTCTAGTTCTGATTTGGTATTGCTTTTCATGTTCTTGTATTTTATGTCTTCATGTAATATTTTAGAATTAGGATCTACTATGTAATTTCAGCCCTGTGTCATTAAAACTTGTTTCTCTCTCAGCAAGTTTGCTTTGCAATTACAGAATGTTCACAAAACTGCTCCTGTGGTCAAATATAGGTCTCCTTTTCTCCAGTAAAGATAAGTTTCGGAACTGTCTGTGGAGCACATGCCCAATATTGCGTTGTGGAACCTAGCTGAACTGAAAGGTCACTTGATCAATTCATACAATCTCTTCTGTGGTTCTTGACACTCAGTCAAGACCAAGAAACTCGTTAACTCCCTCTCTGATTTTTTTTTTTTTTTTTTTTCCTGAGGAAGGATGTATTTTCTGCAGAAAAAAAGCTATGGATCTCCTTTGCCTCGCATAGACCTAACCTCTGCTTCTTAACAAATGGGTTTCAGTGGAGCTTCTGGACCACTGTTCTCAGGCAAAGGCCATCTATTCATTTTAGTCCACAAACAGCTGTAACAGGAATTACTTAGGGCCATAAGTACTGTCCTACCTCCACTGAAGTCAAGGGAGAAGGCTCTGTTTTCACTTTATACAAGTGACACAAGAACTGCATAACTTCTTTCTCAGCAACTTCCTAATATGAATCTTCATGTGCTTTCGAAGGCAGGTGGGCATTGTCACTCTCTGAACGTGAAAAGTCAGTAGCTTGCCTTTGTTCTAGTAGTAAATCAGTGTCAGAATTTAGATTTCACGAAAAATGCTCATCTCTGGCCACTGTGCAACAGGTTTTGTTCTCTCTGGCAAAATCAGATAGTTTTGCAATACACCTACCTCTCATTTTTCTTTTCCCAAGAAAACAGGATTACCACTGCTGGTTTCTGTCACATTCTCCATCCCATAGGATGGTCAACATACCAGGTAATAGGCATTATTTTCACAGTGAATGTATGTTGTTTAACTGTTCACATGGTCAGTCCCATCAGAGAGAGTGTTCACAAAGCAAGGTTCCCTGTGAGAGAAAGAACTGTGAAGTTTTTGGTGTGTTTTTTGACAACACTTTTCTCACATGAAAGTCAAGGAAGACTTAATTTCCAGTTTCCGGAGTCCACTTTTTCTTGTCCTATGACCAGTTTGATTCAATCAATGTCTCATTTTATATCTAAGATCTCTTCCTCAAATCATATGTGCATATAGCCCATTTAGGAAAAGGAAAGACGCCTCTTACTGCTATGTCCTGGAAATCTTTTCTTTCTGTGTGGATTCTTTTATTTTGCTCTGAATGCTACATTAGAAACAGATGGCAATCTGTGATCATTTATGGGTGTTTGCACATCTTGGGTTTATTTTCCAAGGAAAGTAGCTTTACGTAAGTATGCTGTGTATGTTGGCTTGTCTGACTCAAATCTAATAACCAACTTTTTCCGGTTTTGGCCAAATTAGAAAAGAGGGAGCAGGGAATAAAGAAGTGAGGTGACAGAAGTATCTTAAAAATTGAATGCCTAGGATTTTGTGAAAATTGGTATCCAGAGAGAGACGGCAATCCTTTAAATATTTGGTTGTGCAAAAGTGATAGACTGGAGGATTCACCTCAGAACCAAGTGGACAGTGACCACTTTAACCTAAATTGGTAGTTGGGGTTTTTTTCCTGCATTTTTATGCAATGTTCATGAGTCACTTTTTTTTCTATTTTCTTTATTTTGTGTGAACATGTCTTGTTTCTGGGTTCTTTGGCCCTGAGAATGTAAGTTAATGCCTTGGCATACTTTGAAAGGGAAGATTTTATATCTGACCAGTAACTCAAAGGTTTGCAAGTGTGATGAGATTGCTAGTTTGGTTGGTTTTTTATATCACATGTCCCCTCCCAAGAAAAAAAATCAAAACGGATACTGCTTTAGCAGCAGAATTTTACTTCTCTTTTACACAGTTCCTCAGTTGCCCTTCTTTGGAGTAAAAAAATCCTTGAACAATTCATGAGTTGTGCCACTTAACAAGAAGTTTGTTGTTGCCTTTTCTGTTCTGTCATGAAAACTTTGTATGCAAAAGTGTGTCTGGGGGAACATCTGTTTTGATGGATTTATTACAGTGTATATGTTCTAGTGTGTTAAGACTATAACAGGCATGACCAAAGGGTAAGTTTTACTTTCAGGTCTGGGTGCACCAAACAACATGTAATGCTAATGATACACTCTGCTTCCAGTATGGAGAGGTTAAAGGTTTCTCCGGAATATGTTTCTGTGTCAGGAAACCCAATTCTGGCTAGAGCTTCTGAGTACTCTTCACATATAAATGAATGTGATGTGCAGGGTGAAATTTTGACCCTACTATCATTAACCAAGCTGTTAGTTTTTGCAGAATCTAGAGTTCATGACTAGTCTTGTTGTTTCTTATACCTGTGTCATATATACATCTGGACATGACCTTTATCTTCATTTGCTAACTCCAAAAGAAAAAAATGCCACTGCCTTAATGTTTTCTTTTTTCCTTGCTAATAGTTACTGAGGTTTGCCTTTCTTTAATTAGTAAATACAAGACTTTGGATTGCCTCCACTTCTCCTGAAAGGAATCTTTAAGGATGCAGAATGGAACAAGCTGAAGAATAGAGAGGGACAAAATGGAAGTAGTGATCTTGGGTCCATATATTGGGTATAGAAGTTTGCCCATCCCTCTCCCTCCAAGTTATCTATGAGGACAATGCAACTAAATATTACTATAGTAGGAGAAACAGGATTGGAATGAAAGCAAGGGATCGCTTTAGTTTCCCTCATGAACCAAATTTCTCAGTTGAAAATAACTGATTTTTAGATAATACATTCCATCTGAAAAGCATCAAATCAAGAACTTCAGGACTAACAAGGTTTCTGAATAATGCTGTCTAAGGTGAAGTCTTTCCACCTCTCTGTCTGTTTGAGTTCTGCCAGGACAGTAATGTTCTGTATTGTGGCCTGTTTCATTTAAAAAAACAGTGCCCAAATACTCTCTTTGTCCCCTGAACACAGAAGCAACTGGAAAATACTTAAGTTTTATTGCCAGTTAGAAAATACCATGTAGTAGCTCCCTACTACTTCTGAAATATTAAATGACAGCTTAAAAAAAAACAAACAAACAAACAAACAAGGTATGCAAGCCAGTTCTTCAGGACTGTTTTTCCTTGATAAGCAAACAGGATTTTACTGTAAGTTGCTGAATGCCTAATCCTTCCTATTATGCATTACAGTCTTTATGTTTGTTTGGGATGAAAAAGGAGAAATGCATCCTGTTTGGATTTGGAATACAGTTTGCAACGCTTCATTAGTAAAGCTAAGTAATGCTGATTATCTTAAATAGCTGTCATGGAACAGAGTGTGTAGTCATCTAAATCACTGATGCCAGATTCTGGGTTTAGTTTTTTGTGTTCTTCTAGGCAATGTGGCTATATGCAACCTATTCCAACTGGGGAACTTTGTCAGCAGGTACTTGGATGAGGAGTTATGCAGAATGAGGACATTATTTCAACAGTATTAGAACATAAATACCTTTTCTGCTCTGTCTTGGATTTATCCAGCTCCTCAGAAACTGAAAAGTTTTCACAGAAAAGACCAGGGGCATAAACCTTTGGGCTGTAGGGGACAGCAGGGTCCGTTTTCCTTGCTCTTGTTGGTTCAAGAAAGAAGGAGATAGCAGAGAAAAGGCAGATAAAAAACACCACAAAAAAATCAGGTATCTCATCTGGGTTTTCTTAGTGGTTTTTGGCTGGGAAAACCCTGATTTAATCATGATTTTTGCATTGGTTTGTAGTCTTGACTTGTATTAAGAGATTTTCCCATTCTAACAATCTTTTTGCCTGCTGTACATCCACTTACAGGCACAACAGACATGTCATCAGCATCAGCAGATTCTTCGTTTTGCATGTTTCTGAATGTGTGAGTGTGTGTCTTCCCAAAATGTGGCATAGAAATACAGGATGCTTTATATGTGATTCTATGGAGCTTTGTTTCTTCTTATGGCTGTTAAAAACTGTTTCTTTGTAAAGTTATAGAGAACAGTTTCAAAAGTAGATAGTGACAGATTAAAGTATGTGCTAAATTCTGTTAACTAGAATGCTTTTCCAGCCTAGAAAAGAGAGTTCAATATATGAATCAGGCCAAATTGTGCTTACTATTACAACAGCAAATTTTTCAGTTTTTAACCTTATCACTGACAAGTTACACATCTTTCAGTAATAGCTCTACACATAGAAAGATTAATATAATGGGAATCATGAAAGGACAGATGTGCCTCAGAGGTGTCATAAATATATTTGAAAAGGAGCTTCCATTCTTTCTGTGCACAAAAAGTTGTTTGAGGAGGGAGGAGGAAGGAGAATTTGGTAATGATCATGATCGTTATTCTTTAAAACATATGCTCAGCACTCTGTAAGCAGTGTATTCAGCTGGAGAATCATAGGCATTCCATAATGATTGATTGCTTTTGCAAGTCTTGAGCCAAATCAAACCAGCTCAGTTATGCATTGACAACACATTAGACAGGGAAAGTCAGAATTTTCATTTTGTAAATTTCAAACACAGTGAACGAATTTGCTGCTAGTTTCATGCTAGTAAAAATAACCTCTGTTGTGGGATGTATGTCTTTTGAATTTTTGTGGGATTTTTCTTTTTGTTTTCAAGGTATCTAGCTAGCTAATACTTTTGGTAAAGTGCCAATAAAAGTAACTTTTTTTCTAAGTTTTGAAATCATAAAGCAGTAGCTATTATATGGTATCTGATTTGAAATTTTAATATATCATGCTGTATGTACTACAGTGCACTCTAATTTTGTTTATAGTATTTGATTATCATGTCAATTTACATCCAGGGTAGAAGAAATTGGCTGGATATCAAGCAATAAATTTTAATAGGTTCACCATCTGCATCATTTGGTACGGCATTCAGTGATTTTTGTCCTGATGTGACAAACAAGTTATCATTCTTTAGGCACTGCTGATCTTCAGTTTTGCATGACTGAGCTAACTGTGTGTTGCTCAGTCCCTGATGTCTGATCTGCACATTATAACAACCTCTTAGAGGTAGACATGACGTGAAATACCAAAATGGCACAGGTATACTCTGCAAGAGCTACCATTTCCAAAATTTTTGCTATGTTCAGAAGCTAGTGGTACAAAGGAACGTCTGTCAAGAACTAATTGCCTGATCACCACTCATCAGCGGTGCTCAGGGATTCAGACAGACTGAAAAATGTGGAGAGGTGATAGAAATTGTGTGTCATGATCGATAATCCGAAGTAAATGGCTTGGATTTTAGCGCATGCATCAGATTCCTGTCTGCACATTTTAACCATAGGACAACCACAGTTTATGATAGTTGAGTGGAGGGCACTCCTCGGCGGGGGAGTGCTGCCTGAAATCCCTGCCGTGTTGTAGGCTGCCGGACCCCAAGGCCAGGATTTGCAAGGCAGCCACTGCAAATGACATCAGTACTGCCTGATGTTGTCTCTGTACCAGAGAGCTTGAGAATCTACCTTTGCAGAATGCTTTTGTCTGTTATGCCCCTGTCCTGATCATTTGGTCCATGGCTGTAGGCCTCCTATGGTACTTACAGTATGCTGATGCAGTAGTTTCCCTCCTGCTCTAGATTTTGGGATGGCTTACCAGCCAGCTGGATGTTAAAGTCTGGGAGGAAGTGCATCGTGGGTACTATTAAGCAGTTAGCAAGCAGTGAGCTGGTTTGCTGACTTCCTTTGAGTGGACCACTGGAATGTGCGCACTTCTGCGCTGCTTGTGCTACATACAACCTTCACCCTGTCCTGGGTCAACAGCAAAGTAGAATGTGCTGCTCTGTGCCACATACTTGGAGAGCATCAGAGCCAGAGGAGAACAAATCTGTAAACCTCTAGTGTCTTTCACCAAAGGATTGAGGAATGCAAAGCCGGCAGTACAATCTGGACAAAACCAGCAATTGCATGCATTGCTCAGTATGCTACTACAACAATGCCAAATTTTACCTGCATTGCCGTGCAACAGAGACATCCAAACTAGGTTTTTGTACTTGAAATGTAATGACCAATAGCAGAGTTATCCAGCAGTAAAATTAAAAATTGGGGAACTTCTGGGGTGGGAGATACTTCATCCCTCATGCTTAGTCTTTCTCATTGTAAGACAAGTCAGAATTCAGTATGCCCAGATAAAAAGATTTCACACAGCCTGCAAAGATTGACATTGAACGTGCAGAAGAGCAACAGTTAGTTAAGAAACATTATTTACAGTGTTCTGCATTCAGAACTAACAGTTTCTTTCATTTTATTGCTTTTATATATAAAGAAACTTTATTTGTTTTACTATCATGGGAAAAAAAAGAAGAAAGCAAGCAAGGGAAAATAACCAGGTTGTGATAATATATTGAGGAAGGCTACAGGAATAATACAGAAAATGGAGAATAAACAAAACACATAACCTTGTTATGCTGAGAATTTGACAGTGTTTGCACAATGCTTCAAATGAGAAAGTTAGGGGAGGGAGGTGAAAGGAAGACAGACCTTCATTTCTTATAAGCAGCCCAATTTCTGTTTAAACACTGGAGTGGAAGCTTAAGTGACTAGCATGGAATAGAGCAAGCAGTCCAAGCACACTATAATCCCTGAGTTTTTTTGCCGACATCAACTAGTGGAAGAGAGAGAATCAACATCTTTTACCACTTTACGTTCAAATTGTGGCTGTCTACTGCCCATGACCGGCTGTCATCTTGCAGCTTTCCTTTGCTTGCTGTCAGGAGTTGAGTGGATAGGCTCCTGGAAAAATTTTCAATCATTAAGTAGCCTGAACTGTAAATCTATGTTTATCCAGATTTAAACTACTCATTTTGTTTAGATAACCCAACACTGCAAACACAGATAACATATGTTTACAAGTCATACAATTATCTGTGGTGCTTTTCTTTGTTCTTAAATGGATACTTCCAAATTCCAGCCGAGATGCAGTGAAAGGATTGGGTTTTGACCCTGTATCTCTGAAGGGAGCCAAGTGCAAAGAATTTCACATGATTAATGCTGCTGAATAATTTCTTCATGTTAATAAAGAATAATAAAAACATGACTCATTCTCCTAACAAAGATTTTTTAGAGTGGCATAGATGTATGCTAACATCAAAGGAATCTGCCAAAAGTTGATTTTACTCACCAGGATCAGTGTTATTTGTTCCATGTAGGCACACAAGGAGGTGAGAGTCATTTTTATTTTTTTTTTTCCCCCCCAGTAAGATGAAAAAACAAACCTCATTTAAACTTTTTTTTCATATGCAATCTGATATCATTATATAAAGAGCCAAATTCTGCCAGTAGGTTACACCTATGAGCTTTTCATGAGGTCTAGAGTTCTTGTAGATCCTTCATAAAATAAATATATTCCACTGTCGTCACAACACCTTGATTTCAAGTTCTTGATAATTAAACCAGTTGAATGAACCTGGCCCTATTAATGCCAAAAATCTAGCAAAGGAATTGAATGATTTGCTAGATTTAAGCTTCTAATCTTTCTTCTTCTCCCCTGCTTTTTTATACTGTGCCCAAAAGCTATATTATGCTGTAATTACTGTCATTTGCTGTGAGAGACAGGGAAGGGAAGCAGATAAAATCTAGCATGGACATGGCAACAATTTCTTCTCATTATGCTGATGACTGTCATTCAGTTTCTCAGTTTCATGTTCTCCTTGCTTTCACCTTAACTCCTTTGGTTCAATTTTGAAATAAGAATATGAAGGATACATATTTTAAAACTGGGGGCTTTTTTCTTCATCATTTTTGGGGTTAAGTCTTTTTAGTTTGGCTACTAAAAATGAATTGGGGAATCTTACGCAAGCTGCTAAATTGTAAAGAATTGTTGCATTTAAACACAGTTTGTATTGTGGTAACCTGTAGGAGAACCAGCCATACCCCTTCTTCCCACTGTGCTAGGTATAAAACAAAAACCTGTCTAATGAGCTTACAAATGCTAAACAAAAATTCCTCATGAGCAGCATATAAACTGGTTTCTGAGTCTATAAGAGCAGGACTGGAAACATTTAATTGTACTATTAAGGAGAGAATCATGACATTTTGTTAGCTTAGTGTGTATGACAGAAAGATCTTAGATCACAGCTGCTTCTGAAATACTGTATATCTGTGATGCTTGTAGAAAGAGGGAAATTATAGTTTGTACTCTAAAAATGGCTCATGTTTGCCAGGCTATGGCACTTTTTTTTTTAAGATTGTTACTTGCATTAACTGAACAAACAATGCTAATCAGTTTTGGCCTCTGGATTCTCCATAAAATATTCTAGGCATGGACATTTTACCAGTGCTGACTCTACTTTTTTTTTTAACTTTTGAAAAGTAATTGCTAGTCCTGGCACTGCTTCCCTGGGGCTAGGATCCTGCATTTAAATTACTGACTTGTCTAACTCTTCATGACAAAGATGCTGGCAGGCAATATTAGCATTTCAATTGCTGCGAGTACCCTTCTGATACCATAGTTTTTCTAGAGACTGGAAAATTCATCAATGATTCTTATGTAAATAAGGACTTATTGGCATGTTTTCCCAAATTAAAGAAATGTTTTCCCATTTTCAAGATGGGATTATTGCTTAGATCTTTGAAATCCATCCCATGTTATGATAAGGAATAGTGTAAGAGAACAGCAATCTTACTTTATGACGTTATGTGCTTCATCTAATTTGAGAACATTTTTGCATGAGTATTTAGCATACGGGTGCTTCTTCCCATCTAAGTTGTGTTTTTGATAAGGAATTTTTAGTATCTTGCAGTAAGTTTGCTGACAAAAAAATCCAGATGATAGTCTAATTTCTGTAGAGGATATTCTTACCTTTTACAAGTATTAACAAACTCTGGCTTTCAACAATCCTATGGAACAAGAAAAACAATATAAAAATTAATACAGTGGCCATTGCAAGAGTGTTGTAACATACACCTCATTGTGCTTCTCTTTTCTATCTGTGCTTTGTCATAAATGTGTGTCTCTCCTTAGACTGAGATACTCTATAAAAATAAAACTACTCAGAGTTTTCTACTTAGCAGAATAAGCAATGACATCTATTTGCCAGTCAGCTGCTGCATAGTGTGATTAAGAGAAAATGCTCAATTCTCACAAGGATGTTGATTATTCCCCAACTTTAGCTCAAATGACTAGTTGCTGATTATATTCTAATGTGTTAAAATGCTTTTTCCCAGAATTTCTGTATTTAGAGATAGTGGTTAAGAGGCGAAAAAAACCAGTATGTTTTTTATAAAGCAACAGTTAGTGGTGGTTCTGTACAAAGACTCCAGTGGGAGTCTTCAGTATTGAGAGGTGATTCTTAGCATAACCTGGTCCAGTCATAATTTGCTGCATGACTCTTTGTTTGCACTGATGACTTTTTGCAATGTATCTAGAAGAGCAGAAAAAAGTAGTTGTATAATGTAAGAAACTACCATCAGTTTGAAATGCTGATGAATGGTGGATGTATACATGCATTTATAAAAGGTAAAACACCAGTGAAATAGTAACATGATAATGGTTTCAGAAGGGTTGTAAAGATTCTTGCTGAAAGTAAACAACGTCTGGTGGAACACAAGTTTATAGTCCTATGGTCAAAGTGGACTTGGTGGCTTTCCATTAATTTCTCTGTTCAGTTCAACAATATCCAATCCTTGAAAACTTAATGCCAAAAGATTCTGACTTACAGAGACCCCCTCAAAACTGAGAAGCTATGTTAAGTGCCACACTGAAGTAAACACCTAATTTCCTGTTACAAGCATACATAGGATTGCTCATCCTTGTTGAGACAAAGAAGTCTTTCACAAACCTCCACCAAATTGATTTTGATGACTTGCAAATAATTTTAAGAATCAGCATTTTAGATATTTAAGTGCCAGTTAATAGCAGTGATATATGGCAGATGTACATATATTTTCAAGTAAAAGAAATTAACCATGTGAGTGGCTCAATACTTTGTGAAAACCAAAACTAAAGTAACAGTGTCCTGGTTTCAGCTGGGATAGAGTTAATTGTCTTCCTAGTAGCTGGCACAGTGCTATGTTTTGAGTTCAGTATGTGAAGAATGTTGATAACACTGATGTTTTCAGTTGTTGCTAAGTAATGTTTAGTCTAAAGTCAAAGATTTTTCAGCTTCTCACGCCCAGCCAGTGAGAAAGCTGGAGAGGCACAAGAAGTTGGGAGGGGACACAGCCAGGGCAGCTGACCCAAAGTGGCCAACGGGGTATTCCAGACCATGGGACATCACATCTAGTATAGAAACTGGGGGCGGGGGGATCGCAGCTCGGGGACTAACTGGGTGTCGATCAGCAGGTGGTGAGCAATTGCCCTGTGCATCATTTGTACATTCCAATCCTTTTATTGCTACTGTTGGCATTTTATTAGTGTTATCATTATTAGTTGCTTCTTTTCTGTTCTATTAAACCATTCTTATCTCAACCCAGGAGTTTTACTTCTTTTCCCAATTTTCTCCCCCATCCCACTGGATGGGGGGGGAGGGAGTGAGCAGCTGCGTGGTGCTTAGTTGCTGACTGGGGTTAAACCATGACAAACACTCAAAACATTGCATAGGGGAAGAGGGGGAGAAAGATGCAGCAGGATCAAAATTCACATTGCAACTTTTGCTATAGAGCTGAGCTGCAAGTGCAGTGCTGATTTTGAGATGGGCAGATAGATCTGCATCTCTCTTACTCTCTTAGGCTTAGAGAAGTTCCATCCTACAACATGGTCCAGACAACATCTCTGTTTAAAATTTTTATCAGAATAAGTATGTCCATTCAAAACATTGGGAGGTTTTTTGTTTGTTAGTTTTTGTGTTGTGTTTTGGTTTGTTTTTTTTAATGAGATGGCAACTAAGAGGAAGGAGCTAGTTTGTTTCTTCTGTTCAAGAAGTCTCTCAATCAAAAGGTTTTGCAAAGAATAGAATCAGGTCAAGAAGCTAGCATGTGATTATTATAACATCTTCCCATAAGGTGTTCCTTCATCTGCGAGATGCTGAAGTGAAACTAAATGAACTCCTGTTGCTGTAGTTGGGAGAGTTTTGGGAGTCAGGGGAGTATTTTGGGTTTCTTCTCCTTGTGATAGGCTGGAAATGAGCAATATCTGCCAGCCAAATGAAAACAGAAAGAGTGAAGTCTAATGTTGCCAGCTCAGAAGGACCTCTGCACTTCAGAAACAATGGTTGTTTTGTACACCTTGTGATAAAAGGGGAAAAAAATAAAACTTGAGACAAATGAAATTTGAACCTTTCAGCCTACCTGTCCTAAAAACTTTCAAGCCTAGCAGAATGTTCCCTTTGAGTCTACTGCTGTGCTTTAAAGCCTGTATTGTGTTTCAGGATGAGTGATTCATTACATACTATCTCTTAATCTTGGAAAGAGTTTGAATATGACAGGAAGAGAGAGGGAGTGGTTTTGGTCATCTTGGTTTGACAGATTTAGAAAAGGAGTTGACACTGAGGCATATCATAAAAATAAAGATGGCAGAACACTTAAGGCAGCTCTGTGACATTTGGTGTGTTTACAAACTTCTGGAAAAGACCTAAAACCAATAAAAAGCCACAGAAAATTAAAAATTCAAGGGACCACTCTTGAAAGTGGTGAAATCACTGTTTTGCAAATGTCTCTTAAAATCTCCTTGTGTCATCTGTTTCCAGTAAATGATTACCACATAACTTAGGATGGTTGGAGAAAATTTCTTCTGCTTTTATTGTAATAGCTCTGTACCCATTCCAAAATGGCAGGCAATAAGTCCCAGCACTCTGAAAGTGAGGAATCCTGATTTATCTGGCTATAGTACCAGCTATGGAGCTTTATTGAATCAAGCTGTTAAGAGCTTCTGCTTTTAGTTCTACAGGTTTCTGGTTTGAGAGGTCAGAGTTAATCACAGATATTATGTCAGTGTAATGTGTCCCCATGGTATCTTTAATCACGTCATGAAAACCCTTCAGCAATGCTACCACACACAATGATAGAACAAAATAAATTAAATTAAAAAATTGGTGAACAATGTTTTCATGTGTTTGTTTCCAAATACTCATTTCCCTTAGGAAATTGTGTATGGCTGAGTGGTGCTTAATTCCACAAAAATATTTATCTGGGCAACAACTGGAATATTATACTCAAACTTGCTGCAGGTGACTGAAGTAATGGTAAGGCATGAGTGCTAAGATATCTTTTTTTTTTATCAGCCATAATACAGATGGGCAGTGGAGGTTACAGGAAAGCAGCAAGCCAGAAAATCAGTGGTATACTATGGATGGGATAAAATGCTGCCTGTTTTCTTGTATGAAACAAATTTGCTGTGTGCCATAACAATGTAACTGAACACTTTTCCACGATCCATTTAAAATCTTGGACAAGACATAATGGATGAAAAGAAAACAAGAATGATTTGTAATGAATTGCACTTAAGAAAATCTGGCTGGATATTCTACCTCTTTTTCTCCAACTATAAAGTTATGTTGGTTTGGTTTTTTTAAAAAAAGATATATCAGACTGATTAATAAATTGCAATCAATTGCAATGCCTAATTATCTCCTTAGGAGGTTTGAAGAGAAAGTAATGGATGAAGCATGCTTTTCTCTCAGCATGAGAGAAGCTGGCTAGAACAGCTTCATAGCTTAAAACAAACAAATCTTTGCTTTAACTGAGGAAAGGAGCAAAGCCTTAAATAACAAGTGTGCATCTGATTTTCTTGCTTAAATCAGGTAAAGCCAACAGTGTGATGTTTGTGTGCAAATAACTGAAACAGTGGTTTAGAGATTAATGTCTTTAAAATTCTCTCAAAATCCCAGTAGAAATTATATTTCTGTACAATATCCCAGGGAAAAAAAATGTGAAATATTAGGGGGTCTTGTTAGAATTTTGACATATGCAGTAAGTGGTTTATAGTTCCCAGTGGTAGAGATGGAACTGTTAAAGCAGTCTAAGCTCATAGTCCAAGGGAAAATATCATCAGGTTTTTAAGGTCATTGTATGCTTGCTCTATAGGAAAAAATTATCGAAATATATCCCCTTTTATTAAATATGACTGGCTTTATCAAGGCTTTCTCTCCTTTTTCTTCCCTCCCAACATACCAAAAAGGGAATTTCTGAGCTTGGAAATAAAACCCCACCTTAGCTTTTTCTTTGTGGTTTAAGTTGACCCATTTCATTTTGCTTTTTTCAGTAGCTTAGGAGTAGACACATGGTTAGTTCTCTTGTGATTCTGACTTTCATTTGCAAACAGACAAAATGGGAAGTATCTGAAAGAGATACTTAGCATAGCAGTCCAAGTAACGGTTGCTGAAGCATGCTGTTGAATGGGATGTGTCTTGTCAGGTTTCTGTATGAGGAAGAGTTCAGTAAGATACAACAGTTCAGCCTGGAAAAGAAAGGATTAAGAGGTTCACAAAATTATAATAAAAATCAGGGACGCAAGAATAAGGGGGCATCAAGTGAAACTGGAAGAAGCTGAGGTCAAAACAAAAGGAGATAAATTTTCACACAGTGAATAACTGGTCCATGAAACTCCTTGCCAAGGATGTTGTGGATGCTGAAGTTTTAACTTGATGTAGGGACTAGACAGATCAACAGGAGAGAACCATTCAAGATGGGGATGAGGCAGGGGAAGAGGGATGGGAAGAGAAGGTGCTGCAAATAGTTAGAAGCTATAGGAGGAGAATCTCTTGCTTGTCCTGCCTTACTGTTCTACTTCCACTGTTGGAGACAAAATACTGCGCTAGAGGGGCCTTCTGACTTAGTGTGCCTCTTCTTCTTTACTCCTTAGCTTTTGGTGCATAGATTGGCATAAACCACAAATGGTATGAGAACATGCTAATACACTTGGCTGGTAAATGTAATAGGTGCCCAAGGAGCACAAAGGAGCACACAAGGCATTGCTTCTCTAGAGTTAACAACCCACCAGGGAGAGGTTGGATAGACCCTTGTAAACATTATGGCCAATTCCACTCGCCAATATGAGTCTCAGACCTCAGCTGAGAAACAGTAAATTCTCATGCTGTCACTGACTAGGGGAACATATTCCATTATGTTATGTCTGGAAAAATCAAAAAGCTAGGACAGAGGTCTTCAGAGAAAAATCTAGCTGGACTTTCTCTTTAATGCCTCCCTTGTAAGAAATTTTTTTTATGAATATTCTTAAGTGTTTGTAGAAATAAAACCAGATCACCTTGAAAGATGGAAAGCTAGTAAGGCTTTTTACTCTTTTTATTGTCTTCATTCACAAATCTCAAAATACTGTAGAAAAATAGGTAATCATTAGCTTTCCACTCTAACACATGAGCTAACTAATCCACAAAATTTTCTCACTCAGTGTGCAACTTATTTCATCATTCAGAGAAAACAGGTCTGCTGATCTTCAACAGTTGTTCACTAGACCATGAACTATTTAAAATACTTTGATTTAATGTTGTAGATGCTTTTTTTTCCCCCCATCTCTTGTGTGCATGCACACGTACACAAAGACTGGTAGGCTGCATGTCTATTCTGTAGCAAGTGGCTCTTTGGTAATGTGCTGATGAAAAGATAGTAATTGGCAGGTCTTAATTAACTGTCAAGAGCTTCCCTGTTGATTTCAGTTGTAATCTCTGTTAGGCGTTAGAGAAAACACTATCAGCTAGACACGCACAGCATATATGCTACATGATAAGGACTAGTTTACAAACCATGTTCGTATTTCTGCAGTTGACTATACTGTGGTGATTCTCTGAACATAAGTAGCCTGGTGCAATCAATACAGAGTTTTCCTCAAGAATGAGGAAATAAAGTGATTTAGCTGCATTTTGGGCTCCACATGCTCTTCTATTTTCCCATCCTATTACATTTATGATATCTATTGACCTTCCAGTGTCCCTGATATGGTGCAGGAAAAACTGTGGGTCACTGAGAAGAAATAGTTCATTGGAAGACAATGAGGCAAATTAATATTTTGGCTGTTTTCAGCTTTAAAGATTTTCTTTTAAATAAACAGAAATCCTAAAGTTCACGACTGTATGATTCTTTCGTAGTAATACCAGCTTCTACTCTCAGGAATCTTACTGTTCTGTCATGGCCCATGTACAACAGGGACTTCCTTTTTTTGGATCAAATTCATGCAAGGTGGCAGAACACTTAGGTGCATGAGTCTTCTCTCCTGTTAGATTTACCTGGGGAGAAAAGGTGCCTACTTTAACTTCTTGTTTTAGCACATAAGACTCCTGTCATGGAGAATCTGGTTATAATCTGCATACTCTTTCCTAAGGAAAAGAAAGGCAACCTTTCACAACAAATCTATTCGTCATACTATGTATGATGTGATGGTGTGAAGAAATCCTCAAAATATTTCTGGAAGAGCACTAACAAAAAATTGCATATGGATACTGTAGGCTGAATAGTCTTATTTATCCCTGTTGCTCCTGATATGCATTAAATAATTGTCTTTCATTATAGTGGTGGATCCTGGGAACTACAGAACAATGATTTGCATCTCCAGTGAGATGATAGAGTCTATGCTAAAAAAGCACGGGATCTGTAGGGGAAGCCCTGTTTTACTAACTTGCTGGCGTGTGGTTAAGGAGGATCCTGACAGTATAATATATTTGGGTTTTTAAAAGTCTTTGACAAATATCAAAGTTTATTAAATAAATTGCAATGCTATTGGATGAGATTAAATGTTCTTTTATGTATTGGAAAGCTGGTGAAAGGATAGGAATTAAGTGATGGGACAAAATGGTCATCTCTCACAATGGAGAAGAGTAAAAAAGCAGGATAGGGGGTCCAGAAGAGGCAGCAAAATTTTGGGCACAGCCAGAGAGAGAGAAATGGGAACAGAATAGAAGGCAGTATTTTGTGACTAAATGAAACTTTGGTGTGCCTAACTGTGAGCAGCTTTGTTTTCTGCATCTCAAGAAAGATGGGATGGAAATAGAGAAGGTGCAGAGAATGGCAACTGAAATGACTAAAGATGTGGACACTGTCTTACAAGGAGACTAAAAAAAATCTGGGACTCTTCAGTCTAGAGAAGAAAAGGCTGAAGTAAGGGACACAACCAAGGTTTATACAATCATCATGATGAAGTGAATGAAAGGTTGGTGTTCACCAAATCCCTTGGTGCTAGAACTAACTGGTACTGGCTGACGCTGGTGGAAGGTTGGTTTAAAACAAAGGATTTACTTTTCTATATAGTTATGAACTTCTGGAATTTGTTGCCACAGGAGGCTGAGGTGACAGATGGACAGTATCAGCAAGTAGTAGAAGGAATAAGACAAATTCCTTTTGTAAAAGGAGTAAATTAGTGATTACTCATTAAAAGGAACTAGCAGAGATGTATGCTTTAGGACCACTAATGCAGCAGGTGTGGATGCAAGGGAACAAGGCCAGTGGACTGTACAAAAGGACAAAGCTTATTTGTTCTCCTTAATAGTGTCTTGTATGCCACTGCCCAGAGCAGAATACGAGGCTTGACTGAGTAATGTCTTACTCAATAGGGCATTCCTTACGTTCTTATAGAAGAAAATGTGTTTCAATTCTCATAAGGAAATGTAGCTGTGAACCATGAAAGCTTTCTTGCCTAGTTAACTTTGGATGAGAACATATATTTTGACATATGTTCTCCTTTACAGCAGAGCCTGGGTATTGGCTGTGTTTCAGATTGTATCCTTTCACTTCAAGTAACTTATCTCCTTGCTTCAAAATTCTAATGAGTGCACCCTGAGTTCTCTGATTCTGTAACATTCTTGAAGAAGTCCACAAGAGTCCCCAGTGATTTTGCAATTAATTTACAGCAAGCCAAATACTTCTGGCACTTTTAGTCCATACCTATCTCTGGAGATCAAAACTGACATATAAAATGTAACATTATGCTGTTTCATCCTAACTGGGGTTCTCAAGCCAGTGCAAATAAGATCCCCATGCCCTGCATCCAGTGCTAGCAGAAGATGTTGAAGTGCCATTATATATGAGACAAAACACGCTGATAAAACCCAAGACAACAATAAGCCAACCTAGGTTTCAAAAAAAGTCCTATTTCAAGCGAGTAAAGATGCTAATCATTATTTACCCTGAACAGATGGAGCACATAAATTGCTTTTGCTGTTTCCCAGGCACAAACAGAAGTTAAAAAATACTAAAAACCCGAGTCACAGATAGAAAGCTAATAATGACAAGAGATAAAAGTTTTGCTTACAAGTTCCTGAAAACAGTATCGAAATCTCTGACAAACAATGAATTGCCTGTCAGTATCTTGCCATTTGAAAAGTTTTTGCTTTTTGTAAACAACTCCTCCTTGAGCATTTTTAGTTTGCTCTGAGACCAACCATTTAAACTTCCAGCCATTCATCAGGAGGTGTGCCACGTGTCACTTTATGAATGCCCAAGTAGACTTATTATGTAACAACAACAAAAAAAAGTATTGTGTAAGGTTCTGTTAACAGATTTTTTTACCCCCCCCCCCCCCCCCCCCCCCCCAGCCCCATGCTACTCACTGCATTATCTTGTCAGACCAGCTTTATGCTCTTTTTGATAAGCTTCCTATTCAGGACACAAAGGATCCTGGAAATCTATATATATTGCTTACCTTGCTGCTTTTCCTGCCCCATTCTCTATCTCTTTCCAGACGCTCCCTTTAAACCTTCTCCCTTTCCCCTACTCCCACTTTTTAATCCAAAACCTTGAAAGGCAAAAATTCCAGTTCAAGAATTGATGGCTCTGCGCCCAATTGTCATCTAATTCTTCTGTTCTCCTAGCAGTGCTGTCCTCTGCTACAAGGTCAAGCTTCTCTCATCTCCTCTGCTGGCTTGTAGTGAGAGGGAAGGGAGACCGAGTGAATGTGAAGAAGGCTTCCTGGAAATAACCACTCAATAAATTTAGTCAAGTGCTAAACTTACAGGGGAGGGAGGAGAAGAAGGAGGGAGTGTTGGATTTTATTGCTTCATCTTAATAAAGACAATAGTAGATTCGAGCTTTGATTATTTATTTTTTTCTACACAGCTTTGCATTTAGTTTGGGCCCAAACTACCTTTTTAGAGTTTGCCAGCATTGTTGTAAGCTTTGCTTCTTTCAAGGGAAGGAAAGAAAGCTCCTCCACTTAAATATGTTTTTGTGCATTAGTCTGTGGAGGCGTAGTCTGACTAGGGAATTCAGCTGAGTCTCTAGATTCAGGAGCTGTGTTTAGTATTTGTCCTCAATTTTTCTCTCACAAGAGAAAATGGTATAGGATTTTCCAATGATTCTAAGCTTACATTTCTTTTTGTGTACTCCCTTTGGACACTTTTTCTCCTAATATCCATTGCCCACCAATATCTTTCATTCCAAGTCCCAGTTCTGTTGCCCTTGGACGATTCCTTGCCTTTTCCCTGATGTTAGGGAGTGAGGAAGGAACACAAAAAATTGTGCAGTAGGGATTTTCTTTTGGGATTCGGGTTTTTTTTTTCTAAAAACTTGAAAAAACATCAGTGGCTTCAGTTTTAGGAATATCTGTGTGAGGACTAGTCTGCACACAAACAGCAGAGGGAACAGATTCTTCTCCCATGAGCTGGACTTGTGCTAGCAGTGCAGGGCAGAAAGCTCAGTGTAGCACTGTCTGCTCTGACCTCCTGGGATGCGAGAGCTGCACAAATCAGGATGTTTAAATACACCTATTTTATTAACATTCTGGAAGAAAAAGCCACACTGGATTGTTCTGTTAATTTGAAAAATAAACATTTTCAACACTTATTTTATCAATTTCAAATCTGTTTTTTTTTTTTTTTAAGGGACAGGAAGGCAGAATTGCCATGCTTTTTTCTCTTTTATTTTTTCTTTCTTTTTTAACTTCCTGAATAGTCATAAATTGGATGAAAATGCATACAAAACCAGAAGTATTGTAGAAAGTTACAGTACACAAACTCGCATTAGAATAAAATAATTATTTAATATTAATTTCTATACCTTGAGGAAGTCTCTTTCATGGCCAGTGTAAATGAAGTCACAAATTTATTTTACTTTGAATGTGTCTCTATGTGGTATGTTTTTTCTTCTCTCCTAACTCTAAATATGAAAAACTTGTTTGGAAAGAAAAAGTTAACTATAAAAAGAAGCAGAACAATGCATGCTTCTGTTAAACTAATGATCTCAGCAATCTGGACTGTGTGGTGTACTGTCTCCTGTCAGGCATACAAACAATGCATCTTAAGGAAAACTCAGAGAAATGTTTTAACATCAAAATTTTCAGATTATCAATACTGGGCACCTAAGCTTAAAACAGGCATCTGTGGGCACTTACAGAATTACGTATTCTGAATGCTACTAAAATGAGTGTCAGGTCTTAGTTACTCATTTACATATTTCACTTTGTATTTCATTTTTGCAGAATATTTGTTTGTTTTTCCTGTTTTTCTAATGGTAGTGTATACTTTCTGGTTTTTAGAGGATATAAATTGTGAAATAAACTATGGGTTTTGATAAGTTGGTTTTTACTTTGCTGGAATTTGGAGACTCTTTTGTAAACATCTAAGCAGACACTAGGAATTCTTGGAAAGAAAACAATTCATAGCTTTCCAGAGTACTTGTCATACAATATGAGAAGGAAACATGGAAGAAAAGGGTATGTGGATTGATTGTCCTTTCAAATAAAATTTTAAGAGATATAGGTTAATGTAAAAATTATATTCAGGGTGTTTCTAGCCAAATTAAATACCAATAAATTAGATGTTAATGAGGAGAGACATTTGAAAGCAGGAATGGATGTATTTAATGAAGATATAAAATAAAAAAAATGAGCAGAGGAGAAAATAGCAAAATTTTAGTTAGATCCTGGGAAACGAGTAAAAGAGGAGAGGCTACTAAGGAGATGGTATAAATTTTGACAGAAAAATTAAGTGGGAATAATTTTTGTTTTTTCAATTCCACAAAAAGAAAGCAAATAGAATTTACCAGACATTAAAACTAATAATGGACTTTTTAAAAGATAGATGATTGTAATGAAAGGGTGCAAATGAGAGGCAGTGGCTTTTCACAGGCACTGATGTAACTGAGCTGGAATATGCAACACATTAGGTGTTCCAGGTATAAAACAATGGCTTGAAAGGAGATGGAATGGGACAGATTCACACTGAGCAGAGGAAAAACAGACTTTATGGACTTGCAAGTAATGAATTGCATTGAGGATGTTTAGGATGAGTACAATGAATTGTCACTGGATCTGCGTTGTGATGGATATGACTATTATCCTAGCCAGTTTAGACAGGAGTAAAAGCTTGCTGATGCCTTGCAATGCTAGAGAGCTAAGAGCCATGAAAACAGACAGTAACACTCAGGATTGTGTGGGACTCTGAAAAATGATGACAGAAGATATTAAATGATCATTTAAGACGCTGAAGAGATCATTAAAAAGCAATAGAGATGCTAAATAGAACTTGGATTTTTGCCTCTCCCCTCTCTCCCGTACTCTGAAATGACAGGAGGCTTTTAAGGCCAGAAATTATGATGAACAGACATTTTTATAGATACTTTTACAAAGATGTTTAAAGAAATAGATCCTCCCTATCCTATTAATATGAACTACTTCACATCTACCCACACATCAAAACTGTGATTAACCCCGCACCATCCCAAACATCCTCCTTGTTCCAACTGCCCATATTTACTGCAGAGCGTAGGGTGGTGTTTGTTTTTTTGGTTTGGGGGTTTTGGGGGTGGGGGCATTTAAGGCAGAAAAAGCATAAAGAAGGATAGTGGCATAAGCTGTTGTAACCTGTTGAAAAGATTGACTCTGAACTGAAAATACAGACAGCTCCTCTGCCATCTGTTATACCTGGAGATATCTGGCATATAGCTACAGCAGTGTCAGGTGGAAAAACTACAGGAGACATTCTAAGGTCATAGATATGATAAAAACAGAAAGAAAGGATGCTGTGTAAGTGTTAGATGCCAAAAATGGTCTCCTGTTAAATACCAGTTTGATGGGGGAGAAATAAAGGAACTCCCATAATGCTAAAAGGAAATACAGATAGTTCTGAATAACCACAGAGGGGATAAGAAGGTAAAGTGAACTTAAGCCTCTGATGTGGTCCAGGGACAGCTGCCAGCTGCGTGTATGTTGACAAGTGAGGATGTTGCCTCCTGCAGTATAGACTGATAGTTCCAAACACCTTCCAGGAGGCATTTGTAGGAATTTCAAGGTCTACAAATCTCTGGAGGCTTGGGCTTGGCATCTACTCATCAATGACACAGCCTTAGTCCAGGAAGAGATTTGTCATCCTACCAATTAATTTAGCCACAAGAGTGCCTATTTAATCTTTTGTCATTGAGTATAGCTATTCCCTTTCTCTTAGTCTATTGCTACTCTGAGCAAATTTTGTATTTGTTTAGGAAGTGCTCTATCAAACGCTTGTTGGCTTGCTTTACTTATGTGCTTGGTTTTGTGATATTGTTTGTACAAACTTGTAAGGTCAGATCCCTGCTTATGAGCACAGGGTAAGTTCATCACTATATGCCTGATACTTTAAGGAAATGAAATACATACAAGACTATCTATCAAAAGGAAAAATTAGCTTATTTTTTATAGTAAGTTCAATTAATGTTAAAATCAACTATTTAAATTCAGTTGTAGTAACAGAGGAAGATGAATTCTGGAACACAAAGCAGGGGAAAAGTATTGTAAAGCAGACCTAGAAAAGAGATGGCGGCAAGAGGGAGGCATTAATTTAGTTGAGTATTTTTCTGACTAATAATTACATTTGAAAGGCCAAAGAACATGTACTCCTTATGGTGTCTATGATTGGAGAGGATATGAAAGTATTTGGAATTTGACTTGATAAGTTTAATTTCTAAATGCAAATCTGCAGTGGTAGAAGGTATTGAATTAGACTGAGGTCAGCTGGGCTCCGCTAATTCACACCAACTGTGAACCACATTCAGATCAGCTTTTCCATCAGTTGTGAACCTGGATCAAAGCTCATTTTACTGACAGAAATCTCTGTCTGTGGAAAGGACCCACAAGTTAGCAATAGAAAGGTAGTAAGAAAAGTCATTTTGTAAAAACTCATTTTGTTCATTTTGACCTAGCAATGGCATAATTGAAGGAACCTGGGCTTATTGCTGCCACCATGTATGTTAGGAAAATAACCAAGAAGATTTAGTGCATGATTCTGCAAAGTTCATTCTGGTTTCCCTGGGCTGGTAGTTAATTTTTGCATCACCAGAAAATGCAAAAGCAATATCTACCACTACACTAAAGACAAATATCTACCATTACACTAAAGACAACTTAGAGGCTGGGTTTCTAACAGGAAGGAAATCCATGGACAGTAGCCTGAAGGACTTGATTATCTTCAGAATGGCTTTTGACTCTCTGTCTCCATGTTATATTTTGGAAGGCAATTGCTACCTAAGATTTTATGAAAATGCCTCCTTAGGAGGTAACTAGGAATATAAAGCTGTAGCACTCCATATTTATCAACATTACTGCCCTAATATCCTTCTGTTATTTTAAAAGATGTATCAGAGAAAACACCAGTATTCCACTAGCCTCCCTATCATGTATAATGTTTAAGGAGGTCAGTGCAGAAGCAATAGATGATAAGTACAGGAAATTCCTAAAATGCTGATGGATAAAGCTGGATAAATGTTATTTTAGTAATCAAGGGGTCTTCCGGTATTTGCTACAGGTTTTTTTCATTGTATCATAGATAATTTCAAAATTTTTTTTTATGGAACTGATCTTTTTCTTAAATCTATCAGTTTGCTGTTTGTATGTTATGCTTTGTAGGTTTAGAAACTCTGGAAAATACACTGTTGTCTTCTGATCTTGAGCCCTTAATTGCTTAAGTAAGTTGCTAAATTAATGGTAAAGTATTTTAAGTTTGTTTCTGTAAAATACACATTAACTGATTATTGTTCTACTTGAAATCAGTTGACTATTTCATATGAATATTGACATGAATATAGAAATATACATTCAGATACCCTTATTGGCAATAAAAAGTGGCAGGGTTGTGTCTTGTGGAGGAAAATATCTGTAAGACCAAAAACTGATTTTGCAGCTCTGCAAAACATTTGTAGCTCAAGAAAGAGACAAGTGAGAATTCCTACCATTTCTAGTTGTTTGTATTCTGATTTGTTTAGATCGCAGCTGTGCTCCCTTTTGTTCCGTGTAATAAAACTTGTATATTTTTGTATAAATCTAAAAATAGAGTGGTATTATCTGAACTAGCTCTTATCATACTTAGGCACTGACTTTACTTAGAGAAGCATGTATTTTTCTTTCTCAACTCTCCTGTTGATAGTGGTCAAATCCAGAGTTTTGGGAGGATTGCTTAATGTTTTGGCTGGACTTTCTAGTACTGAAGTCACAGTGATTTGTAATCCAGCAATGACCTTATCAGATTTCTGCAGACATTTTCAGCTGTGGCTCAATGGTCATAACTGTGTACTAGCAACAGAGGGGCATGTGTTAATTTTACATGCATTTGACACTGTTGAAAATGGTTTATGATGTAATTAAGGATAAATATGCCGCACTGAAATAAATATCTTCATATTGACATCAGTGAGTCAGCTGGAACTCTACCCTTGATGCTCTGCTAATATTCTGTATAAGGAAGCTTGTTCAGGTAAGTGTTCATCTTATCTCAGGCATCATCTAAGTGTCATGTGAGTAAGAAATTACCTACCCTATTCTAAGGGTCCAAAAAGCTGCTATCTCTTGTTCTTATTGACTAGGACTAGGAGGAAGTCTTGGCATTACTGCCCTGAATGGAAACAGTAAGAGAAGGAAATAGAAGCAGTTGTTTCAGCCTGCAGATGGAAAGGATTTAGACAAGGTTCATGTAGAAGTCCAAACCACAATAATCAAAAAAGAACCTCTGAACTTTGCACTTATAGCTGCTAAATGTGGTTGTATACTTGGAGATTAAAGACAGCTGCTCCAAATGTAAGAGAGGCTATCTAGTACTTTTGCTTCATTCCCTTCTATACTCAACTTACTTTTTTACCACATGCAGAAAAAGAAAATCCCTGAAGTACTTTTCATAAAAGAGGGTCAGTCAAAACAGATCACAATTGTAGTGCAAATAGTGTTTATTTAATTTGATTTCCATGTACCCTTCATTGTCTACTTTCTTGTACATTCTCATTTCCATCTGGAAGGCTGGGAAGGCAGCTGGCTTCCCAGCAGACACCAACTCCACAATTAGGTAGCTGGCAGGCAGCTATTGCTTTCCTGTTTGTGGAGACTGTCTGCCTTGCTGGACCTCATGGCACACTTGCTCACTATAATCCATTTGCACTGGGAACCTGGCTGCCCCTATTGGCCCTTGGTCAGGAATATAAAGGGTTCAACTGGCTCTGTAACAGCAATGACATTGTATACGACCAGGCATTAGAAAACATATGGACTGTAATGATTTGAAGCCAGTTTGCTGGATTATCTGTACTTTTCATTTACCTCAAAAGGAAATATGTTGGGTATTTCTTTGGGGTATACTCCAGACTGTCTCATCAGGATGGCACAATAATACTTCTCTTGTCCTGGTGACTGTAAATCAGAAACATGCTCCTGAAGCTGTTCCTTACATACCTTTCTGGTGGGATGTTTCACACTGCCTGTAACCTCATCTCTGCTGCTTTAGGTTCCCATAATTCAGAAACACTATGAACTTTAATTATTGCCAAAGATTTTTCTGATATTCAAACCCCCTTTAAAGCTTTACTGCATTTTCCTTGCTTCCCTGACAACCAGTAGAGCATGATCCATAGCTGCTTACTTGTTCTGATGTTGGCTGGCCTACAAACTAGAGAAATAAAAAGTTACTGTTCAAACCTGGGGGAGCTAGATGATTTGAAAGCCTCATGCGGGAAAATGGAAGACAGGCAATATGCTCATGTAACATATACACACCTGGAGTGTGTATATATTATAGAATACAGGATCTCTCAACCCCAAAAATGTCACAGAAATTACTCGAATTGAGGTTATTTTAGAACTGATAATTGTGGTTCTTTTTGCAATTCCTAGTTCAGCAGTTTTATTTTTCTTTTTTAGTAGCCTGTGTCCTTTCCTTTTCTCCTTCCGCTTCCCTGTGGTATTGCAGAGCTGCCCAGCACTCTTGTCAAAGATGCCAGATTCAGATTTTGGGACCTCTCTTACAGGCTGTGCTTCTTTTCTCCCTCAGCAGCATCCATCCCTATGAAATATTGCACATAACTTGGGGTCTCTGAGCTACCATTTTTATGGTAGCCATGCTACCTTTTTTATTAAACAAACTGTTATTTTACTGGTGCTAATGAGCTCCAACAAGAGGATGTGCCAGCACATTCAGAGACAGATCACAGAGCTCCGTGCTCCTTCACGGAGTGAGCGTTTCCTTAGCCCTAATGATGAATCATGATGGAATCTGCTAGGTAATATTATTAAAAGTTAAATTTTTGTTTTTACTGTATTTTTGATTGTGGGCTTCTTTGGGTTTTTTTTGCAGAAGGTCTAACGATAAAAGATTAAGGCAGCAAAAATCAATAACAATTAGGAGCCTCATGCTTTTGTCTCCTAGAAAATCCAAACCCAAGTTTAGATTTTATTTTTCAGTCTTCATTTTCTAGATTCATATAACAGTTATCTAAAGAGGACATAACATTTTGTACACATTAGTTACTGACACCAGTTATTTTTATCTTTTGCTTTCTCCAGGAGGCAAACAAGCCTTGTTATCTTTGTGGTACAGAAAGGAGCTTCAGGCAGGGGGAAGGGCCTCCTTGGAAAATTCGGTAGGCACCAATGTGCATCTTAAAGCTATCCTATAACCAGACAGCATCTGAAGCAGGGATGGATAACAGATTCTGTCTCCTTCAGTGTCGTGCCTTTACTCATTAACCATCTTTCTAGCTACTTCTCCAGAACAGAAACATCTTTTGTTTGTTTGTTTTACAGTGAAGGAGAAGTAGAAAAGGGGGAGATAGTAGGCTGATTCTAGAGTCAAATTCTAATTAATTTGAACACTGGTAGAGACTGCTGTGCCACCAAACCCACCTCCTCCTTAGGCAACATAGGTACAGATGTTTTCTTTATGTTGTAACAGAGGTCCTCCTGTGAAGTGTTTAGTTTTCAGAGCACCTGATCTGTTTTCTTAGTTTTTGGTTCTGCAGGGCTAATCTACAGGTCAAACCTTAAGAAAACATTATTTCATTAAGTCATAGTGAACAAAGCCAGGAGCAGTTTCTGTGATTATTTAACCTCTTCTGGAAACTGTCATGCAACCTAACACATCAAGAAAAACTTACTCAAATTATCATAAACTTGATGACAGTATTTGCCAACAACTTCTTTTCCTGTACTTCCTGGAGCAGAGATCACCAGCTCCATTCCAATGTGTTGTAATTGTTTTGTCCAGAAGCTGATTTTCCTCCCCTTCACGCTCGAGGAACACCTCGAGGTGGTTTGCCACATCCTTCAGGCAGACATGCTGTGTATATTCTTACAAGTGGCATCCACCTGGTGTTAGAAACACAGTCTTGTTTAACTTTTTGGCTGCTGCTACCATCCTCCAGCTTTCGATATTGCATCTGCTTAGCAAAAAGTGCACTCCAGGTGTTATTTGGCTTCAGATTTTGTTACAAGATTTTTCTCATCATCCTGTTGCTAATTTGAATGTCTTGGCCAGATTCCAGTGCAAGTAATTACATTCTGTCTGTCTAATTTTCCTTGCCATTTCCATTGCAGATGTTATTTGTCACTACTTGCAAGAGCACTGAGTGGCACTGCTGTTGAATTTCCAATGCATATTTGGGTACTGGAGAAGAAAACTGGGCATGGAGTCCAAAAGGAGCTTACCGTCCTCCCTTTGAGATTAAATACCACATTAATAATCCATTTTTGAGGGGAAAAAAACCAACATTTGGGTCTGGTGAGTTTGCCAATAGTGGCATACAGAAACATTTGTTAGCAATGTGTTTTTTATATCAGTTGTTTAATTACCACAACAAGCTGGATGTAGAGTTGTTACGTTTGAACATCCATGATGCAGAGGTCCAAGATTTCAGATTCTCATATAGCTTAAATTGGTAGGTCCCATTTAATTGGCCTTAGTTCAATTACATTTATATCAGATAAGGCCCCAAACTTTCAAAGATTCCGCATTCAGTTTTCATGACCTCTGCAACCTCTGCCCTAGAAGACCATGATCTCTAGGAATTAACTTTTATTTCGCCAGCTGCATAGTAGAAATGAATTAATGTCTGTGTTCCAGAAAACACTGAGGTTCTCTCACATTGCCCACACATGTATATTTGGTTTCTGGTACATGAAGTGATTCAAGAAAAATTACATCAAAGGTGAACTGGAAAATCAGTAGGTGCAGAATTTAACTTTAAGCCTTTATAAATCAGCTAGGTTACGTTACTTATTCATGACTTGCTATCATGTAGTATGATAACATTTATTATGTAGTCATTTATTATGACCTCTTTGGATTAGCTAGATTTAAACAAATTACATTTCTTCTCCAGATTAGTTTAATCTATACAAACTTCAGAATTGATTGAATCAGAATAAACAGATACCACCAAGGTGTAGTACTGCTTCATGTTATTTAATAAACTGTGCTTCTCTAGAAGCTTCAGAACCGAGAATTTACTTTAAGGTGAAAAGCTTTAGCCTCTTGCATTCAACATGGTTTTATTTCTACGGTTTCTTAAGTGATTCTAGCTCTCTGGATCAAGGAATAACCAGGTAAACCTGATTCTCTGTTTAGAAGAGGACTGAACAATCTTTTTTTTTTTTTTTTTTCAAATTTCTCCCTGGGAATGGAATATTTGTCCACTTTTACCATAAGAGCCGTTTCCAGCTCAGTGGCACAAGAACAGGTCAGCTGATTAACTGGCTCTGTGGGAGGAAAAGGCACGTAGAAATTGCTTTGACATAGTACAAATTTTTCCATTAGATCAATACAGTTTCTGATACAGTCAGAACTGCAGACAGCACACAAATTAATAAACTTTAAGTTCTGCGCACACAGGGTAACGAGTATTATCTTCTTATTACAAAGCAGTGGAGGTTAAAAGATTTGCAGTGCACTAGATAGGTCTACCTTGCAGATTCCAGTCTTGTGTGGGGTGGCAGCTCAGCTATTAGCAGCAGTCTGGCTATGGCAGCAGGGAGTTCAGTGCAGAATAAATTATCCTGCCCAAAATCTGTGCCATATTGTACAGATCAGGGCCTCACAAAGGACATTTTGCAATGAGACTCTTTGATTGTGCCCATCTAGAGAAAGGTACTGCGTTGCAGGTGAGCTTTGTTATGCAGCCTGACCTGGAGGAGGACAGAGAGTCCTGACCTAAGAGACTCACTTTCCCACAGGTACTTGGGATGATTTTCTTAGTAGTTGAGTACATACAGATCTTTCGAGGGTTAATCTCCATCTGCTAAACAAAGCCAGGAGTACTTCACATCTTTATATATGATGTTTCATTTAATAACTATTTTGGAACGCTTTAGGTTACCTTTCTAACCTCCCACACTGCATTAAAAAAGTGCAGCATGAATACTGTAAAACATTCTTCATTAATATTAGTTTGATTTTTTTGAAGTGATGTCACTTGGCTGTTTTATTACCCCTTTCATGTTTGCTTTTCACAAGTATTCAAACCTATAAGGAGTGTTCCCTCCTGCTACCCCCCAAAAAAATCTCATAGAAAGCAAACTCTTATGTCTGTGTTTTCACTGAGAATATGATTCCATCTGTTAAATTAAGGGAAATTGCAAGGTTACACAATTTAATCTCTGTGAGATTATAGAAACTCAGGTTATAAATATTTTATGCGTGCCACAAGACTGAGAAATAATTATAGAACCTTTACAGAAAATGTATTGGAGAAGCTAAGAGTTTCCTCAAGGGCCAGTCCGAAGTGGAAAAAGGTGCAATTCAGATTAAACAATTCTGGGGTACCTAACCTACTATACTAACTGTGACTATACCCATTTGACAAACTGAGGCACAGAATAGCTTAAAAAAAAAAAAAAAAAATTATGTTTTATACCAAAGCCACTGGGTTAGCTAGCACAGAAGTCTTTGTCTGACCCAGCACCAATAATATACATAGGAATTTTCTGATTCTCTTCAATGATCACAGATATGAGACCTTAAAAATGGCACTGCACCAATAGTTATGATGAATACCTGTTGTTCAGATAGCATTTGAAAAAAAACCCCAAACCTGATATAACCAACAGAGTTAATAGAAATGTTACAGAATCCTGTGAAAAAGTATTCTAAACTATGTAAAAGTTGATTGGGAATTATTTTCTTGTTGTAATGATCACATGTCTTAAAAATTTAGAATGGCAGGAAATTTTCTAAGAAATCTTCCCCCTCCCATTACACAGTTTCCTTCCTTCTTTAAAAGATGTTCTTTAGTAATACAATGCCAATGTCTAGTTCTAACTACAGGGGGGAAATACCCAGTACACTAACTGTGATGGTCTTTTGCTATACCTTCTGCCAGAGCCAATATCTCAGAAGGAAATACAGACTCACTGGCTTAAAGGCTTACAGAAACAGTCTTGTAGTTATTGTTTATGTAAGTGCTTGGTAAGATGTTTGTTGTGATATAACTGTTCTGCTTCCCAAGGCATTAGCTGTTCTGCTGAAATGATATTGCATTACATTGTGTCATGGAATATTTCTAAATAATAAAAGCAATATAATTTTGATAGTCTTTTCTTGGATATCAGACTACTCTATGGGGTATTCATTAACGTGCAAAAGTGGAGCCTGATTGGATGCTCAAGCTCCCTTCCTTCACTGATTTAAACCAGATTGTATATATCTGCAATTCAATGAAGAACTTGCATAAAATTAAATCCATGTGCCTTATTATTTTTCTTCTGCAACTAGAAGCCCTTCTGAGAAATGCTTTAATTAAAGAAGTAGCATCATGGCTTTAGTTTCAGATGCATTGGTTAAAACTTTAGAATTGGCATGATACTCTTTCTTGCTCTGTAAAGAGAAAGGAAAAAAGCATTGAGAGAGGGAGACAAGAAGAAAACCTTCTCTCCTGTATGTCAGAAACCATACATCAGATCTTCCAGCAAGCATTGCTTGGTACTTTTGCTCCTAAACATCCATTTGCTTAAAGCATAAATCATAGCTCATGTTATCGAAAACAGTTGTTTTGAGAGCGATGATATGTGGATGGATGTTTTCCTGCAATCTGTTGGGTTAGGAGCTCTCACACCTTTTTCTGCCATTTGCATTGGAACTGGAATGGTGTCCATAAAGCCTTTTTGTTCTCTGTACCCTAAGAAAAATTCGTGGTTTGTGTGTTTGATACAATTTAACTTTTGTTAAATAGGTTTACCAGTCACCAAGTAAGCCCAGTACTTCTGCATTAAATATTTTCCTGTATGTAAAACAGAATACAACCGAATTCTACCCTGGAATAGCATCACCATTCTGACTCGACCCTGCAAAACCCCAGAAAAGTCAGAAGTAGGACTAAAATTAGCATCAGATGCTGCAATCTTTAACTCATGCCAGAATGCAAGGTAAATGCTCTGAAGTCAGTCTGATGAATTTCAGCCAAGACAGATCAGAGGGTTAACAAAGATTTTTCATATTTAAGCCCTGTTCCAGCAAAGCACTTAAGCATATGCTGCAGTCCTGTAACAACGTGATGTCCAACACTGTTTTGATTGTCTGTATGTAACTAGCTATAGTTTCACTTTCTATCTTAAATCTTTTCTCACTCAAGGTTGATCACATAAATACACAGATTAAAGGTGAATATACAAATGGAATATTATTCAAGCCAATTTATTTTAGTGATTAACTCTGGTAGGTTCCTAAGTTGAACCAGAGCCATGGTAATACCCTCTCTTCCTCAAGAATTACAACATACAGTTTGGACATTGTGTAAATGATGCAAGACTGTATCGTATCTGTGTTGTTTTCAGATCACAGATCTCCCTGTTGAACCGTCTTCCCTATATTGCCTATAATGAAAGCACTGTGGCATTCCACCAGGGAACTGTGGTGGAATTGCAGTTTAATAGATTAATATTTGCATAACAAATTTGTAAAGTATATTTTGTAGGGGCTAGCAGAATTTATGAACTTCAAATTTGTTGTCACTGCTCAGCTTAAGGTACCTTCTTTAAGTGACAATTAAAGCTAAGGTACTTTCTAATTATGCTCAAGGAAGATTAGAGTGTAATCTAAAAAGAAAAAAGAAGGGGGAAAAACCCCACACCCAAACAAAAAAAAACAACCAAACCCCCTTTTTCTAAATTTTTTTTTTTCTAATTAATCATTATATCCTAGTGAAATTTTTAACTGTAAAATTTCCTTCTGTCATAGCATATTTGGACTTTCATTTGCTATTTTAACAATTTCCTGTTTTAAAAATTGTGGGTTTGCTGTTTTATTCTAGGGCAAAGATCACTGTGTCTTCCTATATGATGGAATAGGCAGTTTCCTTTTTTGGCAGAGTTGCTATGAAACTTTATCAATTATTGGTTTTAGATAACTTTGAAGCTGTAAAGCAGAAGCTGGTAGGGAAGAGCAAGGAACCATCATTTTTTTGACACTGTAGGAAATAAATTCTCTGCTTATCTTGCTATAGACAAATTTGTTGTGTTTTGTCTCCTGAATACTACTTGAGCTAGCAAAACAAGCATATTAATTAAGGCTGCAGTAAATGACAACAGTTATGAGTAATTATCTTGAAATCTTTCTCATATGCCATAGCTTTCAAAAAGACATCATTTACCATTTCTTCAAAACAAATAGCCTCAATAGTTATTTGTCTTTATTTTGTCAGGTCTGTTAAACAGTTCAGCAGCCTGATTCGGGCAGAACAAAGGAAATGCAACAGAAACGTAATCATATATTTGTTCTACAGGTTTGGCCATACTTCTGCATTTATAGAAAATTTAATGCCCATTAGAAGCATCCATCCTGATGCATACACAAACAGCTGTGGCTCTTATATGATTCTGAATGGTCCTATTTGCCATGCTACTGTGAAAATATGCCAAAAAAAAACCCCAAATAGAAAGTTCTGCTCTCCAGTCCTCTGCTTGTGTTCCATCGATTCTCAAACTGCTTGGCTGTTATAGACCAATGGGTGTGACAACCATACTCTGTTTTAAAGGTATTTATAGTCAGTAAATGACTTTTTACAGAAAGCTATGAAAGCTAAAACTATGCAATGTTCTGTCTCTGCTACACAGGATTTCCTTCCTTGTATATAGTGCAAACAGCACAGTATTCAACGTGCACATCTGATTAACTGCATTGACTGATCCAAGCAGGCAGCCTTATTCACATACAAATCATGCCTATAAGACTTTTCAGAACTCAGTCAGAGGTTATGCAAACACATTTATTGATCTTTGATGGAGATCACAGTTAAGAATTCTTGTTTGATTAGTAAAGGAAAATCATTTTTTCTGGTTTGTAAAAATCAAACTGAATAGTCTACAGTAACGATAACTTTACAAACCATCAACTTAAAATAGTGAAAACTTAAAGAGTTTTTATAGAAACCCACTAATTTGGAGGTGTTTATATGACAGGAGGTTTAGGATAGGCTGTCAGTTTTTAAAAATCTGTCTGTCTTCCTACATGTCCCAGATTTTCCCCATCTTCCAGAGCCAAATGTCCTTCAGAGTTCTCTCTTTTTCCTTTCCCCCAGGCAAGCTAATAACAGAATACAATGTCTCCAGGATTTGGGGGCAGGGGCAAAGTTTTCTTGGTTTGTGTTTTTTGGGGGTTTTTTGTTGTTGTTTTGTTTTTATTTAGCATACCATTTACCATTTCAGATTAACTCTGCCTTTTTATTTAGGGGGAAAAAAAAAGGCGGGGGGGGGGCTCTTGCTCAGCTTACCACAACAGTAAGATGTATGTGTTACATATATTCTTACTTTTAGGGATATCAGAACAGAACTTCTGAGGGGGGGCGAATTTTTTTTTTCTTCTTTTAAATACAATGTTAAGATAATTCCCTCTAGTTAATATAAGAAAGTAGGAGCTTGTTTGGGTATTACAACATTAACTGGGTGTTATTGTTAACAGTTAAATTCCTCAAGGCTCTGAGCAAACATTAACAAGTTAATGTGAGGAGGCTAACAGTCACCAAGGTATTTGCTTCCACCCACCAGCTTTGGACTGAAAACTCCAGTGTAATAGCATTAAAAAAAAAAAAAAAATCTCTTCTTAGTGCAACATTCCTTGTGAAGCCCACACATTAACTGATCCTCCTCCGACATCTGGGAGAGCACAGCCAGTCCTTTCGGTGGGGCTTTAAGTAGCCACTCAGTTCATCACCTCCCTCTTATCTCATTACTCTGGGCCAAGAACCCAGGTAGAAGAAACAGTAAAGAGAATCCTTTGAGCTTGTCTACAAGGGAACGGGGAATTCCAGGAGACGCCTTGTTTATAGTCACAAACAAGGACTTCAGCCCATTTAACAGCTTTGATTTATCAGCTACCCTGCAAAGCAAGAAAAGAGGTTAAAGATATCAAACTTCCCAACTCCTCCTTTCTTCCCTCCTAGACACCACACACCACTTCATAAATAAGAGGGACTTTTGCAAAATATCCTAAACTTCATCTTTAGCCCAACAGTTACTTCTGAGCCTCTCAGGGGAGCAAAAGATCTCTTTCTTACCTCTGAACAGCTAAGGAAGCACTCTCCAGTCCTACTTTGATCCCACATTCTAATAAAGTCAACAAGGTGGGAGTAAGTTGTGCCTCTGAATCTAGCTCACCTGCCCTTGATAATTGTGGATCAAGGTTTCCCCTTCAAACAGGATCTGTTCTTTCCAAGTGCATGCTCCAAGGAGGTAAGAAATTTCTTTTGTTCCAGTCCTAATCCTGTTTGTCCGAGTATTTAGCTATGAAAGTGCCAGGAGGATGGGACTCTGTGAAATACATGGATTACTTCAAGTCTAGAAAAGGATTTCTTTGCTTTTCAGGCTGCTCTACTTCCTCTAGTTGGAACCAGAAAGTTGAGTATGGAGCTTCACTTCACATTTTGCAAAATGTTCTGGGCTTGCTGTTACTGAAACTCAGTTAGCACAGCTGCTTAATTAACTGTTTCCAAAATCTGAGAAACTATAAATCTTTATCCCAGCAGGAACTGCATTGAGATTAATATTCTCAGTGATGAAAGGCAAACAAGAGAGTGTGTCACAGCAGGATGCCTCTTTCTATAGGGACAGATATTCCACCTTGTTATTAATAGTAAAGTTGTGTTGAAACTACTATAAACAGAATTATTTAGACAAGGAAATGGTGCTTTTGTTAATTTTTTTTTTTAAGTAAATCTTGCATATTACTTAAAATAGAAGATTTACACAGATCAAAGTGACAGTGTCCCTCATCCGAGGAAATTATCATCTGAGATGACCCAGCCAACAGTATCTGGATTTGACTCAGTACACAAAAGTAGTTCTTTAACATGAAATTTTAAAATAGGCTGCAGTAATATACATATTGATTTAGGGGTTTTTTTAAATTAAAAGATTACTAACACTTCCTCCCCAGACATGTAAGTATTTGGACTGATGGCATAAAATAAGAAGTCTTGAGGAAGACCTTAGTAATTATGTTAAAGTCCAAATAAAATACCCCAATCAGCTGATGTTGTGAATCTTTTTAACAGTGTCTGGAAACCTGCAATTGTTGGTAGATGAAGCAGCAAGTTCTTTTATTTATTTATTATTTAATTCATAGGACACTGCATTAAATCAGTTCCCTAAAGTATATTTTCTGGGAAAATCCTACTGTTTAAAAAAATTAAATAATATAAAAATATCATCACAGGCTGTCACATTTTTGTGTTAAAAATAAGCCTCTGTATTCCAATGAAAATTTCTGCATTATTTTAGACTTCAAGTTTTTTAACTGTCCACAGTCCACTTTTAATCTACTTCACTATTTTTAAAAAAATTATCACCAAAGCTCAAACCATGCTTGCTATTTTTCTATCTGGAACTGGTTGTCATTGTTCAAACAATGAAAATGTAGAGCTGTGAGAATTCCACTGTAACAAAATTGTTTCCTTGCCTCCCATTTTCCTTGCTCCCATTATTGTGAGCCAGTTTGTGCTGTACTTTCAGATAGAAATCAACATCTTTACTTAGTTTCTTTCTATTAATTCCTTTAGGAGATGGATATGTAAGTGCCTTATGACTGGAATCTGGCTGCACTGAGTTGTGTTCTTACATATGGCTCATATTACAAAAAGGCATAAAGGACTCTGTTGCAGTCAGCTAGCTGCTTTCACACATTGTATTATGAACTGTTTGTTTCAAACACCTGTATTGTTCCGAGCTGAGCTGTTAGAAGGCAGAGACCATGTCTGTAACTTCTAAAGGTATATATTAATGTGAAAAGGAAGTTCAGGAAGAAATACTGACCATATCATTTCAGAAGTCAAACCAGACTTTTCTAGGATGTCTTATTTTGCAGGATAATGCTCTTATTATTCCTTTTGAATGCACTTTTAAATACACTGGGAAGAAAATATAAACAACAAAGGAAAAAAATGCTTGTAACAACATAATATGACAGTGGTCCCAAATCTAAAGTCAAGTCAATTTTTGAAAGCTTGTCTGTATCTTTTTAAAGTGGAAAGGACTGAGATAAATCTGACACTGATTTTTATCAATGAACAGCTGGCATTAGTGTTCTGCTCTTCAAGACAAGGCCAGGAGATGAGACATTTTCTTTCAGTTTGTCCAATGGGTGATTTGCACCAGTACTTAACTGTACTTTGTGATGCTTCAGGCAATTACTTGAGGAAACACGGCAGGAAAATTCCAATCTGTGGGTTCATGAGAAAAAAAGTATTTTCCTGGTAGGTAAAAATTGGAGCCTACTAAGGCTGATGCAATAGACCATATGTCCCTATGGTAGGGACATGGTAGGTGTGCTAAAAAGCATAAGTGCTACTCAAAAAAAGTTATTAATGATACAGCACTGTAAGTCTACTTGGCACAATGTACTAGGAGGACTGTGCCAATGAAATGCAGAATCTCTGCTGCTCAGGTGTATGGAGAAATATAACAAATAAGTATCTATTCACTCAGCACACGTGAAAACATGCTGTCTGGCTTGAGGTCCTCCCAGTTCACATGGTTGTCCAACAGTATCCGAGAAAATTTTCAAGATTATTTAGAATGCTCAGGAAAGTAAGAAAAAAAATGCAATGTATTCTCTTTTATGGTAGTAATTATTTCTCTTAAGTTTACTTTTTCTAGATTTTTACATTTCAGCATCATGTTTTCATAAACCTGATCCTCGATGTCTCTTGCAAATGTTGAGAAGGATACATGGATCCCACCATTAACCACAGACCTGAAGGCTTTCCATTCTCACTATTGCAAAAAGACAGACTGTGGCTCTTTCCATCTTCTTGATTTCAGGCAACCCTGGAAATTATGAAAATTCCCCTTTGCCCCTTTCATACATGCATAAAGACTGGCTGCTTTGAAGTTCATTATACTCACAGATTTCTCCATGAAGCAGATGAATAAGGCCTCCATTTTACAGTGGAGGAAACTGAGGCATCTGACATAAGAAGCTGTCCACCTTGCCACCTGCGTGGTAGGGCTAAAGCTGGAGCGTCTGTACACCTAGTTACTGTAGCCCTAGTCAAGGCACCAGAGCTTGCCATCTTTAAAAGTTATGGCAGGATGGTTTCCTATGCCTGTAAGTACTTAAGTAAAACATATAGTACTTCTACGTCTGCATGCCAGCAAGGTATCTTCTCTTTTATCACTTGTTTCAGTTACATTAGTGGTTATCTCCAAGGTGAGTCTTTGCACATCTTGTCACTAAATAATGTCTAGCTGATTAACACTTAGAATCAATTTTGGAGAAGCCTTCTTTAGGATGGAAGAAGTAATTTGTTTTGGTTTGGTTTGGCTTTTTCTTATTTTTTTTTGAGGGGAGTTCACAAATTCCAATTTTATCACCAGAGTAGATTTGTATAGGTTTCAGGACATATCTAGCTTTCAGCTTACTGGTATTAACTCTGCCCTTTTGAATTCAATTGGAATTGAATAAATGGATTAAGAAATAAAAATCCTTACCTTAAAACCTGCTTAAGGCTGAGAAATGAAGATCCCCGATTCTGCTGGTTACCTCTGGCACACTTGCTTGCCTTTAGGATTTTGACTATTCAAGATGAAAATCTTGCAGGTAAGAAGCAGAGGCAGTTTGCTCACTATTCAAAGATTAGAAGCTTGATTTTCAAAATGTGGATATATAAGTTGTAACTTGAAGAATGGTTAGGAAAAGCATCCTGTAGAGACGGGCTTCCAAGCCTCTAAGCAGTTACAAATGCACTGAACCAATGCTGATGATAAAAATAATTTCCTGTAAGTAGTGAGGTACACTGACCACATTTCACCTTGGCTTCTTACCACAGGCTGTAATAAATAAGCAACTTTTTAATAAATTTGAATTAACCAATGGCAAACAGAAATATAATTTAGTCTGTTCTGAAAGTCTTTCTTTCTTTATTCATGCATCACAGATGCTATTACACAACAAGCCATGTGTTAATGATTTTTTCCAATATTACCTTGGAAATAATAAAAAATATTAATAAAAACTTGGCAGGGCAAAGACATTGGGCTGAGAGTAACAGGAAATGACCGGAGCTATTTTTTGTTTCACTGTTGTAGCAAGAAGTGGCTTTTCTAACAAAAAACTGAGCTTATGCACAAAGGCATAGCCCAGGAAATATTTGTATGCTGTAGAAGAAACACGAAGAGGGAAGAAAGAGAATACAGCTTATAGATATTATAGCTTGAAAGTACCATAACCTAACATTTAAGATATTGGGGGCAGGGGTTCAGTCCCTGTTTATTCCTCAGTTTAATGGTGAAAAGAGAATATAACACTGCTGTAGCTTTTAGCAAGTAAACTCGCTTCTTCAGAACTAATCTGTTTTAGAAATACTCATTAGTTGTTAATAGAGCTCTGAATATGCAAAGGTGCATGAACAGGGAAACAGTATATTCACATACACATAATTGGCTATACTCTGAAGGAGGTTTTGATGTAATATGTATTTCATAAGAATTGCACTTGAGAAAGGCTACTTAATGACTCAATAAAGAAAATCTCTGAAATCTTGATGTTTACTAAGCAATGAAGAAGTGTACTTTTCCATTACAATGTCTGAGCAAGAAAGTGTGCCAATATATTTCTCTGAGCCATCTCAGCAGTCTGTACAGTCCTCTGAAGTAGCAGTCAGTGTCTCTGAAACACACTGTCCTGATTAGTTCTTTCAATGGTACCAAGAATATATATCATTTATCAATATTTCACCAGGAATTTCACCTTTCCTGAAAATTGGTTCCAGGATATTTAAAGTTAGATTTCCAAATGGAGTGGTAAGCGGTTTTTTAGCCAGAGATCCTAGGAATTTTAAATTATAGCGTATGTAGGTTATCAACAGCTTTTGTTGGAGAAAGAGAGGAGAAAATTGCTGAACACTATCAGGGAACATGAATAATCACCTCAAAGACAAAATTCCTGTTTCTGTTCAGTTGTTTATGCACATTTCTTTAGCTACTGAGGCATGGACTTTGGTGCAAGTTAGTTTACTGAGAACTTATCTTAAATGTGTGGATAATTAAGACTATTTGGGGCACATTTCAGTTCCCTTATCTGTGTGCTCTTTATGATGAAAAATAAAAGATTATCCAGAAATTAATTTCCTATTGCAATCTACCTTGTTAAAGTCAGGGAGACAAGATGTGATGGACTTTTTCAGTGCATAAAAAAATCAGGTGACTAAAACTTATTTAAGAAAAAATACAGAAACAAGTTTGCAAGACACAAAACCAAAACAAGACTATGGTTAGACAGTATAAAAATATGATTTGGGGACCTTCCACCCCAGATCAAAAACGCTATGGCCACGTGATGCAAAACCCCAGTTTGGTATGAGATTGTTCTGCTCATTCAGACTTACCCAGAAATTGTGATGGGCTTATTTTATACTGGTTAGCTGTGTCAGACTGTGTCTATTCTCTGCCATTAGCACAAACTCTCCATTGAATATTCTGTTCAATTTTATAGAAATTACTCTCTTAATTTCTGTCATTTTTTAGGGAATAATATCTTTCTATGTTTCTCAAGCTCTTTGGATAGAACTGTGTAGTAGGAATACCATTATCTCTAAAATGTTGGTTGGACCTCTAAGCTATATAACATTCTGGTAGTGTTCTGTTAAATTCCTTAAAGCCAAGGAATTCCTTATAGGCTCAGTGGAATGATTTCTGACTTAAGGCTGTATGAAAATAAACAGGATATGGCCTAGAAGTTTCAGAGGAATAAACTTCTTTAGGCTTGTTTCACAGGAGAGTTTTGTGCTTTTATTCTTCCATGGCTGTAATTGGGTTTTTTTAAGACTTTGGAAAAAAAAACTAACAAAGAAAAAAACAAACCAAACTAAAACAACCCTGAAAACTGATACAACGATAAATGATCTCCATGTAATTGATATGGAGATGAACTTCTCCACTCTGTATATAAATAGTGTACAGCTTTCTATAATGCCTGCTGAAGTCAAGTTGAAATATTTCTATTTACTTCATTGGACCCTATATGCTAAGTTTAATTCTGGTGTATTTCCCGTGAAATGAACACAGTTACTCTTGGGATTAATTTGGCCAGAATAATTTGACCTTAAAATGATTTCTAGAGAACAGCATTTTATCTTCACTGTCTCCCTTGAAACAGATAAGAGTGCTTGGGTTTTAAATGACACTAACTTTAAGATTGGTCCTTTTTCTCACCCCCTTACTCTCCAAGCAGTCACTGCATAAGATAAATTGATTAATAGTCACTGGTTTTAATCTACATAAGACTTAATGAGATTTTTAAGAACTTGCATGTTATTAAAATGTAGGAAGTTTCTTTCTGTACTTTTATTTCTTTAAGATAGGTAGTGTATATCTGAAGCATTATTTCATGAATGAATGATTTCGTCTTCTAACTTACTTTGGTGCCTACATTTATATCAATATGTTTGTTACAGAAACAGTCATGTCTCTGACTGTGAAAGCTTTGTTGTCAGCAACTGGCTAGTGTGAGAGATCCGATTTGTTTCCATTATAGATGAAGCCACAACCAAACAGCAATTTGTTTTACTGTTTGCATACACTGCACAGGCACAGGAGTGACAAAGTCAGAAGGAAAATATAGGGACTAAGCTGCAAGCAGTAACAGACAAAACTTTTTACAATGTGTTTGTAGCCTCTATTTCCTGTACTCGTAGGGATGGATCTCCAGTACCGTTTTCACGACTGTTTGACCCTCGCAATACCCGCCATTTGTAAGAGTGAGAAAATTAACATTTGCAACAATGATCTTGTGTCCAACCTGAATTAAATCATTTATGCGTGCTTATCTTAAGAACTGATCTTAGAGATGTTGTTTGCTTGATTTTAAGCAATTATGAAAACAGGAAAACAAGAAACTAACTGAGAAGTGTTGAAAGATGGTCAAACATATTCTAATGATTTTTTGAACTTTATCTTGTAAAAGAACTTCTGTAGATCTCAGAGCATAAGCCTTAAATGTGTGGTTCTACTGCAACAAAGCAAAAATTATTTTTCTTCTTTGCTCTTAGTAACATTAGTGATTAGCAGGAAAAAAATAGTGAGGTAATTTGGGAGTGTTGAAATACCAGTTTCATGTACTCAGTGTGAATTCCAATTTTGGGGAGTTAATTTTTGAGTTTCACTTTCAAAGCACTTAAACACAAGTATTTTTGATAATGATGTTTCCCTCTCTTAATTTTAGTGGATTTTAAAATCTGTGTGGCTCACCCTTTCAAATTCGCAGGATAACATGTTTATTCCCATGTAATTTAGTTGTTGCAGAATGGAAAAGCCAAAATTGGTGAGTTGTGCTCTTTTGAGAGACATCCTTCCAAATGATATCATACTCAGAAGTACATAGTGATGCTGAAAACCACTCCGAAAGTTAGAACTCAGATCTTCCAAATATCAGGTCTTCATTAGACTATGTTGTCTTTCAGGGAGAATCAGCCCTGATTGTAGAATCCCGCACACATAAACTATGGTTATTGCTTTTTAAATGCCATTCCTCATCTTGCACTGATTCAGCAGCCGTGTGCATAGGGTACAGTATCGTATGTATATAGATGGTGACCTGTACATTTACTCTGCCAGGACTCTTGTCTCTAATCTGGTTTTGCTGACTTTAAGTACGTCCCTAGCTTGGATTCCCTCCCACATCTCTTTTCACTCAATCTCTGATAAGGTCCAAGTTTTCAGAGGTATGAGGATTTTTCTTATATTTGAAGAGTCTCCAAAGAGGTCATGACTATGAGAGGAGACAAGAACCTGGACTGCTGGACACTTTCCAAAATTGCGCTTTGCTTGAATAAGTCATTTGTTCCCTCTTCGTCTTCCTCTAGAATGGGCATAACTTTTTTTAACATTGCAGAGAATGTCAGAAGAATTTTATAAGCTCTGTATGAGCTCTTTGTACAAAGAAACTCACAGCACAGTACAAAGAAATTCTATCTGAATGCCCGAAACTGCTTTCTGTCCAGATTTTAGCACAATGCGATTCTTTGTTTGACCTATATTTATGCAATTTTTTTGGTGGAACAGAGGTAGTTGAATGGAAATGGTTTTACAAAGATGAGAGTTACATTTGCAGCCACCAATTAAATGTTTCAAAGAGGAACAACCAGTAACAAAAGGGAACCTGGAAGTCAGTGGATAACTTTTATTCGAATTAGTTTGGGGGCAATACTTTTGGTTTGGGGTTGGGTTTTTTGGTGGTTTATTTTAGGTGGGGATTTTTTTTGTTTAGTTGGGTTTTTTCATTTTGCTTTGGTTTTTTTTCTTAAAAAAATAAATGTGAAGTAGCACTCTACTCTCTTCAACTGCTATCTTGAAAATATCGGATGGAAATTCATTTGCCCTCTGCTCCTTCAGGCACAAATTATGTTTTGTCAAACCAGACATTCTCAGAATGTCTTGGAGAATTGTTTCTCAGATCAAGTTACTCTTTGTGCTCCTCTACGTTTGCAGAATGACAAGATGGTGTTTTACTCTGACAGAATTGGCAAGTCTGTTATAGGGATGATGAAGTCTCCTTAGCAGCCTTCAGTGTAAATTGGTGTAAATTGCCTCCTTGAAGGAGGCAGGGCAGTTAATTTCAGTAGAAGTGCAAAGTTAAATGAAACCCAACAATTAGTCTGTATTTATGCAATGATTTAAATTGGCTTATTGACAAAAGTCTGTATTTGTAGTTATTGCAGTTGCTGTTATAAAAAACCATATGCTTGCTTTTGTGCATATCAAAGCTCATTAAAATAAAAAAGATAAATTAAGCAGGAAAATATAATGCCCCTTTAGAGAGTTTCCAAATTGCAGGAAGATTCAGAGCTGAGCTTTAGCCAGGACAATTTGATAACGTTTTTTCAGAGTTTTTAAGCTTATAAATTACATTGGTAGCTGGATTTGACCTAAAGTGGATCTGAAACTAAACTGTCTTTAGTAAAGGATTGGTCTCAAAGTTCAGATCCTTGGCTTCCATTTCCACTTTCTTTCACCTGTGACTTGGCTGTTGCTTTCTTGGTGAGGTTAGTTTTATTCTGCCATCAAATTCCTGGTAGTTGTCTAGAGCTGGTATGCAGTTTGTTGTATACACTGACTTATATAACACTGTTATATACAGTAGTGCCCCAGTTTTGGTTTTGCATGGTAGATATCAAAGTTACAGTCTGAGTTGGATCCCTGAATGATATACAAATATGGCTTATTTTCATGTATATGATGGTATTGGGGTTTTCCTCCTATATTATTCTATGGAAGCCCAATGATATGATAGTCCACGGTTCTCAGATTCTGCATTGAGCTAAACTTGGGGACCATGCTTAAAGTTATGTCACGAGTTTATACCAAAACAAGTTTTATTACAAGGATATTGCAGTTCTTTATGTATATGTGAGATATGAAGCTGTCAGCTGCATGGGTTTAGACTTCTGAGATGGGATTAACTTTTTTATTAATTTGGTCCTCAATTTCCATTATCTTCTTAGAGACTGTAGTTCATTATGTTTGTCTTAAATTGCTTCCTGCATTATTTTTTAATCTACCACTGATACTGGATATTTTAAATTAAAAATCTGATGACTTTCAACTAGAATAAAAAGTTAGGTATCTTTTTAAGATTTGGGCAATACATAGAGCAGGTCATTACATCTGACATTTTTAAGCTTTTTGTTTATGCTTTGTGAGGGGTTATTTTCTTTTGCAAATACCTTTGCAAAAGTTATACTTTCAGTGTGCATATTAACAAGCAATTTAAATGATTAATATTTCATAAGTAAACCTACTGTAACCTACTCAGTATTTCTAGTACTGATTTGTTCAGGTTTGTATACTGAGAATATTCAAATCAAACCTTTGCCCCATCTCCTCTTTCCCCACACCAATGTCTATTAGTGTAGTGACGTTTCTTATTATCTTGCTTGTTTTGAGTTCTGTATATTTAATTTGAAAAGCACTGCCAAGGGAAGCTAAAGAGTATTTAGAGGACTGGGGTAGGTCTGTTTGTTTCCATCTACTAATTTGTTCTGTCCTGTTAGTTTGCTTTATTTTTCCTGTATATTTGGCAGGGAGCAGAAATGACTACAACTGTGTTCTGTTGAACAGCCGCCACTGCCTCAAGCTGTTTCAGCAACTCACCTTGCCAAAACATTTTTTTCTTTCCAGTTTTGTCTCCTTGAACAAGGGAGGAGGTTTGGGGCAGTGCTTGTCACCTAGGAGTTACTCTGGGACTAGCTGGGTTAGTATCACAAGGTGAAATATTTTCATCCTCCTGAAGCGGGGCAGAAAATGTTCACAAATTAATAAACAAAAAACCCTGCAAACATACACAGGCTTAACCAAAATGTTTTGGGTTTGTGTTTCTGCTGTGTTGTCAGAGTATATTTTAAGTTAAATTGCAAACTGTTGTTTAAAATGGAAATCTATCATTTAAATTAGGTCTGTATCCTATTATACCATTTTTAGTTTTGATTCAGTAGTTGTACTGAGCTTAAAATTTATCTCAGCTGCTTTTACTTTGCTAAATGCTTCTATCTGAAACTTTCTCAGAAGTTTAGAAAAAAATTTAGCAGAAAATATCCAAGCACCTCTAGCAGCTGGAATCCTTCAATATGTTGGTAAGTTTAGAGCAATAATTACATAAATAACTATTTACTTTATCACCTGTGACTGTCTTGCACTTGTTTTAAAATCTTCTGTTTAAATATTATCATCTTGCTTCACAGACCTCAAAATCCTGTTTTGCAGTGAGAGAGAAATTATTTTGTACAGGTTAGGATGCAAGAGGTTTACAAGTGCAACAGAAAATCTACAGTTATTTGAAGCTATACAACGATCTACTTAATATTACAGAGCTTCTGACTCGCACTTCCCCCACCCAGTGCTGCAAAGAGAGAGGTCTGCCCAAAGCATGTCTGCTAGGATCCAGTGATAGTCTCATTCCTCCTGCTGTGTAATTTTTAATGTGATGTCTGATGTGGCAGACACGCTTTAATGAGAATTCTGATAATTAATTCAAACTTAACTGTTGAAAATGAACAATTGGTAATTAAGTGAATGTGATGTGATGACTAATTAGTTGATGTAACAAATGGCCAAAGCACAGTTCATTTTTTAAAACGAGTACTTGAATTGTTTGAGAAAATGTTCTGTAATGCAAGCAATAATACTTTGTTCTATTTTTTTAATTGCAACCTCTGTTTAATAAAAAATGACCTGCAATGTTCCTAAGAAGGCAGGTTTCAAGGTCAGACTTAATAAAAAGGTAGATTATGTCTATCACTAGGTGTCTGGCTGTGGACATAAAAACAGCTAACTTTTTTCTTCTCAGTTACCATACAGTTATTTGTAAATTTACAGATTATTCCCTGTCCACAGCATGGAGTTGCAAGTCATTAGCAGATTTCAGTCTTTCCTTGAAGTGAACCACCATGGATTTATTTAAAAGTTTAATCATGTTCCATCTCTTATCCCAGTTCCTGTAATTTTATCTTCTACGGGAAAAAAATGCATTAATGAAGTCATGATTAACACTCTAATTGTTAGCAAGCAGTATTTTAATGGTAGTCATCGTGCATAATAGAGGGTGTTGTTGGAAACCTTCTGCCTGCTGATTGTGAACAGCAATTAATTAGAAATATAGCCCTGGAGCGCAAGGTGAACCTTTGCTCTTAATTGCCTCTGTTGGCAGCTCCTCCCTTAGGCACTCTGGGGGCCAGGTGAGAGCAGGGTGTGTGAGAGGTGCTGCTGCTTTGGGCAGAACTGATCCTCCAGCTGAAGCCTATTGAGCCGAAGGACCCAGCAACCCTCACCTGTTTGGTGTGACCTCCACAGTCCTCCCTTCTTCAGCTCTCTAGGTTGTTTGAATGCTGTTATGCTTCTCTGGTAAGCAAGGCCTGTAATAGGAGTACAATTAATTTTTCTTTTCTCTAACTTTCTCCTTCATTTTCCTTCACTGAAACCACTGTGTGGTTCTAGGGAGGAAAATAAAACTGCTAGTGATAGGTTAAATTTTGCCTTCATTGAAATTAAATTCCCTTTGTTTCAATATAAAAACAGTTAAGGATATGCTAAGCTCTCTTGTAATAACCATTCTCCAAAACCAGTGCTTTTGCTGAAGGAAAAGAATTGGAAACTCTTTTCCTGGGAAGTCTTAAGCATAGACTAAAAGAAATCTCAGCTTCTTGTATGAAACAGTCCTTTGGAGAATGTGTCTTTTTTTTTTTTTTTTTGTCTTTCCCAAATACTTCTAGAGCACAGACTTATAAGCTAAGTATGGCATAAACTTCATGTGTGTGTTAGTAGTGCTCATTTAAATAGCCAGGAACATTAGGAATACTCCTTTCTTACAGCTGGAGAATTTGGTGCACCTCTAAAAGGCAACCCCAGCTCATGAAGTGATTGGGTTCCTCACAGTTAGAGAGAGGAATCTTTCCAGGTGAATCCAAAATGGGATCAACAGTCTAGACAGTAAGGGTCCTGAGTGATAGTATGGACTTCAAAGCAGAGCACTGCCTTTCTGATAGCATATAGCATGTGTTTTAATCTGAATGCTCAAGCGAAAACTATGTCTCATGGCAGAGCAATTTTGGTGAATAATGGAAGTGGAGAAGTTTTGAGTTGTGTCTCTTGAAGGAAAAGAAATAATTCAGAAGTGAAAGGGATAAATGCTGAAGAAAAATGCCTTAATTAACAGACTTGATTGTTATGTTGTTTCATGGGGTGTGAACTATCCATTTCATTGTTCTCTATTTTTATTGCTGTTATTGCTCAGGAAACCACCACATGATGTTCTTCTTTGTCTTGTTACTTGATTAGACTAAAAAAAAAAGGTTTAGCGGAGCTAATTGTGGTAATTAAAAGGGTGATTCTTTTAAAATCTGGCTCTGCTTATAAAAAGATAACAATTGAAAACCAGAGTGGACAAATAATCCCCTCAGTCTGACTATCTGCCTCTCACCGTGCCCAGTGTTGTATGCTATAGAAGCAGGCAAGACTACATAAAGCACCGCACTGTCCGGTATTTCACCCTGCTTAACAAACACCCGCAGTCCTAAAATGCATTCTGTTTGAAACTGCAAAAAATAACAGAAATGGCTATTACACCCATAGGTTACGAGCTAATTATTTTTAAAAGAAGTCAGTAGGAAAATTCTAGTTGAGGAAGCGTCAATCTAATTAATTTCAAGGCTAGTAGTTTGGAGGAAGTTTGCTCAGTACAGCTCGGAGCAGTTAGTTCTGATTCTGCTGGCTGGCTCACCTGACTAACCCTGTTTGCACAGACTGTAGGTTTTTTCCATATGCCTCTTTCAATGTGTCTCTAAGGCGATACTAATTCCTCTCAGTCAGTTTTGAATATAAAAAAATATGAGAAGAGAAGCTTTAAGGAAACCAGGGAAACAGCCGCTCCCTCTTAGTCTGACTTTCCTTGCTCCTTCAGTGTTGTTTCTGCTTCTGCCGTAGGTCGGTGGCTGGGTGGGCTGGGGGGCTCAGCGGGGCAGTCCATGGGCAGGGTCACTCTGCCCCTATGGCACGGTCTGGTTTGCATGTAATAAGCCTTGAGCTCTGCTGAGCCTCACGGTGAAGGGTGCAGGTTTCCTCATAGAGTAAGGAGCAGCAGTTGGGCCAAGTGGATTCCCCTGCAGGCACGTGCTCTGGACACCAGTAGGTATTACTGGTCCAGCAGTTGCCAAATGTGACTTCAGAAAGTAGGAGCTTTTGTTATCTGGAGAAGAGGCAAGAGCGTGTTATGAAAAGACAGCATTTACAGCTATAATCTCTGGCTACAAAAGGTAAAAATTGTATTCGGAAGAAATCCTACAGCCAGAAGGAGAGAGGCTAAAGAAATGCCTTGGAATACAAATACAACCCTAAAATCAGAAGAGGTTTCTCCCACTACTATATTTTTATATAATGAGCAGCCTTTTTCTGAAAGGTAATTTGTAACTTGTATACAGAATAGATCCCTCAAATTGAGATCTTTGTACAGGCACAAATGGTGAAGGTCTCAGGGAAGAGAGGGGGGGGGTGTGTGAGGCTTGTGCTAAATGTAAACCAATTGAATGAATATTTGCATGCTGTTGTCCAAAAGCTGATCTGGACTTTGCTGTGAGTTCTCTTCCATGACGAAACTGGCAGCTGCTTTTTGCCATCAAAATTTAGTTTGGTGGGGGTTTTTTGGTTTAAATCTAAAATACATTCTATTTCCTGTTTGATGTTTAGAGCCAGACTGAAAGAAACTTCTAAGTTCAGTGTAGATCAGCTTTTTTTTGAGTTTATCCTAGATTATTCCAATGCTCTTTGGCTTTGGAGACTGTATGTATGTCTGGTTCTGATTCAACAGTCCTGTGTGGATGTGGGTCTTCTGTACTCAGTGTATCCCTGATCTCAGATCAGAACTTTCTGAACCTGAGGCTGAATCCCAGCTTCTGCCATTGCCAGTGCTTATGGTCACTCCTGTCAAAAGTGGAAAAGGACTCCTATAAATTCCACTTCCTCTGAGCATTTCTGGCTTAACTAACATGTCTTGAACAGTTTTTAAGAAAGAGTTTCATTTCTCGTACATATTTGTATATGTAAAGTAAAGCAACCTCTCAGAATCTCAGTTAATCAAAAATTTGCTTTTATGGAAGAGACAATGAATCAATGTTAATGGTTAAAAAGTAGCATTTTGATAATGTTCTATAATAGGAAAATCCTTTCTTCCTTTTTGTTCTTGCTCTACTGAAGGAAAAAATAGTAAATTAAGTTTAAATGTTCATCAAATATGGCATGCACATTGAGCTTAGTTTGTACTGTGAAATGTAGTTGGTTTCCAGCCATCTAGAGAAGAAAAAAAAAAAACACCCAACATTTTTAGCTGTCTTAGTCAATTCCTGTCTTTTTTCATTTGTGGAATTTTGTCATCTCCCTCTGGTGGCAAATGTCTGAAACACCCATCACACAGCTGCTGGGGGGAAGAGAGAAACCTTTACATCTATTCCAAGGTGCATACTTGAAATCAGCATACTTCCAGTTACAAATGTGCAAAGCATAACAGACCTACTCTCTGGAGCGTAGCTTTGACGTGAGAGAGAATGAAATGTAGGTTGGCCCGAGAGCTGGGATTTGCAGTATCCAGTTTGAAACAATGTCAGAAAAAGACGGCAAGAACAGAGGCTTTTGCAGTACGGTCTGAAAGATGGGATTTCAAACTTTCATGTAGCACAAACCACTAGCCTGCAAATTCAATAGTCTCTAGCAAAATCAAATATTAAATATAAACCATCAGGGAGGAGAAGTTTTGAGCATAGGAAAATGAAGGGTAACTTTTAACATTCTGGGTTTTTTTCTTTTTAAGGTGTAATACTGCAGTCTGTTTTGTATAGCCTATTATATCAAGGAATACATTGATGGACTAGAACCTACCTAGTTTTGTATTTTTCAAGACACAGTGATGAGAAACAGAAAACATTGCTTCCTACCCAGTGGGGTTTGTACTTGAGTGTTATTGGTGTTGTCTGTTAAGAAAAGTGTTTTTGTGAAACTCTGATCTTTTGGTGAGAATCAGAGATAACAGCAGAGCTTTGCTTTTCCAGTCAGCTCACTCGCTGCCCCTTTTCAAGTCTGTGCTAATACTAGAGTATTTCAAACACTTATCCATTGAAACTATACAGCAAACAAGACAGAAACTTGGAAGGCCACATTAAAAACTTCCAACTGATTTAAGGAATAAGTGATATACCTTCACTATGACTGTCCTGGATAATTTAACAACTTAAGTGTTCTGAGTCCCAAAAATCATACCCTGAAACACTCAAGTAATCCTCTTAACCTGGCTGTATCTTCTTTTTTTTTTTCCCCTGGTCCTATATAGATATAGCTGAATGTGTTCTTCTGTATCTGCACTAACGCTCCATTTAGTCATCAGTCCTTTGTGTCTTTGCAGTTCATCTCCCTGTGTGTAGAATATAAGTAGGTGTTCTATATAAATAAACTCCTGAATGGGAACCAGGTGCTGAACTTTATAGCTGACTAAACAGAACCACTGAAAGGTGATATAATATTCTTGGCATCTGTGAGTCAGCATCAAGATGTGCTCTAAATACTATTGCAAACAGTGACAGTTTCTGGACATAAAGAGCTCAATGAGCTCTCATTAGCGCTGTTGGAAATTGCTCCCAAGGGTTGTAGTTCTCACTCAATTCAGATCACTTACATAATTTCAGAGCATGAACTGTTCCAGGGAACTGCAGTGTTCACTGATTTTTGCACTGCTTGGTGAACTTTCCATTTAAAAATTTCCCAGTGTTGGGGATGGAGCTAGTGCATTAAATTCAGTAGTCTCTAAGAACTCCTGAAATGTTCAGATTAGAAAATGCTACTCATAAGATACCCCTGCCCTGCTTAATGATCTGAGTGAAAAAGCAGAGACATAAGCAGAGACAGTCTGTTGGGTCAGGGCCTGGATTCACCTGTAACACTTATCTTCATTAATCTTGTGTTTATATTGTTGAAAAAGTAAGTGCTGCCTGTAAAGTGAGATAGGCTCATAGTCAAGTTTGATATCTGATTCCTGGCCTGACTCTCAGTGGAATTTAAATGGGCTTCCTATGTGCAAATGTGTGAAGCCTCAGTGATTAGAAAGCGGCTGGAGTTACAGCAGTGAATGCCTGCAAGTGCTGATGCTGTGCTTGGCTTAGCTAATGAGCTTTTCACAGCCTTCCTTACATGGAGTATTTGTTTTCTCTACAAGGGAGTCGTATGGAGAGTTCATCCTGGGCTGAACTGCATGTTTTAAGGAAACTTCCACAGAAGTCTTGTTCTGTGTTTTCACTGTTCCTAGCCACCCCTGAGTCATGCAGCTAGTGAGCTGCTGACAAGCCGGTCCTTGCTGCTTACAAATATAAAAGGCGCTGAATGGACAGCTGTAGAACTGAAGGCTAATTCAGCAGGCAGGCTGGCCTCAGACAAGTTGTGAAAACTTTTTCTTTTAAAAATAAACTTCAAGCTAGTACAGAAGGTCTGCCTGCTGTGACTGGGTTTTTTTTCTACCGATTAGTAAAACAAAAACTCTGGGTATACCCAGAGCTGCAGTGGTGATATTATTAGGTATGCACCCATGTTTGGAGGTAACTGGCTGACTCTGTTCCTGAAGTGTAAGTGACTTGAGATGTCCCTGTCTAAAATACAGAAACGTCAAGCCCCCCAGAGTGCTACCCTTACTCTTTCAGTCTCCTAGTGGTTTAAAGGACTGCTTTCTAGAGACAGAAACTTCCAGAAGACTGAGCCATGTAATGGCTGGTTACATATCCACTAGTCATTTATCTGAACACACCTTGAGAGCGACATGAATAAAATATTCACAGGCTTAAGCCCTGATGTAAATTCTAAGCAAATATTGGGTTTATGCTGCTACTCTATGCATGTTGAGTGGCATCTTACTCCATAATGGACCTCACTGAAGCAGATGGGTAATTATAAATATTTTCAAGCATAGTAAGGTGTTTGAATGTAGTTACTGTGCTTGTGGAGCACTTGCCAAATTTTTTAATGCAATTGATCCTAAAATATGGAAATCCATGGCTTAGGTTTAGGGGCAGAAGTTTGGGGGGTGCTGGGGTTTGGGGTTGTTTTTGGTTGGTTACTTTCTTGGGGAATTGGGGGGGAATGTTGCTGTGTTGTTTTGGTGTTTTGTAACAACTCAGGCAATAATAGCTGAAGCAGATAAAATCATGGTCCTAGTTTGCAACTGGCTAATCCATTTCTGAACTCTATTATTCAGATGTTTTGCAATTAAGGATCCTGTTGGACAGCGTCTCATTCTATGATGCACTTTTAAAAGTACTATCAGTTAAATATTAATGTCATTATTAGTTCTGCAATGTTGTGAAAAGCAAAATGCAGGAAGTGCAGAGGGAAAAATTAGATTTTTCTATGATTCCCTTATTTTAGCATAGTTTATAGGGAGGATGGGCAGGGGCATAAGAAAAGAAGGTTAAATTTCATTCTTCTAAGGGGACAAGCTGAAATAATGGTGAGGATTTAACAGGCATGTTTCAACAGCAGCCTTTTGGGTGATGGGAGAGCTTTGGACAGAGCACGCTGCTCAGGCTAGCTGCAATGCTGGCTTGCACAGGAGGGCAAACAGGTGCTTTGGAAAAGCTGGTGGGTAATTACGTGGGTGTGATAATGAGGTACTGTTTTGGTTCTCAGTGTTCTTTTTCTGACAGCAAACTGTTGAGATTCACATTATGCTGATGGACAAAGATTGTGTAGCCAAAAAATACAACAAGCATGACCAAGTTTGCAGTAACTTGATTATGATATGCCGCTGAGTTTTTGATTAGCAGTTTTTGCTTTTCATTTAACTTCAAACAGCATAGTAGTTGCAACATCTTCATAGGAAACATCCAAAGGTTATTTTTTTCTTTTTCTAACCAAAGCCATTGGTCTGTGTAATTTATAACATGGCTTTGCATTTCCCCTCTCTGATTACAGCCAAGTACATAAGGCTTTACTAATCTCTTTACAGGGATTTATAAAGCGTCTTCTGTTTTTCCTTGTTGCAGGTTCCCAAGCCACATATTTGGCTTCAATTTGGGGTTTGGATTGACCCAAAAGGTCAAAGCAAAAGACACCCAATTCACCATGATCATTATGACTTGTAGCCAATGTTTTCCAAGTTGGGAATTTCCACGGATACAGAAGGGATATAGCTTCCCAAATCTCATTGACATTCAGAGGGTTTTGGACACACTTTAAGCTTCTTTCACAACCCTTTGCTGAAATGGCCCGGCTCTGCTTTCCTTTCTAAGTAAATATGCATTTCTTAGTTTATTTTTTTATTTTTCTTATTGATAAATTCTCTATATTTAAGACTTATACCTCCTTGAGAGACATTAATCTTGCTTCTTGCTGACTCTGAGTGGTGTTGACAGCTCAGTATGATTATACATGATAACAAACGACTACTTAAGTCAACAAAACTTACCAAGTAGGTAATTTTCAGATGACTCCCACTCCTTCCAAAAATATAGGCAAAAAGGTGGGCCTTGGAAGCATGACCAGAAATTCTTAGGTTTCTGAAAATGTTATCAACTTTTTTTTTGGTCATGATGTAGTAGGCATGTAGCTAATTAATGTCCTACACCAAAGACAGAAGTTTCCACCTTCACAAGAAACTTTATCTTGAAGAATATACTGAAACTTTTTACAAAAGATTTTGGAATGTCAGCATTTTCAGCTGAAGAGTAAAAAGAAAAATGCTTTAAGGCATAGCAACTTATAAATATTTAATTATCAGTGGTGTTAGATCCAACCTTTCTTCCACCCTTTTGGGAATAGAAGAGCAATGAATAATATTTGTAATAGTTACCAACATTTCTTAATTAATCAGTAGTTACTAACTTTACTGACTCTTCAGTGTTTCCTTGACTTTGTGAATGCTGATTGCTGAGCAGCAACCTACAGTAACGAGAGTCAAACATTGTACTTTAAAAATTCCTATTAATCTGTGTAATTTTGTGAACAAAATCAATAATTCCATCCTCTGTTTAAATACTTAATGAATTTTAGATAGGGGTACATTAACTTTGTATGATCATTAATTGCTTTATGGCTTTGCTAAACAAAAATTGCAACTCTGCCAAATGCCTGGACAAATGTCTGTAGGTAGACACAGATGGAGAAAAGCAAAAAATATTGAACCAAAAGGTATTTCCAGAAGGCTTTCCTTTCCATACTATTGAACTCACTCTTGTTAAATGTAGCAAATCTCTTAATGAAACCAAAGTGGGTGTTTTCTCTGCACCCTCTTTAGTCCTGGAATGGTGACCAAGAGGGAGGGAGCCCAAAGAGTCTCTGGTGTTTTGAAGCTGTCATCTTCCGCCTACTCTGAACATATTCAGGAACGCCTCACACCTAAACTTCCCACCATGTCCACACTGTCCAGTATCTTTTCAAGTAACCTTGTTGTCTATCTGGAAGGAAGTGGTTTGCTTCTACCTGCTGATGTTCATGGAGAGCAGTCATGGCCACTAGTAAACATAATTTTTTTCTGCACTGAACAAACCAATCCTTCTAATGACCTGCCCTGGCTTCCCCAGTTCCCGCTAAACCTTCTCTGCTCCTGATTTAGGTTGAATTGATCTTTCAGTGAAGGGGAGTGGATAAAAAAGTGGTGCAAGAGATAAGTGATCCCCGGGGAAGAAAATTAGGAATGACTTAAGTCATGCAAGTGCTCTTTTGCTTTAGTTCTTTCTTTAGTTGCTACCAGGGTTAGTTGGTGCCTGTGAACATTCAGAAAATTTGCTGCAAGGTCCTCAGAGTTTTGCAGGCTTCAAAAGTTAAACTAGTCAGAACACAAATGCCTGGTTTGTGTCTGCCCTGATTATATGCCAATGGCCATCAATAAAGTCATGAACCCACATTTTATAGATCGCAGGACAGGAATATCTCAAGTAGCAACAACTGAAATCCTATCCGTGTGAGGTGCATGTTTTTATAAAGCACCTGTGCAGGGTAATACTTAGGTAGTAAACACCAAAACAAGTGTCTTTGTGATAAGGTGGGAGAAGAATTCAAGAGAATGTCTGTTTTCAGATGTAGAGTTTTCATTTTGAACAGGGGCAGTCAGGGTTATAGTTTCATTGTTAGCAAAGTATGAACAGAAAGAACCAAAGTGCACATGTCAGGAATAGTAAAACAGCTTGAACTTCTTAGAAGCCTTTAGGTTTTAATTTTAAGTAAAGGAACTTCAAAAATGCTTTTAAAATCTTAAACTTAGATATGGTTAAGACTGGAAATTGCAGTTGCCCCTCCTCTAACCTTTGGTATTCTCCCCAATATTCTTCTTTGTCAAACATACTCAATTTTCTGAGCTCATTATTTTTCCTGTACTAATCCATTTTCCTTATCTTCTAATTAACTACTGCTCCTAGCATACTTATGATGGCACGCTCACATCTGCTCTGGCTTCTCTCCCTTATTTCAATGCAGGTCTCCTGCTGCAATTGACACAGTTGATGCTTTGACACTATTCAAGCTGTCTTCTGGTACCTTTTGCTGTCTTCCACAAGTCTACCTGGTTCCAGTTCAGCACTAGTGGGAATCCAAGTGGACAGCTGCTAACAAATCTTCCTAATTAAATTTGAGAGAGGCTTGAACAGGTAAATAATACCAAAATTCCTTAAATTCCTTCAGTTTTCAAAACTTGCATTAGAACCATTCCTTATGACTTCAGTTCTGCATAAGGCACAAGAGCACTTTTTCTAGCTCTTCATGTTCAGCAGCACTTCACATGTCTTCACTTTAAATCTACTAACTTCCATTTCTCCTGTGCTCTCTGCCATGTTGAACTAATCTCTTGAGGTTTCAGCCAAGAGTAACAAAAGCAGTGCAAAAAAAAGCAAGGAAATTTTAGTCACTGTCATGAACTTTGGTCTTAAATTTGTCTAACCAGCGCTGATAAATAATGTTATTGTTTTGATTTATACCTCTACCTGATATTTTATACCTGATAAAAGGACTATTTAACTTTATACTTTTCTGCAGTCCATCATTCTTTTATAAAGCTGTTTTGTTAACAGATTTTATTGCTTTTTATATATATATATATATATAATCTGTTGTGCAGGTGTTTGTTCTCTGTGAGGCTATGTGAAATACTGAAGTTGATGCTACAGAAAAGCTATTGAGAAATGAAAAGACAGTAGTGTACAATGAGAAAGCAGGCAGTGACTAATGTCTAAGATGTCTTTCCACATGACTCATCAGTTGTATCTGAAATCAAGGCTTTTCCTGGTTTTGCAGCTTTCTGTTTTTGTTTGAGGCTTTTTAATCTGAAAGGCTGTAGACAGAGGTTTGCAGAATTTCCCACAGATAGACTGTTTGGACAGAATTGCATCATACCTTTAGCCTAGAATGAGTTCGTCGCTGACCAGAGGGTCACATCTATGTGTTTTTTGAGTCTGGTGGTTTGTGGGCTATTGTGATTCTATTATCATTGCTGAGGCCACTTCATAACAGCATATTGCCAAGTATAACAGACTTCCCAATGCAAGATACAATGCAATGCAGAAGGGATGGAAATATGCTAGCAATGCAGCCTTTATGTGAAAAAATCCTGTAGGTATTTTCCTACTAGGAAGCTGAAAGTATAAGATAAAGAGAACACTAATGAAAATGATAGGTTTATGGTGCCTTTCAATGCACAGTGCCTGAGATGCTGTAGCCTTTCAGACATGCAGACATTGCAGAAAGTTGAAAATGGATTTTTAATGTAATTTAGATTAAAAGTTACTTAAATATAGGAATAAAACTAAAATATGCTTTTAATATCATATTGCTCAGTACTTATTAAATGTTAGGTTCATTAACACCACTTTATACATTGTTTAGTAATTACAAAACAGCCGTGCTGCTATTCTCATCTCCCATCCTCATCACTGAATTACTAACACCAAACAACATGTGCAGCTTTTCACTCAATTCTAGAAAATTTGCTAGTGAGGGGTTATTAACTTCTCAAACTGCTGACTGGAGAGCAAATGTAGCTTGTTTCCCCATTTTTAAAGGTAGTTCAGCTCTTATGAATTACAGTACAAGAAACCAGTCTGCCAAGTTTAATGAAAGTTTCAACAGCGAGGAAAGAAGTTGAAGTCTTTTGAAAAGGTCATTAATTAAAATAGGTTTAAAAGGGAAAGGAAAACATCTTACTATTCTGGGGTCAAATGTTACTATGCAGATGTGGTGGGCATTGTTAGAGTAGAACTAGCAGTTACTGGTAGAACTGGATGATTTCTTTCCATGTCACAGAGAACTTTATCAGAGGAGGAGGATGTTTAAATTTTCACTGTGCTGCATTCCATAGATTTTCTTTTCTTTTCCTCCTGTGTACAGTCTGTGTGGTTTCATCTCTTTCCCCTCTCCTGCATCCCACCCTTTATTTAAGTCAGGTAAATATTCCTTACAATGCCTCTGTTTCACCTGGCTGCTGATTAATTTGCCCTCCCTCGTCTCCACTGGTGTGCTCAACTATCATCAGACAAGTGGTCCAAGGTGGCAGGAGTAAACTTTTGCTTGAAAATGCAGCAGCGGTGGGGCAGTTGGTGTGGTTAGCAACAGCTGGTCTTGAAAGAGAACCATCCTGAAAGATCTGGCCAATACTTTTGACGATTCCTCCCCTTGTTTTCCCTGTGAAATGACAAACCCTTTCACTGAGCTCAATAACCTCCAAAGGGGCCACAAAATACAAAGGTGGGTGCACATTAATGCTGCACTCGCATTTGTACTCTGCTCCTTCTCACATTCTGAAGTATTTCACCCTGTGGAGCTAGATAATTTGCTAGGTACAGGTACACAGGTCCTCTTGCTGGGCCAGGCAATGGCATGCAAACTCCTTTCCTTTTGACTTAGGACCCACTTGGAGAATCTTTCCAACCCCAGGATATGAACAATGCTAATTTCCAAGTTGGCACCTCTCAGACTGCAAGGTGCAGGTGGACATCTGGTCAGGGACAGGTCAGCTCTCTGTGCAGGAGTGTGTAGCTGGCAGGGACCTCCATGGTGGAGAAGGGCCAGCAGCAGCAGGCTGCTTGTGAGGGTTGTGCTTCCTTATGGGATTCTCCCTGGGCTGTAGATATGTGGCACGGGACCACAACTGTTGCATGGGGAAATGGCTGTGGCTCTGCGCTTCATGTGTACGAGGCAGAGCCCTGCAGTGGGACTCGTGATATAATGGCCAAATTGTGAGAAATGAGCAATCTGAAGGTGTTTGTATTATAATGGTTTCACAGACTAGTGAGCTGAAAGTGCTTCTTATTAGGATCACATATAATATTTCTTGCCTCCAAGTAACTTCAGCTATGCCAGCGTCCTGCTCTCCAGCTCAGGTTCTTGTGCTGGGAAGGGGGAAGAGCTATTTTCCTGCATGCACCTTTCCTGTATCATCCCTCAGTTAACTCGTGGCAATAAGAAAGAGTTGACCAGCTTATCTTAATGTCAATGTTTGCACAAATGTATTTGAAGCAAATGGCTTCTGAAGAGTCATTTGAAGAGCCTGACCTGAACTGTCCTTCCTCTTAAAATTGCAGACTGCTGACACATAAGCTCATTTCTTTCAAATATCCTATTCTTATAATGAAATGTGCAGGAGGTGGGGTCTGCAAGTAGTCTTTTACTAGAAATTCCGGTTGTCCTTATTTTCTTAATAGCAGACCTATTAGGGTTGTTTGCACCTTTAGAACTAGAAAGACACATGGCTTCCTCAGGATTTTTCTTTCCTTTTCCAGAAGGCTGCAGGCATGACAGAGGAGTACTTTCAGCAGTGACCTCTTGTCATATCAGAGATGATAGTATGATGTTTGTTAATTCACTGTTGTGATGCTTTAGGCAAATATGATGGATGGAGAGGCAAGAAAACTACTCACTAATGTCATCCCCTGTAAAAAAGATTATAGGGAAATGCTTTATTATCGTTGCTCACAATCATTGCTTGCTGGTTTTCAAAATACCAACAATATGTCAAATGCTTTCAGGAGACCTGTAAGAAACAGCTCTTTCCTCAAATAATTTACAGTCATGGCAGGCTGTCATTTGCTGGTGTGCGTGTGTATTTTCCATTTTTCATTGCCCTTTTTCACAGAGAGGCAGAAAAGAAAAGCATCAGAACATTCTCTGTTGTCAAATGAAGAGAAAACAAACAGGAGAGGAGGACTGCAATATGAATAGGGAGTCATTATTTATTTGATTTGTTGAGGGGAAAGTTCAGATAATTATCTAGAATGTTGCAAAGCTTTGCCTGTCAGCCTTGATATATAATGAGAATTTGTTGGTAGACATCCAGAGGCAAAACTGCTTTGAATTCTTGCGTTGAATTTTACAGTGTGCTGTTTCTATCTGAATGAATGAATAGTGGTTCAATGAGTGCATATATGTTGAGCTGTAACCAAAACTTGCAGTGCTTGGGCAACAAGATGGTGCCTTTCCTCTGCATCTGTGCCTACGCAGAGAGCTGGCTGTTGCAGAGTTAATAAGGCACCAGCCTGTCTTTTCAGTACTCACTCTGAAAACAAATTTATTCCCTCCAACACACCATGACTGGTTCTTCTGTCAGGCTTAAATATTGCAGTACAGTCTCCCTGTTGCATATTTTAGAAAAAACAGTTCAGACCTCCCAAATAGTCTAATCTCATCCATTTGGTTACTTCTGCCAGGTTTAATTTCTTTGTCACAGACTTTGAGCTGTCTACATTCCAAGGCTTTACAGCTGTTTGTTACAAACTATAGTAAATGGCTGCATGTCTTTCTGAAGTTTGGTAGTATATTAACACTGTGTTTTAAAAAGAAGTTGGAGAACTTCAGCTTGACTCTTAATAGAAGCTTTACTGATCATGTATCAGGATTCATTTTGCTAAAAATATAAATTAGTTATCACTGGGTAAATTTCAGCAAGTTTCTAATCTTGCCTTCTAATTTCTGTATTGATTTGAATTAATTGTTATTCCAGGGATTGCATGCTCTTCCCTATGACCGTCTAATGACTTTTACCAATGCTCTATCACACTTGCTTTGAATTTTAACGATTCAGGAGATGGGGAGTTTCAACAGTCATTACTGTCTAGAAAGGAAATTGGTTTTCATTGGTTAAAAGTTATTGACCATGCTGTTCTTTCTAAACATCGAAAATCTGGGGTTGCTAGTGGTGTTTGTTTTTTTTTTTTTAGCTTACATTTTGAATGCTTTCACAAAGTCACATTTTGACCTGAGCGGTATTCTGAAGGGTCTGAGAGGTCCTGGTCAGAATCAAGAACTGACATGATTTAGCTTACAGTTTGCCTGATTTTGTGGGTGACTATCCATACGTACCTTATATCTCCTTCTGCCATAGAATCCAGTTTTTAATTGTCAAGTGGGAGGGTGCGAGGGGTGGATGGCAAACTTTTCTTTTTTCCTACCCTGTGGAATGCCATTCCCACTTGTGCTCTGTTGCCTGTGCAGGTTCAAGTCTCCCAGACAGACAATAGCTTTAGTGTTCTGTGCAGACATGACCTACCATAACAAGGTCGTTGTTTTCTAAAGTCTGTAACGTAATAGAAATATAACCTTCCGACACCGTATACTCTTATTGCACAGCCAGCTCTCCTTGAGACAAGATTTTCTTCCACTGGTAGATGAAATAGTGAATCACCATTCAGAAGTAAATGGCATGTGGCTGGAACTAGTGAATTCAGCCATTCAGCTGCTTGTGGGGGTTGTGCCTCCTTTTCTGTTTGGAATGGGAGAAGCGTTCCCCTGACACACTAAAGATAGGAGAACTAATAACAAAATGTTGCATGATGGTTTGACCAGTAGTGATGCGTTTAAAAAAACGTAGTTACTTAACTGCACTAACACTTTTAGAGACCCCATAACTGAAGTCTTGAATCTTATTTTAAGTGAGCAATATGCTGGGTTTTTTATGGGGACTAAAGAGTCAAATTCTGCTTGCTCACATAAAAGCACAGGCTAACTAAACCCCCAATATTTCTTTCTCTTAATGAAGTAGATGAACAAAAGAGGAAAAAGCAGGAATGGAAGAGGCAGGAAGAACAAAGAGAGAAATGTAAGAGAGAAAACACTGTTAGATCTGACACTAATGGATGGGAGGCCAGTTCGAGAAGACTGGGGTGGGTAACACTACATTTCTTCCAAGGCAGATTTAGGACTGCTCTGTTAAGTACTGTGTTACATTTCACCAGCGTTCAGAATTTCAGCTAATCACCTTTGAATGTTTATTGCAAATGGAGTTTATCCTGTAGCTCCAGGAATAATGGGAATAGAGCTTAGGAAGTAGGAGGAATTTTTGTCTCTTCTGTTTCTGGGGTTTGCACAATCTGTTATTCACAGCAGAATGAAAAGTGCCTAAGTAGTTATGTTTGTGGGGAGAAAATCCAGAATATCTTGACATAATTTGCAAACCCTGTGAATCTAGTGATGAGCTATTCTTCATGGCAAGTTACAGATATCTCCCGGGTGACTCAGATAATCTAGGTAAATTGTAAAGTCATTGTAATTTAAGAGTTTAATTCCTAAGAGTATCAGAGAACAGCTGTTGTATGCATGATTAAAATAGGTATGGGTTGTTTTCCAGGTATATCTACTTCCATTCAGTGAATTTCAGTGGTGTTTTCATGCAGCCTTTTGATTAAGTTAATGTAATACTCCGTTTTTAGTACCAGTGATAAGATGATTTATGTGCCAGTATTTCCCAGTGTTGCACTGCCAGTGTGTTTGCTCTTGAGACAGATGACTGATGGCTTAAAATGATTGAAAATGTTTCTTCCATTTCTGTGTGACAGTTCATTAACAGATTATACACGGAAACATCCTTAGTTACATACAAATCAGATTCATCAGCAAACATGTGAAACATGCATTTAATCCCATTTACTTGATGTACACAAATAATCCATAAAGATTATTTATTATTCACACTTGCCTTATCTTGCATGATCAAACTACAATCAATAAGAGCTATTATTCTTTCAAGTAAGAGATTTATAGACCTTGGTCATGGTGTAATAGCCAATATGCACATAAAAATCAGTTTGAAAAGCCTTTACTTTTACATTCAAGTGTCCTTAAGGCATAGTTGCTGAACTGGATTCCATATCATGAAAGAAACTGGATTATAATAATCCTAAATCAAAGCAATTGGAGGGGAAAAAATGGATGTGTCAATCTAGCAATTGATTTCTTTATCCACCCATATCATGCTGGAAGCATGTCTAGTCTGCATTTTTATAACTCCAAGCAAAATATGACTTCCAGCACTTCTTCACTTAGGACCTCTTGTCCCATAGTGCTTTAGCTTGCTTTGTAATGGGTCAAGAGCAAAAAGGGGGCTTGAAGACAGTCTGCTCAGAGCAAGCTGATTCTGTAACTTTGCAGGTTGTATTCATACTTTGTTGCAGTGATTTGTATGTGTTACGATACCAACTTGCAGTTTGCTATCTGTGTAGTAACTTATAAAGTGTTATAGTTTCTGTGACTTTAAAATTTTTCTCCCCTCAGTTTAAATAGTGAAAAAGTTATACTTCTTAATTTAACACTGCCTGACTTCATAGTCAAACACACACTGAAAAAAATCAATTTTTCTTGGGGCTATTGTTTCAGCCTGTCTGCAGACTCAAGTTAATACTGTTGTATCCATTTACCCTATATTTATTTGGTAGCTGTTTTTATTATCTTAGAGGAGTCTCCCTTCTGGATTCCCAGCTGGTCCCTAACTCATAATATGTACAGTTGAGGAGAAACTCTGCAATAGTAACAGTTAAAAACCGCTTCCTACCTTCTCGACTTCAGCCGCAAAATTATCAGCTGTGGTTTAGCTTTGGATTAAAGGCTTGGAATGTAGGCAAGTGAGGTGGACAAATCTGTAAGTCCTCAAAGATGATAGATGCGCAAGCCACGTGGGAGAAGAGCAATTCCTATGCTCTTAAATATATTCTTAGCCCAGCTTTGTGCATTTTAATAAAACAAGGTAAATTAGGGTTCATACAATATGCCTGGAGTCTCTGCTTTTCTCAACATTGTGTTTGACAGGTATGATGATATTATGACACATTCTGTTGAAGTTTCATTTTGACTCCTCAGGTGGGAGGCAAGTACACTGTGGGAGAATAGTTCTAGTAGGTCCTTCCTTTTTGACAGTCTGTAGTAGACTGTTGGCAAACTGCTGTTATACTAATCCTTCTGTTGCAGATAGTAAATTAAGTTTAGAATTCCATCTATGCAGCAGCAAATGAATTGCATTCTATCTACCTATATCTGATGGTAGAGGCATTGCATTGTGAGGGTATGTGTAGTCAAGGCCATTAAAAAGTCCTAAATTTTGTGCACTTTTCTTTATATATTGTCTGCTAGCATTATATACTTTGATCTAGCTAAAGCTGTTATTTGGCTTATCATTATAACCTTAAAATTCAGATTTCCCTCTGAAATGATAAATATGAACTTTTTTGAGGTAAGAAAGTTGAAGTTTTCTACAGATGAGAGGCTCAACATGTAGCTCAGTGTCTAACTTTCAACTGTTTTCAAGTCTCGAAATCATGGCTGCATAATTAACAGGTGATTCTAGGTTATTAACAAATGAACTGTTAAGTTACTAATCAGGCAAATCACATATTTTGTTTTCTTTTCAGAATGTTATTATAATTACCCATAATAGCATCTAATGAATGTTTCATCTCATTTGAATTGATGGCCCTTTTTTCCTCTTTACATATATGAACTAATTTAAATTCTTCTTTTATTCTAATTTGTAAATATTTATCCTTATTTTGCTATCTGTTGCCTAAGATACCATTCCTGAATTTCAGTATCTGAATGGAGTTAAATTTGCCCCTTCCAGGATGAGGACACAGGGAGTTAATGGTTTGATTGTAGTGCCTTTCCAGACTGGCTTAATGTCGAGGCAACATAGCTCTCAAATTAATGAGCAACCAGCTTACGTACCCAAGAGTTGCAGCATGTTTCTACAGTCACTGGTAGCACATGCTACAGTTGCACTGCTCTGTCATTGCTTCTCATCTGAAGAGAGATAAACATCTAATTTTCAAGGTTCCAGAGGATTTGCTGAAATTCCACCACAATATCACAACTCAGCCAACATTTTGTTTGGGAGCAGGTCAACAGCTATTTAGTTAAATAACTTAAGGTGATTGTAAAGATTTATATTCTGTGGTAATTTCTCGGTGAGAAAAAATGTTACATTAAAGAAAGGACTGATATGTGTTGGATGTGGTAATAAGTTGAGTGTCTGTAGCAATTGCTTCCTACCAGATGGGCTGTAAGTAGGTTGGCGTGCTGGCTGCTGATATTTAGGACATGTAATCTGAAGAAAACAGGAAGGTAGAAAGCAAGGGGCAAACTGTGAAGTGGAGTGGAAATGAAAAGAAATAGAGCAGTGAAAATAGGAATCTTGTTACTCTTTTCCTCCAGTATAATAACTGCAATTCCTAAATCACTTTCCTGTAGGGGGAGGATGCTTGTTCCACAACAGACGAGTGAGATGTAAAGGGAAATATTTTCGGTGGAGAGCCAGAGTTGTCCTACCATAAAGGGCATCATAGTTTAAGTGTGATAGATTCTCAGATAAGGCACAGTGATGTTGAAAGGCCAGCCAAAGTCCATGTCTGGAGCAACAGCTGTGTTAAACAAACTGCTTTCTGCAAGAGTAATACAAATTTCACATTATTAGTGTTTCACATCCCAGTGACATGATGTGTGTGTCTTAAGGGGCTTGCTGTCTAGTGTGCAGCTCTTGTTCTTTCTTTGTTTTTATTAATTCAATTGACAATATATGTTATAACAGATTCTGTCATCTAACGTATGAAATTCTTTGGAGCCTGGTAAAAAAGGGAATGTGTTTGTCACTGTTTCATGAATACAACCAATTTCTTCAGATTCTTCAGGGAGTAAAGGGAGACAAGATTTCACTTTCAGCATTTGTGTGTTATTGCTGACATCTGGCAGTCCACGTGCCCATTGCTGGTGACAAACAAGATGCAAACGTACTGCTTCATTCGTAGACTACTCTCCCTAGCTAGCTTCAAGCTTACTCTTCTACCAGATTTTGCTGAATTTAATAATAATGACTTGGCCTAAATGGACTGGTGATTCCTACCTGCCAGAGAAGCAGCTGGAAGAAATACAAATACTTCATTTTAATTTTAATACACATTCATCTTCCACTAACATCTTTTCTGGGTTCAAAGATGTGACTGACTCATTACAGGGCTGCATGGTCACAACTGGGCATTTTCTCAGTCCTCAGCTATTGTTTACTGTAGCTATACCATGTCAAGAGTATTGAATACCATTTATTCCAATGGTTACTACTCTCTTCGGGTATAAATGTTCATTGGCAGTGTTTTTGTGAGTATTTATCTACTCTAGCTCTAAAACAGTTATTTAAAATTAAGTTAATATTATTTTTCATGCTATTTTCCTCTGTTTCTATTCCATTTCCCCAGGAAGATGGGCTTCTCTGTACTTGAGATAGACAGCAGTCTAGCATGGCGTATCTAGACACGATTAACAGGTTCACATACGGATTTCTGACTGGCTAGCAAGGCAGGTAAATGCAGTGAGGCTCCTTAGATCCTGTCTTCTTACTAAATCAATTACCATTCATTATTTCCAAACAAGTCTTGCACCTATTGTATAGTGAGTTTTGCAAGCACTCCACGTTTCAAAAATCTGAAGAATTTCTAATATGTGTGGAGTTTAGTTTGTTTATAAAATTAGATGCAAAACACAAAAGAATCAGAGTATAACAGCTTCAAACTCACTTGTATGCACAGGATGGAAAAAACTTTACACGTGATTCAACATATTCTGCGTGGTTTGTCCCCAGCAAAGGCTATGTTTCCGTGGGTTAATCCCTGGCCGCACGTGCTCCCTGGAGCAGTCTACCTCGCAGAGGTACACTGCTCTGCCTGCTTTTGTAGGAGTCTGGAACGATGACACAGGTGGTGCTGTCTGCCTTCCTAAAATTTGCAACCCATAGAAGTACTGTGTTAAAAATGTCAGTATGAGATTGGAAAATGATGTATGCGTTGGTGTTTCTTCATGTCATTATGCTTTGATCAGAGGTAAATTCATTTGTATTTTAGCCCTATCCTTCAAGTTTAAGGCTCTACTGATGCTATCGAATGATGGGTCACCAGATTTTTTAGGACAGTGGTTTCTAATGTCTGATATAAATAAATTCAGCAGACCAGGTCTTTGTTACATCTTGCTTTCTTCTTGAATTGTTAGTGCCTTACCTTACATCATGAAGAAATTGTTTTGTCTTCTAACACCAAGCAAATATCACGTAATAACTGGGCATTCTGAAAAATTCAATCAAACATGACTACATTGCTAGGGAATATATAGATTATAATTCTGCAGGGAGTATATGTATAGCTGTGAGAAGAAAGGGGGGTGCAGAGAAAGAAAGAAGGCAGAGGACAGGCTTTTACTCCATGTGAAAACTGCCCTTTTTTTTTTTTTCCACATGAAGCTCTGTGCAAGATCTCTCTTGTTATATATTGATTATTTTCCATAAAGAGATATTAAAACTATGCGCAGTTATTTTGCCAATTGCTAAGTAGCTGTATAAGGACCTCCAGCAAAAGAGGCTCTTCTCATATTTGCATATTTTTTTATGATGCATGGATGGTATGTTCTTGTATGATGCTTGTCAATGCCATTTACATCTCGGTATGGGAGGTTTTCTTCGGTCATGCTTGGTGCAAAAGCGTAGATGCGGCAATTCTCCCCTGTGGTACTGGTGACATTTCTTTGTTTCATTTGTTTTGTGGAGACTATTGACTGGTTAGATCAGATATGTCAAAAGGAAATATCTTTTTTTTTTTTTTTTTAATAAAAAAATTCTGTTAAAGTCTTACCCCTTTTCTGTGTTACAGTTGCAGGTAAAGGGGTATGTTTAACACAGGGATGTGCTTGTAAGTGGCATATTTATAAAAGCAAATGTACAGCTCAGAGCAACTTTAAGCAGTGGGAGAAACACTGTGATGGATATAATGGAGCATGTCCAACATTTTCAGCTACTCCTGAACGTAAGCTAAAAAGCTTACTGTGAAACGCATGAGTGTTCTGAGCTTACTATTTCCATATTAATAGGGAAAAATCCTTTAAAATATTACAGTTTTTCTATGCTGTCTTACAAAATTTCAGTAGTTGCTCCTGCTTATGTTTGTGGTCCAACAAAGTTTCTGCAATGTAGCTAAATGCTGCATTATTAATGATCTCTGTTTTTGACAATTGATCTTAGAACTGAGAAGGAAAAGAGAATGATCATAAGAAATTGGATTTAAGGGCACTGAAAAAGGCCAAGGGATGGGCCATGTGACATCCCATTATAAAGAGTATATACAGAAGTGATAGGCTTGAAAAATAGCAAGTGAGCAACTCAATACATGTTTACTGTGCAGTGGATTTTTTACTGAATTATAATAGTTCCAAGTGCAGTTATAGAAAGAAAATAATTATTGGTGCTAACATAAATATGATCTATTCAAAGCACTGCATGAAGGAAATATATATTCTTTCCATTCAAAAATATAGTTTTTCAGAAAAACTGAAATTGTAGTTATCAGAATAGCCCACTGAATATCTGATTGCTTGTAGCCATTAAACCAAGACAGAAAGTCTCCTTTCACCTCAAGTTATCAGCTTGATGAAGGAATTACATTTTGTATTTTGTTCAGGATTTTAGACAGAACATTTTTCAGGCTCCATATCTAGTAGCATATGAAAGAACTAAATGAGCTCATTTTCTGTTGGAGATGCGTGAAAGAGGTGGTAAAACTTGAAAAAAATTGGCTTTGTGAAGGAGCGCACAAGAACAGTCTTTAGACAAAGTAGGTTTGATTTCTGTCAGTACTCCAAAAGTTGTGGGATTTGGGCAAATTCCTACCTCTGTTTCTACAATAAAGTTAACAGCTACGTATTTCTACTGTGGTTTCTTTGCAAAAATGATCTGCTTTATGATGCATGACACAGTAGGAGTTTTCTATTTGTTAGGGCCTTTAAGTAGGATTTTTAGTAATGATCTGTATGCTTATGGGTTACCGAAGTAAAGTAACAGCATAGCCTAAAAATTGGAATTAAGAGCTGTATAGGAAGTTGTAAAATGAAACTTACACTGAAACTTCATTGGAGAATTTGGAACAAGGACTCTGAATAGCTTCAGAAGAGCTTGTGGTATTTTATTTCAGCCTCGAACTGTTTGCAGAGATTTTTCAAATGGCTATGCACAACATCGGGAGAGCCACCACTTCTTATTCAGTTCATAACCCACAGCAGGGGCCCCTGGCATGGCTAGAACCCTTCACCTAGGTCAGTCCACCTAGAAAGTATGGTGGCTGCTTGACAGCCCACCCTTCCCTTGTCCTTGTTTACCACAGTAATGCATATTCACTGTTTGGTGCTTACTGTAACAGAATGTGTAGTTTCAACTTTTATTTTTAAGCATATTGTAATAAAGGGGATGTTTCAGCCCTAGGCTAGACATCTGTGCTTAGTCTTTCATCTAAGCCCCAAGGTGGACATCTGCACATTGTTCCTTCATCTTCACCAAAGGCACTTACTTTATCCTTATGGAGGTGGGATTTACAACAGAATGCAGGTGAAGGACCTTCTCCACCTTTTCCAGTGAGGTGCTGTCTTCTCATTTTATTAGCCTTATTCCCCATCTGTCCATTTATAACAGCTAAGATGTGCCTTCCATTGGCAGTCTTGATTTGACTCACTTTTTGGTTTAATATAAAAGTTGCAACAAACCTGTTAATGGCACAGAAACCTCTTATTGATTTGTGTTTTCTGTCTTGTTCAACTGCTGAATGCAAAGTGAAGGGGATTAATTCCTTGGATTTGAGGGGATTCTGCATGCAAATGTACTGGAGGAAAAGAGAAAGAATTCTTATGCAACGGTTAAATTAAGGACATCTTAGCTTGTAAGGTCCATGCCCCTTTTTTCTTTTCCTTTGACAAGATTTTCCATGGTCAGGTTATATGGCCTGATATATTTTCCTTGTATCCAGTTTCTATTCTTCTTCAACCTAAAACAACATGATCATGACTGCATCACAAAGTTCAAAACAAGAGGCAAGGAAGAATTGGTCTTATACTTATCATTCAGTTTCGTTCCTATTCTATTCTTCTGCCATTTGACACTCTCAGATGTATTCAGATTATTTTTCCAAGGATACTCCTGCGGTTTCACACAGGAGGAAGGAGTTTACATTGTCTCCCAATGTAGGGATACAGTGCAGTGAAAACACTTTCACAAATGTTGACACATTGGCTGTGTTAGATTATTACTTCCATGTCAATTGACTTCCATGCGAAATAGTAGCAAATATATGGCCAGTTTCTTGTAACACCATTAAGATGCCCAGAGAGAAGAGTGAGTTAAGTGTTTGGTAGTTTGGGGAACAATTTTCAGCATCTTTATATGTACATTTAGGCTCAGTATTCACGGAGAATCAGGATGCTTTCTGAGCCTGTACAAAAGATGTATAACTGAACAAGAAATGGCAGATGTTCTGGTTACAAATCACAAGAGAGTCCTTACAGAGACTTTAAATAGTCATGAAGTTTGGCTGAATGCAGGCTTGTTAAAAGTCTAACTGCTTCGTATTACAGTGATGCTGGTGGAAGCTGGAGGCACAGATTAAGAGTAGTAGCTGGCCCTTAGGGCAAAATTCTCAACTTGAACTCTTTGCAGAACAAATCCCAAGCGTGTCATGCCTTTGTTCCATGCACAGGACTTGCATTAATCTCAGAGTCCCTTTCTGGTTTGATTGGTTGGTTTGTGGTTTTTTTTAAGAAAAGTCTCACTCTCTGAACCAGTTTGGAGGCATATTACTTTGTAACTGTGCTACACACTAGAATCTGTAACACCAGATGTTGAGTTTTGACATCCATGCTAGGGGATAGGTGCAGGAGACACTAAATCTCTGAAATCTGTGAAGTTACTCCATGGATAATTTGATGTCACCCAGAGCAGAATCTCTCTCAACATGTTAGAAAGAAATACGTGATGAAACATTCATCTTTTACGTTAACCTCAGAGGAACTAGCCAGCGTGACTGCAGAAGCAACATTGCAGGAACAGTGTGGCTCCCGCTAAGCCAAGCTTTCTTGCTGTTTCTTTTGAACACACAGCAATAGCCTTCATAGTGCACTGTATACAGCTTAATTTATGGATTTGGAGAAAACTCTTTGCAAAAGTTCCACTTCACAGACTTCTGCTTAAGCTGAAAGCTGCAGCTAGCCAAGGGAGGACATAAGAGTGGATACAGAGGATAAAGACTAGCTGAAAAAAATGGGAACAAGCAATTGCTTGTCAGAAAAGCTCTTCTAAATTGGAGAGAAGTATTAAGCAAGGTTCCCAAAGGTGTAGTCCTTGAACATAGAGTGTCTAATCTATATACATGACTGACGGGAACAGTGAACTAGTTAGTTGCTGATGAAACTAAATTTGGAGCAGTAGAGGCTGTGGAACAAACAATAAGGGAGACTTGAAAGAATTCCAAACTGAAGTGTGAGCCCTGGTGTATTAAATGGGCTTTAATACAGACAGATGTATACCATGATAGAGCAAACAGGAAAAGTGCTCAAAATGAAAAAAGCTCATTTAAATTATAAAAGAATAAAACTCAAAGGCTGTAACTTCTACAGACTAAGTAGAAAGGTGCAAAGAGCAAATAGAAAGCATGTCTTTACTTCTATTATTTCCCATTGAATTAATTGATTCACTTAAGTAGCACCAGGTTTTTTCCATATTTACATACCTGATTACTTGGCCCACAGAGGATTATTCCCAGTCCTTTTTCTGAAACTATTTCAAAGTATTGGAGAAATGGTTTGTGAGGTAATTTGAACCACAGATTTTTCAAAGCAGTAAGAACAATGGGGGCAATTCTGTGGTAAAAATGTCTCATAATCCATTTCTCCATCTGTAGGAGCCCAGTTATGTGGACAAAAGTGAAATTTTGGACTATCAGATTCAAAGAACAATATTTTTTTTCCAGGTGCATTGTTTTTCAGCAAAGTTAATGTTAGGTCTGTGCTTTCTGGCATTGTGCTGACATACACCCACAGTGCTCTGAAAAAGCATGTGTTGTGCTATAGGTGGTGGGGGTCCCCCTTTTTTTAAGCTCACTATCTTCAAACTGCATCTACAGAGGAAGTAAAGTGGCTCTCTATTACACTAATGCACTGTATCTCCATTTCTCCTGTCTATGGATATAATGTAAATGTATTACCAAATGCTGCCCATCCAGTTGTAGACGGTGTATCCAAAAACTTTGAGGTGGATTACAGGAGCAGACCTATTTGTACCAGAGTTGCTGGAAGTATAGGAGATAGGAGTCTAGTCTGTTCAGCCTCTACTGCTATACCATAGGGAGGTGAACCCTCTTCATGGGCTGTGGCAGCATTTCCTCGCTCTGCCCTCAGCCATGTGTATGTATGGGCAGATTCACATGCAGCCTCATCCCTTCTTCTCGTGTAGACACATGGGTAGTGTTCAGACCGTTCTTGGGGACAACAGAAAACAGTCAGGTCTTGGGGCAGTGTGTATCATCTGAAAAGCTCTTGCCCAGCTCCTCTGATGAAAAGACAATGGTGTAAATACAAGCTTCCTGCTGCCTGAATCTGACCAACAGAACATAATTGGGCCCTGCGATCCTTTGTTGCTGAGATGAAAGAATCTGTAAATCCAAGGTCTTTGTCCCTTTTCTTACAGCAGATTTCTGTGAGTCACATGCCTCATCTTGCAGTATTCCATTTTTACACAACAACCCATAGGAGCATTGTACAGTCATGTACAAATGTAGCGCATTTTTTATGTGGTCCCCTTGTAATGTTACATAGAACCATAGCACTACAGTGCAGCTGGCCAGGTGAGACTCCAAAGAAATCAGTGCTGTGAAGCAAAGCATTTTATTGCTGTTGGTAGTGTAGTTATATTTTATTGTCCTGTCTGTCTTGGCTGTCACATTGGACAGCTTTTCTAGCTCTGGCTGATGTGGGTTAATCATGGTTACTGGGACAGACACAGGGATGTGTATAAATTAATGTAGTCAGCTTGGAGAAGGAAAAAAATCAATAGCCACTCCAGATAATTTTTTTTGGTGTTGTTTTGAAATGGACTGGCAAGAGGTTTTGGTAATGATTTAGATTGCATATTGGAATTGCTTTTAATTATGATTAAGATAACTGCTAAATTTAACAAGATACAATTAAATACCAGTTTATTAAGTTTGGATTTGTTGCTGATTAGCAGTTACGCATGATGTGCTTTTTTAATATTCCTTAATCCTGAATTAATGGTTTGGATAATCAATTGGTATTTAACGTATTAATAATTTTTATCTCAAAATGTAAATAAAAGCATGAAGTTCTGAGCTGTGCATTATATCTGCCCCATCTATTACAGACCTGAGCTCTAGCATTGTGCCATTTAAAGCAGCTCTGCAACAATTGTAGAGCAAAACGTCAGAAACTCATTGAAGTGGAGTGTAAAGGCTGCTGTATGTCTTGGACATGCCTGTGTTTCAAAGAGAGCAGTGGTTACTCAGAGAAAAGGTGACTTTAACCTCTGTCCTGCCTTGGGCTCCGTGCTGAACATAATTAAGCTTAGCCTGAGGTCTGGTACCTACACTGCTGCCATCTAATACCACATTTAAAAACGTTTGTCATCAAAACTGCTTTCATTAAGAATGCATGTGGTGCCTTCAGGTAACTTAGTAGCCAGAAGGCTTACCAAAAGTCTGTTTTGTTTTCTGTATTCTTGGAATGTTTGGTTGGTTTGTTGGGTTTTTTTAATGGAATGTTTTGGAATGCCATTGCTTGGAGCACCCAAACTTATGTTTTCAATAATTAGTGTTTAACATACTGCTTCCTCACAAGCTGTTGTTAGCTGTGTTACTTTCATGGTGGTTCAGAGCTTTTTGGAAATGTACTTTATCTATGCACAGGGTTTTCAGGGAGCACTTGCTGCGATAAGGCACTGATATCTTAAATTCTGAATACTGGTGCAATTTACTTTTCAGTACCTTTTACAGACAAATACCCTAATCTGAAGTCCCAGTGCCTATAAAGCTCTTTTTTGGATTAACCGGGTGTTTCAACTGAACAAAGAATGATATCGTGCCTTGTGTCTGTACCATAATGTGAACAGCAATATGCATTACTGTAAAGACAGGCATTTCCAGATCTGTATTTGCAGAGCAACACAGATCTCACAAAGCAACACAAAGGCTGTTACATCTACTGAAACATCCTGCATACTTGGCTTTTCAATATCTTCCTCCACTTCCTTTCTTACTTACCACGAAAAGCATCCTATCCCCACAGTCGCTTTAACTGAACTATCTCAGTAATTAGAAGAAAACCTCTTGAGCTCTTCTCACAAAAGTCTGTTGAATGGCTAGACCTTAAAGGGCCTCATCAAACTGCTGTGTTACTTATGTGCCCTTTAGGAACTCTGACCTACCAGATGCCTTGAATGCATATACTTCAGGTATCAGCTTTTGGATGCAATGCAGAGCAGGAGCAGAAGGAGTCTCTAGAGCCCTCTCCAAGATCTGCTGCAATCGTGATCAAAAGTGCCTGTGCCCTGTGGCTCTGGTCGTCTTCCCAGGATTTTTTCCTTGTTACTTTTAACTTCTCATTATTAAAGTCTCCTAGAAACTTATTTTTATGTGTCAAGTAGAACTAAGATATGAAAGTATTTAAGCATCCAGATTTAACCTTCTGAGTAATAAAACAGTAAAAACAAGAATGTATATGAAAAGAGAAAAAGAAGTGAATAAATAAGTTATCTTATACTATTTTGATAATCAGAAATAAGATGATTATGTTGCATTCTTAACTAATTTTACTCTAAGTAACAAAGGGGACTCACTTCAGTTTGCAAGTGCCTGAAGGCTTGTCTATTTTTTTTCCCAGCTCCATCAGCTGATACAATAGAAGATATATAATTCCCTATAAACACAGCCTTGTTTACATTTTTAAGTCATTAAAGCTCTGTGAGCCCTGGAACCATAGTTTTATTGTAAATACTAGATGTTCTAGGGAAGTATATGTCTTAAGAGTGATGTAGCCTTTATCATTGGAATATAAAAATTTGTTGTGTTTTGGTTTGGGGTTTTTTGGTTTGTTTTGGTTTTTTTTTAAACCTTTCCTTCATAAAAACAAGAACAAAACAACAGAAAAACCACCCTAAGATTCATGCCTTGATTTTGAGTGGAAAGGCCAACTTAAATCTTTCGTCCTTGCTCTGTTTTACCTGTTTTTTTCACTGAACTTTTTTAAATCAGTGGTATGTAATATTATTGATGTTTACTTTGGAGACAAGCTTAATGTGGACTTTTTTGGCATGTCATAGTTAGAATGAAAAATCCGAGACGAATGATTGTCATAGAAACTGGGGGACTTGGCTCCCACAGATGAAGCCAAAATGCCCTCTGATGTACACCCATCAGTGCATGGTATGGTGCTATCCTTGCTGCAACAAAAAGGAGCCAAGAAGTAGCCTTGGAGGCAAAACTCAAACACTTGTTTAAGCAGTAAAGCTATATAGTTGTTTTGTAATGTAATCTTTATTTGAACAAAATCTTTTGCTATTTCTTGGGAAGACTTCCCAGAGCAGAGAGATCACTACAAAAGAACAGCAGGTGGTATGTGGGGTATTTCCTTCTTCTTTTCCTCTTGATCTTCTACATGCAGTATGTCATTCTTCTGAAGGAACAACATAAATTCAAAACTCTTACATACTAATATAGTTTCTTTGTATCTTTATAAGCTCTTTGATAACTGGCATTGTCATTCTGTTTATATTTCAAATTTGAAAAATATTTGATCCTTTCTTTTAAGCTAATCAAGTAACTAAAAATTAATATTTTGGGGAGACCGTCAGCTCACAGAAGTAAGCTCTGCAGTCTTCATTGTAGAGAGGTGATCTAAGCTAATTCAAGCTTTGGGGTTTCATGGATTTCACTTCAGTTTCAGGGAATCTGAAACTGGGAGAATTATTGTAACTCTTCAGGGAATTATGGAACATATTAAGAAAACTTGCATGATATTTAGATGTATGTTTCTGATATTGTGACATGTACACAATCTTTAAATGTAGAAAAAAGTGAATTTCACGCAGGGTGTAGATTTTTTTTTTTAATGTATTTTGCTGTTACTCTTCAGTATTATGACAAACAACATCATTCTATTTATATAGAAGTAAGACTTTGAGCTTGCTGCCCTGATAGAACTAAAGCTTACACCCCACCCCCCCACCCCGCCCCCCAGAGCTCTGTGTAGCCAAAAAGGGCAGTATCAAGTCCTGAGAAAGTCTGTGTTAAGTTTGCAGTCGCTTTGCAACAGCTAAAAGTAACTCCTCCTCGAATGCTTTGGCCCCTCTTTGTGCCTTTTTCCCCCACTCTACATGAAACAAGTGTATTGGAAAGAGAGGATGGCAACCAGCATCAGGAGTCCTCTCCTTTCTGTGAAACCAGGTGCTGCTTCTTGCCACGCAAGCTTAAGTTAATATACCTGAATTATTTTCAGGCTCGTTTAGCTCAAGTGAGCCATGTCTCAATGTTGTATTCTGGTTTCATGGAGCGATACATTAGTCGTTCATGCGGAGCTGTCATCTGAACTGATGCAAATGATGAACTGCGTTACTGCCTGCATTTCCAGTTGTAGTTTTGCCCACACTTTATTTTGGATCCATGTCCATTGCCAGTCCAGCTAGCTCAACTGTAAAGCACCAGTTAATGAAACAGAGATTTTAATGGAAAGACGGGAAAGGCAGACTTTGGTACAACCTAAGTAAACAAAACAGTGGCAACAAGCATTGAGACTAGGTCCTCTGAGGTCAGTGCACAAGACCAGGGCTCTAGAAACCTCAATCTGTTTTTCCTTCTGCCACTGATATACCATATCATTGAGGAGCATCCTTTAATTTGTCAGTACTTTGCTTCTACCTTCCTTCATCACTTGCGTTCTCTTGTAGGACAAGAATTATTCCTTCCTGTACAAGGGAGTCTGGACTTTACTGAGACCTCAAGGCACTGCTGCACCAGGAATAAATAACAAATAATCAGATGGGAGAAAATTGTGCCTTATAACTGCTAATAGAAATGTACTTCTCAGCTTTATTTATCTCCTGTAACCAGTATATAGGGACTATTTTAGTCTACAAATTCTGTGACTTATTTCCATTTCCAAGGTGAAGTTGCTCTGAACACTTAGTGTTCATCTGCCATTTTTTGAATCTCAAATATAATTTAAAACTAAAATTTAAGCTGTCTTTCCTGTTTCCTTCTCTTCTTGTTGTGTTTCTTTTATGGTTGTAGTTAGGGAAAGGAGTCAAAATCTGAACCATTACAGAGCTTTTGGAAGGAGAGATGACAGATGAATTCGGCCAAGACAGGTAGAAAACATCTGTGATTGGTTTCAGTAGTGCAATTTTATTGCATCTCCTGTTGTGTTTTCCTCTTTTTAACCATACTGCCTAAAGTGTTTCCACCAGATCATTAGATTAACATCCAAGCATTTTTGTCCCCATGGCTTTGAAAAGTCAGCAGTATAGCATCCCACCAGACAGATTGGATTTAATTACTGCTCTTAGGTTAGAGAGCAGCAAACCATAAGACAAGAAAACTGGGAAGTTTGCTATAAAATTTTAATCAGTACTCCTGTCCTCTTTCTGAAATTATTTAACCTTGAGCTTATTTTTCCCTGAGAAAATTATCTCTGATGTCAGAATCATCAAAATTATCATTAATGTCACTTAGTCATAAAACTAAGTTTGTTGGTATATGGAATCTTTCCTGCATATGTGGTTTTATCAAAGCCTATGAAGAGAAGAATTACTGCAGCTGAAGGAAAATGGCTTTTTGGGTGGTTTTGGTTTGGATGTTCTTTAAGTAATGGGATTCTCCCTGAATATAATGATAAGCAAAAGCAATTACTCAATTACTAGGAACATTTCTGAAATCCGTTGGCCTACAAGATTGGTGTATGTTTCCCAAAGAGAGAATGAGGGGTCACATGTTTAACACTCCCTGTACAGCACAGAATAAAGAGTGTTTGACTGTGAGGCAACATAACCAAACCAGTTGATTTTATTTATAAAATATTATTCATTTGCCTGTTCATTATTGTATGTAAGGATTGCTAATGTAGAGAGACATATATTTAAAGTTTTAAGAATCTTTTGAACGTTCAACAGGAAATAGGATTGGATAAAAAGGTGCTTTGCAGCAGGGGCAGATGAAACAGCTCGGGAAGCAGGAGTGGAACTGATGCCGGTACTTCTGCCTGACTCTTGCTCTTACTTGAAAGAAAGAGAAAACAGTTGTTGCTGCTGTTAGACTGGCAAAATAAAAGACATTACCCTTTATTTCACACAATTTCTGTTGTGTAGGGAGACAAGCTCAAGCCTAAAGTCTCTGTGAAATAGGTTTAAAAAGACAGTCTACGTCAAAATCTAGGCTTTCTGCATATTATAGAACTGTATTATCATCTCTCCTTCAACTTTCTCCTAGCATCATTTCTCCCAGGAATAGCCCTAAAAACATTTCTTCTTTGCAGTTGTATATGTTAGGTGCAAATATTGCTTTTCCTTACTAGAACAGAGCTGGCTGCTCAAGACTGTAGTGAAATTTAAGCTTAAATTCATGATGGCTGAGGGAAACTTTGTGTCCTCAGATGTCTCAATACCTGTAATACAAAGAAGGCAAGAATTTAGTAAAGAACAGTTACATTTACATTTCTTTTTTTTCTTACTTTGAAGCACTGAAACAGTATCATAAAATGTATTTTTAAGGGACAGTAATAAAGCCTTATGGTTTTACTGCATGTTGTGCTCTTACCACAATATGTTCTTTTTTTTCTTAATCTACTTGATGACTGTATCCAGGTCATTTATATTTTGTATCTCACAGAAAAGTATTTTGCTGATTTTCCATTATTTTAGGTGGATTATTCACTAAGATTCAGATCTTTATTCTTACTTAGCCAGATTAAACAGTCCTTCCTTCCTTTTTAACCCCCAGAAGGGTTTTCCTGTCTTAGAAGATCCCATTTAATCATTTTCAATCACATGACTAAATAAAATCTAACATTGCCATCTAGTGTTCACATACTGGATTATATACACTTTTTTAGTTAAGTGGTATCAGATAGCCTTTCTGAATATAATTTGTAACTCAGTTGATGCTCAATTGATAGAAATGTTTGTTTCCAGTACTTCCACTTTAGTCTTTTTTTTCTCTGAGGAATAACTTTATGCCTAACATTATAATAACAGTAAGTGTTTTATACGGGTGCTAAGAATCTCAGCTTTTGTACAGTTTCAAAAGGATTGTGATCAGTATTGTGAAAAGTCATGAACGTCTTGCCACACAGTCTGATTCAAATGAGGAAAAAAAAAATCCCTTGGAGAAGGTGTCCCAGCAGTTGTGGGACAGGAATGGTCAAAATGACCTTAATGAAACAAGGAGAAAAGAAAACCATTCAAGAAAACATTTTATTACTGTCTCTATATTTTAGAAATAATGTGTTCAGAACACTGAGAGGAATAAAATTCTGCCTATATATGCAACTTCTGTTAGAAGATTGCAGTTTCATTACCTAGATGATGTAGGTGCTTTGCAAGAGAAAACTTTAAAATTGTCTTGCAGCTCCAGCTACCCGCAGGCTGGCTTACGAAATTCTTTTCTGAATACAAAGAAGCATCGTGTCTTATTGGGGAAAGTCCATTTCTTAATAGTGACCCTAGACAGCTTGCAGAAGAACTTGTTGTCCATGGCTCTGAGCATCCTGCCTGGTAGCACAAGCAGGCTAAGTACGCTACTATTCCTAGGCTAGGTGCTCGTAGCATAACTTAAGCATATATAATGAATGGTAGATGTACCTCTTTGAGAGATGCATTGATTTTTAGGTCTCTTCACTTCTGATGCAAAATGAACTGCTACACTGAAAGCTTCTTTCTGAATTGCAGCCTGATAGCCCCAAGCAGACTGTCAGACTGCATGTTTATCTACTGCGCTATTGCACCCCCATGATTTATTCTCTTTTACACATTCCCACTATTGATTTTTCCTTTCTGCCCTTCTTCAAACACAAATATGACGAATTTCCTTGTGAGCCAAGGTGCCTTAACCACCTTTTGAAGAGCCCTTTCTTTAGGGTCTGTCTTCCCAGCCTGTGACAAACAAACAGGAGCCTTTAGCTCAGCCTTCCTCCCATCGTGTACACCTCCAGCATGGCTTCAGCAGAGCTCAGCGCAAGGCAAAGTGTGGAGATCAGACCCTAACTATTACAGTGTTTCAGAGGAACTGCAGAACGCCTCGCGGTCAAAATCTGTGATGTGATCATAGGTGATTGTTGTAACTTTATTTTTCCTGGAGCTGAGCTGTAGGGAAACATGTTTTGCCTGTATTTTTAGAGGATTTCTTATTACTGCCATTTTCCCTTCACAAATGTAGATCAACAGATGTAAAAAAACTTTGGGGATCCTCCTTAGTGAAAAGGTTGGCAGGTGGCTGCTGGTTTTGTTTAATACAGTCTCAATCTTTGAAATTTTATGTAAAAATTTAAAACTATTGGGCTGGCAAATGAGGAAATAAATCAGGCAGGGTTGGTTAATATGCCTTTAGACCTGTGCATTTCTTCAGTTAAGAGAAACTTTGCTTCTCTACAGTTTTGTGAACACTAATAAATTGCTCCAATGAATATTTTATGTTTACTGTCTTGTTTATATAGTGGTCATGTGAGGTTTGTTTCTAGTTTATACTCCTGCCTAATGAGATAATACAAGACCTAAAAAGATACTCAAATTTTCTAAATCACATTGCAAGCTTTGCTCCCATACATGACAAAAGAAATTCTGCTTTGTTTTTGTTTGTTGTTTGGTTTTGTGGGGATATTGCCCTCCCCCCCCCGTGTGTTTGGTTTTTTCCTGTTCAGTGAAAACTAATGAAATTTTTTAAGCAAGTACCGTTTTGTAGGTTCTCATAGCTACAATATTTAATGTCTAGTTGACATAGAAGTGTTGTTTAATTGTAGTGTCTATATTTTGCAGGAATGTGGAGAAATTAGTTTTGTAAATGTTCTATCCAAGGAAAAATATATTTAATATAAAAAGTAAATGTTGCATCTAACTGAATTGGAAGCAACTTCTTTCTGTTGATAACCAATATTTTATCATTGGTTTCCTTGTATACATTAACAGTATGCTTGCATTCTTCTGGACCAGAAGTTACTTCAAATACCCATGACTTATGGTATGGAGGGTTATTTTATTCTTCTCATTTCAACAGCAGGCATTGGCACTAGGGACGTGATAATGTTGATCATGACATGACTGTCATAGGTTTTTACAGGAAAGAAAGGACCCTGGGATGCACTGGTTCAGATTTTAGGTGGAAAAAAGGCATGTGTAAGATGGGTGAAGTCAGCCAGTAAGAAGTTTTGTATCAGAGGTCAGAGAAACATGACAGTGAGGGGGTTCACCTGTGGAAACTGGAGAGCTTCTATGGTTTCTCTTGTCTACTCTACATGGAGCTCCTTGGCTCAGACCTTACCTCACCCTACCATAGCTGCAAGGAAGCTTTCCGTCAGGCACGTACTGCCCTCTTTGAGAGTAACTAATTTCCATGGAGACCAAGGAAACAGCTGACCAGCCATGCATGTGTTCTGCCAGGCTCTTATTAATACAAAATTATGAAAATAGTCTTCTAAAGCCAGTCAGATGACTTCAATGGTGGGTATCCCTGCGATATGAGTAACCCAGGTGCTTATCAAAAGACTTGTCAATAAACCAAAAGCAATGGTTTCAGTAGCTCTGTTGGGTAATCTGTATGTAATGTAGCTGGAGCAAGATTAGTCCTTCATATTTCGGTGCACTCAAAGTCGCAATAAATAGCATGCGAATTAGCCCTTCACCCCTTGAAATAGCTACAGATTCTCATCCCAAATAAAATTATATTAGAATTGCAAATCATTAAGAATACCATCAAGCAATCAAAACCTAATATAGAAATGTATGCAGAGATAAAGCAGATATTGTGCTCTCCAGGTTTAATGAAAAATGTCTGCTACTTTTGTAGTCGTACTTTCATTTGATCTATTTCTTGGGCTTTTTTGTGATGAAAAATCTGAGCACAGTGATTCATAAAAAAAGAATATTCTCTGGCCCTTTTCTTTCATACATATCTGTTACAAGTTAGAGCCCATCTCTATTTAAAATCTGTTTCCAGAAAAAAAAAAATCTGTGATGAAGTTAATTTTGTATCTGTCTTACAGAATTTAGAATTACCTATTAAACAACTCAGAATGTTTTATTTTCTTTTTGCTTGTAGTATTTCTTATGTCTCTCAAAAGAGCTTTCTATGTGACAGTGAAATTAAAGAATATTTTTTCTTTTTTTCTGAAATAGAAAAACACTCTAAAGCTATTTTAACATAGGTACAGGCATTTAAAATTAATAAGTCTCTCGGAAGCAAATGTTAATGCTCTTTGAGGAATGAGCAGTTGTGCACCTGGCTATCTGTTAAAAAGAAGTCAGTTAAATACTTGTTATTCATTGAGGCTCATTATTGTATACAAGCATGTAAAAATTATTACAGCTTTTCTAGGAACTGTTTTACCCTTTCACAACAGAAAAAATAAGTATAGGTTGACACTGTATGTTATTAACACAGAATAACATTCCAACTATGTTAGCAGTTACCTGTGTCTGGAGGTGAGAAAAAGGACTGCAAATGTATGACATCTCAACCTTTTAACTAAACTCTCACGCACACTATATTCATCAATTAATCTGTCCAATTTCAATACGTCTTTATAAGCGATTTTCATTGATTAGGTTCTTAACAATAATTTGCAATCTACTTTTTTCAGATAGTTACACTTGCATCACTCAAAGCCACAGTATTTATTTACTAATAACTACTGTCTGTTTTCACTTAACTTACGATGAGGACATTTGCAGCTATAGTGGCTTAACTGCAAACATTTCAAAATGGCACATTGCATGCATTATGGGTTAGCATTCCTTTTACTGCTTAAGAAAATCATCCTCTCCTTACCCATAAACCACTGTATTTCTATTTCCAAGGTGGTAGAAGTCTTGCCTCCTTTTTTGAATACTACTTCTCTGTTTAGTAAAAAGCAGAACACTTGGCTAGGCCTCCCACAAACCTCACCGATTCTTATTTGTAGGCTTGTGTTAGAAATAACACTACAGCCTTTATATAAACATATTAATCCCCATAGCTGTAACATGCAACTGTGTTAGTATAGTTACCACGGCACTGATGGTATTGTGAGAGTCTCTGAATTCTTAGCAATAGTAATTGATCTTTTCAGGAATTTATTTTCCACTTGGAAATACCAAGGTTGTGGTATTTTGCTTAATAAATTTAAAGCTAAGCTTCTTTCATTTTTGTCTGTTTTCCATTTGACTATCCATTTTTGTGGTCACTGATACAATCTCTGTATGGCTGCCTGCTAAGCATTGGTTTTCCTTGGGAAGCTTCAACTCTTCCCTTTTGGAGTGCAGGGCTAAACCACTTGTTTTACTTAATCAGACTGGTTTAGGTGTTCATTTCTTCAGAAATTTTAAAATATGAGAGACGTGGGTCAGAAATTAATAGACAATATGAATGTAGTCATATGAGAGATTTATATTTAACAATGCTTGATCACTTCGACTTCAAAATGCTCCTGAACTGGTAGACAATAGCTAGTCTGAACTATTTCCTTAGGGGGGAAACGTGTATTAAGGTTGTATCGAAAATTACTGAACAAGACTTTTGGCTTACAGTGGTTTTGATCTTTGTGTTTGTGGTGCTGTGTGGGACACCGAGGCCGTAGAGGGTGAACAGTCCTGGCTCTTCAGGGAAGCAAGGGCTGTGACCAAGATGCTTGGACCGGAGTAAATTCTGGTCAAGACACCAGCCTGTGAACTTGGTCAACTGAGGCAGGAGGTCATGCTCCCCTCTTACAGCAGCTGAGCCTGGTCAGGGAGATGACACCAAGCAGATGGAAGAGGTGAGGCTTGGATGGGCTATGAAGCTTGTATGGGGAAAGAGAAGGGAAATATATAGAAAGCTTTAACTTTAGCAAGATCAAACTGTAAGACAAGAAAATAAAAAGCATCAGGAAAATAACTTACACTAAAATTAATGTATTTCAATTATGGTTCTTTTCTGCTTCAGGTCATAACTTTTTCTTCTTCCTACATCCATCCATCATTGGGTTTCATCTTCTCAGCCTTTATGAGCTATTCTTTGATTGTTTTTCCTCAGGCTAGATGGCAGTACATAACATTGTCATTTACTCTTGTCCAAAGCATTCTTTCAAGATTTTCTGGTGCCTAGGACCACTGATATGACTAGTTAAGCACTGTTTGCTTAGCAATTGACTGGGCAACAATCATCCAAATGCCTTTTTAAAGGGTATGACTGATTTGAGCAGTTTTCTTGAACAGGAAGCAATGACTGAAAGATACTTAATGCACAAGTAGCAACGGGAATTAAATATCTGGTTTAGTTACTGTGATCAGTGAAGTCCAAGGTACGTCAATAAATTCTATGCCAGCTCTATGTCACCATAACACCTGGTATATAGCTGGGAAAATGGTTCATCTGTTTAGATAAAAATGAGCACCTTCCAGAAAGAGGAATAAAGGTGATCTGGACTTGTACTCTAGATTTCTCAGGAATCTCTTATAATGTTGGACAAATAATTTTCTCACTGTAGCTCTATATTCTTCTTTTTTCATTCCCTTGTTCTTTTGTTCAGTGAAACTGTGTATTCCTTCAAGCAGGAACTTTTGCGTATTTTGATGTTACATGTCTCAGCGCAAGAAAGATCTGATTGTTGTAAAGTAGTTTCTCGAGGTCTTATAAAAAAACAACTGGCATTGTAGTGACATCACATGTCACCATGTCATTGAATCTTGCACATGCATGTTCAGTATTAGACTTTGTAAATCTATAGCAGAAGTGTCATCTAATCTGGCAGATGAACAAACACAGAGACTTCCAGAACGGAAGTAGATGTAGAAGGTGCATGTTTTGACCCATACAAATGTTGTTCAATTTATTAAACATAAACTCAGTAGATAAGTTAAGAGTAACCTTAATTAAAACCTGAAAGGAAAAACAAACAAACAAACAAAAAAAACCCCAAAACCTAGAAAAGGCAGGCATTGCTGGCATTGGCAGGCTGGCTTTTTTTTACCAGAGCTTTTGTCTGCTGTGGTCCAGTCAGAACACAGTGATGGTGATGGTGTTTGAGGCTGGTGAGTCAGGCTGGTCAAATATCTTTTCTCCCATAATAGCTGGAAGCCACAAGAAATTCTGTAGTGGCTAATTATGAAATTATCTGTCTCTAAGGAAAACTTCTTCTTAACCGCATGAGCTGGCTTATTCCCTGAAGGAAGAATGTTTTATATTCCTCATATAATTATACAAGGGAGCTTAGAAAGTGCTGAAAAAAATTCCTTTTTTAAAATAAATGGATATAAGAAAGCTATAAAATCCATTTTCAGCTAAACTCTAGACACAAAATAACTAATGTGGAAAGCAGACACAAGGTGGAAAAAAATCTTCTCTTCCAGATTTTGTCCTTTTATTTCAAAGGGTGGATGTGAATTAAATATTATCTCTTTCAGAAACAGTTAGTAAGAGTGGATTTCATACTGACTGCTGGGAAGAACAGGGAAAATCAAGACTGGCATGGCACAGCCTCTCTCATGCCTAGACCTAGACTTGCTAGGTCTAACCCACTATAGGCTTGTACCAGCAGGACAAAAGCCATTTTCAGCTAATCTCAGATGTGAGAGCTTGAAAAAAGTGTCACAGATTTCTTCTAGCTATAAAAAAATCTATTAAGTTTGTAGACAGTAATATAAGTTAATTGAGCATCGCTGTCCCACAGAGACCATAAAAAGCATAACCAGAGCTGAGTCAAGACCTATGGTTTTTGAGTCTATCAGTTTGCATAGCATGGTCCGCACTCTGAGGATGGGCTGAAGTTAGTAATTGGTCTAATTAATCACCTAATAAAATTGCGCCATTATGGCACAGGGGGGGATGTATGCAGGTACAAGAGGCACAAGCCAGCATTGACTGTGATCCTGAGAGGCTGTTGCTAACATTAAAATAGGAAACCCTGCTTCGCTGGTCAGCACTGGTGAATCCCGAGCGCGAGCGAGCGCCGTCTTGCCACAGCAGTGAGCAGCAGATGTTGAAGAGAGTAAAACTTTCCAGCTGTTTTCATGCTTAACTTGGTCCTGCTTCTGTCATTTTTCTCCCCAGCCCCTCCCTGTGAGATAACCCTGGGATACAGTGAGGATTTAAGTGCTGCTGCAGGGCTGACCACATCGGTTTGGGGTGTTTAGCCAGGCCTTGGGCTACAGGCAAGAGCTGATCTTGTCTAAAAGCCAAGGAAACCTGGCTCATGAGCAGCGCTACAGGACGAAGGATTCGCAAGGCTGCGACAGAGCTAGTCATAGCTGAGTGCACCAGAAGGGTTTGATCGCTGCCTGCACTTGTCTGTAGGGGTTTTTAATCACTTTTGTTTGGCTTTCAGGGGCCCGGTGATTGCCTAGGTGGTATTTGAAGAAGGTTGTTGAGTGGATCAACCTTTCACACAGGGCAGAAAGTTTCAACAGATTGATGGAGGCTTGGGGGTTCTTTTGGGCCCTGCCAGCCCACCTCAAAATACTCTATCACCACTCTGGTACCATCACGTGCGGTCACCAGACACCAGGAGCAGCATAGGCACATCCGTTCAGAACTGCCTTGCACAAGTGGGTGAGAATGATATATGCCTTTGGAAAGAGGATCAGGGAACAGTCCATTAGTGACTACAGCCAAGATATTCATGATATGAAGGAGGTATGCAGTGTTTAAAGCAATGGAGTACATGTGAGAAAATTTGATTTGAAAAAAACAACAGCTCCCACTTAAATGTCATATATGCAGCTTAGAAGAGTTTTCACAATGTTATAACTATGATGAGAACAACCGAGCTTATGATGAAAAGGGTGAAAGTCTCTTCACTAGGTTTCAGCAACTACAGGGCTATCAAAATGTTGCTTTGCAAAATGTTAAGTTGGCACACATAAATTATTTAAGTAATTTCTGAAAGCCAAATGTCTGCAAAGGTACCTAGGTTGCATATAAATTCTGAAACGCAAGGGATACTGCTGGAGACAGGTACAGCACAGTGGAGCGTAAGAAATGCAAACTGAATTGCATAGCATACAAGCAGCATTAAAGAAATGTATCTCAGCTTCTAGTCAGTGAACCCAAACATGTTGTACATTATGCAGGCTGCTTAGCAATTTGCATAATTATAAACTCCCCTTGAAACAGTAAACATTACTGCAGAATTCAGTAATACAAAAAGCAACATTAATATGTATTGCTGGTTTGACTTTTTCATTTTTCCGGGGTCTTTAAAAACACCCAGATTTTAGAACAGGCAAAATAGAGACTTTTTCAGTAACAAGTAATCCATATTGGAAAGAAATGGAGCATAAAAATACAAACTTTCAGTTTTAATACAGAGTAGTTTTTTACTTTTGAAGCTGTTTCTGGTAAAGTTTTATTTTACACTTTAGATATATTCTTAAACTCCTCCAAAGAGTAATCCATTAAACCACAGACTGCCAATATGTGAGGGGGTTCAGAAAAGATTATCTTTATTGCTGCAGATAGCAGACAATATGATTACGTTAGGGTACTCTGCTGTGTGGCTGTGGAGTAGAGGAGCTGAATTAGCAGCAGAATACTAATATTGATAGGACTTCATAGAAGACTGCAGAAGAGCTCTTTCCAGGGAGGTTCAGGGAAGAAATATAGAATTTTAAATATGAAAATGAAAGGATCTCAAGGAGACAGGAATAAAAAATTGTCCTTTTGTTAACAAAACAAGATGACCATACTGTATTGGGAACTTGTGAGCTTTATGCCTGGTTCATATTTTAAAGAAAGCCTGGTTTGGGTAGCAGTTAGGGAGGGAAGCTTATGCATTGGTGAAAACTGTTGTCCCCTTTATCCTGAGGTAACTTTTGTAATAGCTTCAGGTAGATTTGACATGTTTTGTGGAAAGAAGGTGGGGCATAAGTGACCCCACTAATGCAAAGGCTGCAGAGTAAATTCAGTCCCGTTGTTAGGTGCCAAGAAGTCTAACTGGGAGGCAGCCACAGGAAAGACAGCCTTATGGTGGTGGTGCTCAGAGCAGTGTTTCTCAGAGGTTGCCTACTCATTTTGGTTCAAGTATTGAAAGATGAATTAACAAAAAAAATAATGCAAAGATGGACTGCTTACAGAGTCTAAAAAAAGAGTTCAAAAGGATGCATGGTATGTTAGTAATGCTGGTGCGTCATTACTCTGCGTGTTCCTTTGTCCTCAGCTATTTCATTGCAGGGCTATTGTGTGAACTTTGAGAAAAGCAGTGATGTGTTTGCATTTACCTCTGTGAGCATTTTGAGTCATCCCTCACCATTTCCCATTCCAGAGGAATAATCTCCTTAATTCCAGTCTTTTAAAAAAAGCTTTTAGAAATTAAATAAATAAAGCAAGCATCAAGCAAACAAACAAGTACCAAGCAAACAAAACAGAAACTGTAAGCTTCTATGCAAAAGAAATAATTACACCGGCAGAGAAAACTATCTCTAATTTTTTCTAGCAAGAAAATTGACATAACAATAAGTAATATGTAATCTTGCTTGCTTTCTGTTCCTAGCAAACAGAAAAGCTGCTAGCTCAGGCAGAGCAGGATCCAGTTAATTTCCTATATCCTCAGGCCAATTAGACAAGTTGAAAAATCAATCTCTGTCAGTCTTGTCCATGGGTATGTGTTGTGTGTGGGGGGAGTGGTTGTGATGGCTTGTAGTAATTTGTTTCAGAAAGATAACAACATCAATGCCATATTTTGTTCATCTGTGCAATAATATTGTCATTAAGATAAGATTTCCAAAGGTTCAGTTTAAATACTCTTTTTACAAAATTGTGGGAGACCCAAATCTCCTCTTTATTTTTCTTCTCTATTTGCAGTCTTCCTATTAGTGTAACCAGTAATGAGGTTTACCTGCAAGCGATCACTAACTGACTAAATCCACAGTGACACTTTATTTATATGGTAAATTCAGGAGGATTAGGAGGGTGTGGACTAGGAACATGTACCAATATTTGAATTCTGTTGAATTCTGAGGCTTAATTTGGACCACTAACTCAGCTGCTTGTTCTTCCCACCTTTTGTGGATAAAGTTCTGTGCAAATCTTGTATGGATTTAAGCTTCTGAGCTGTTGAGCACTAGTTAATGCAGATAGTGAAGCTGTAGGGCGGGGGCTGCCAAACTTCCTGACCCTGAGAGCCATTTTCTAAATAATTTAATGTTGCTAATAGCCTTATCTTTTTGTAAGTCTGTCTGTGTCCCCTATATTTTACAGACCAAGACCTTATACCCCACTGTCCCTATACCATAGCTGTTCTGAAACAAAGCTAATTTTTGCAGATTGCTGCTATTATATTTTATAAGAGACCTCTAGGCTGTACTGAAGAGTAAGGTTTTATTTGCTTGTTAATAAGCATGCACATTTATGTTTTTGTGCTGGTTTCTGCTGAACAACTTTTTCTTCCTGTTTCAGAGATGTGCCGACATTTAGATAACGTTCTGGGAATTGACTGTTCCCATTTCCTCAGCTTGTGCCAACCTCAGGTTCAGCAGTCAGTGCTCACTCTCCTGCCCTCCCACACCTCTGATGACAAACACCCTTGAGTTATTCTGCACTTGAGCAGATTTTTCTCCCATGTGGTATTGCAGGTAGATCCCTCCAAGCAAGTGCCCTAATTTGAGGTTATCTAATTTTAAATGGTCTCAGTCACTCTGGGAACATGCTTTTAGTAGTTTCTTCACCAATTACAAAACTGAAAATAATCCAGCATTCATTTTTATTCTCAATTTACAAGGGCTAACAAAGGTAGGTGAAATTTTGCTGGTACTATACACGTAAGCAAAGAGTACAACCCTTAAATTTGCAGAATGGCGCATGTGCTGTGTTTGTTCTTGAGCTGCGCTGCTTTTATTCCTGCCTTGAGTTCTGTGCAGCATCAGTCTGAACAAACCAATCAACACCATGTTTTCTCCCCCGTTCCTGCTTTCAATAAGCTTTTTAATTATTTGAGCACATCTTGACTGAGTGGGCCCAGTTGTTCGGAGGTGCAGCCCTGGGCCTGCCTCTCTGTGTGCAGGTTGGACTTGTGCATGTCTATACTGTTCTCAGAAAAATTCTTTGGAAAAGTTGAGAGTCTTTGCTAGGCACCCAGAGTCTCATTTTGAAAGAAACTTTGTGTAATGAGTAAACCCAAGGAGGTTGTTTTCAGTAGTTTAATAGAGCTTATGTGCCCAGACCAAACAATGTAAGAAAGAAACAATTAAGGAAAACTGGGTGTTTTCTTTAGCATTCTCCAGGGTGCTGTCAACAAGCATATTTTGCTGCCTGCAGCCTGTCTGTTACCAGTTGTTACCTTTTACCACAGATATTCTTTTATTTCCCTGCCCATTGTTTTAGTTACTTCATGAATAAAGAGAATTTAATTTGCCTCAATCTTAGAGCTACTGCATTTTTAAGTAATTGCAATTGATATGGGACTATCAGAGCTTAGCATATTATAATATGTATTAGCTGCTCCAGCCGGCTCTCGTAAACAACCTCTTTCAGTAATATTTCATTTCTATGCAGCTGGAGATTTGCCTGAGCATGCAGCATACATATTTTAGCCTAGAATAGTTAAAAGTACATTTGAAAAACAGAAATTCAAGAAGTTAGTACTTGCATATACTGGGTAGTGTTAATGTATCTGTCACGCTGAAACAATTTTACAGCCTATTATTTAAAATTAATTTGTGGATTTGAGTCCTGCAGATAACTTGTAAGTAGTCTGTTTTGTTTTGGATTGGACAGCAAACTGCCAGCGCTTACTTAAGAGGTGTTTCGGGAGCAGGCAAGGATGGAGTCTTTCTCCCAAGCCATCCACCCTATCCTCCATCTCTCTGCCTCTCCTCCTCCCCCGGTGCGCAGTGAAACTCTTCTTCATTAGCATCCTTTGGAAGATGATACATTGCTATCCTCGGAATCGGCCTTTCCATACTAGGTGCACAACTTGCTGTTTGTGAAGTAAAATGTGGGTGGGTAGGTGGGTGCTCTTTATTATTACTTTTTACTAACTCACTATGTTATTTTTGCCAAAAGGCTGCTAAGGTAGTTCTGTTAGGAATTGCTTATAAAACCAGCCAGCACAGAAAGTAGAGAGCCAATGCAGTAATTTTCTACCTTGCCTGGAATTTAATTAGCCAGAGAGAGGTTTGGGGAGCTCTGAGGCTTTCTGAGCAGCGTGGCCAGTAGAGTGTGGACCTCTGTGTATGTGTGTGCTTTCAGACCAAACTCCCCTCTGATTTCAGTCTAGTCAGATTTTTTTTTTTTTTTTCTGGTTATAAAGGAGTTGGCAAGTTTTGCAAATATTAAGGCCAAATATCCTATCGGGTACATGCACCTCTCCTCTCTTAATTAGCCTATTGGCATATTGAGTAAGCTTCTATCAAAGCATTTGAGAACATGAATCACTGCTTTCAAACATCTTTGGGGAACAGCCGTAGTACTTGCCGCTGGAAATTTGACCTTAAGTAGTTCTTAAAGTACATAAATCATATAGATATAGAAGCTGTAGGTGTTCTTATTGTAGCTTTGCAGGATGACAGATATTATTATTTGACTTAACTGTTGTTCATTTGTTCTTTGTGCTTACATGGTGTCTTGTCAGAAGCTCTCATTCATTTACAAGCATTAATTAAACTGTTCACCTCTTGCAAGGTAGGTTCAGGTGCTGTACGTGCTTCAAAATTGCTCCTTTTCAGTGTCTTTTTGAGTTGTGTCTGTTCTCTGTTCCTGTGTCAGACCTGCCCAAGACAGAAACTGGCAAGTGAAGGTCTTCCCTGCAGTGGTCTGTTCTCCTTCATTCTCCCTCTGCGTTACATCTGCTGTGGTTGCGGGGCAGCTGGCGCGGCCACCATTTTCACTAGACGTCAGAAAAAATGTAGGTGATGTGACAGCTATGTTACTCCCACCAGTGATGTGATAGTGCCAGGAAATTAAATAAGTTAATGTAGACACAAAAAGTGAGAATACAAGAAAAGCAATGATATTGACTAAGTAGAAAGTACTGTCAGTGTAAAACCACTTGGGAACAGAGGCATGTTTTCCCTCTCTTGTCTCTTTGAATTATGATAATCTCAGGAGACACAGGATCTGTAAGAAGAAATTGCAAGTTTTGATAATATTTATGAGGAAAAGCAGTATTGTAGCAGTAGTCTAGTCCTGATCTTTTGTCAGTGCTTATTGTCTGCATGTTGTTGAGAGTGACCAAAACAATAGCAGGCAAAAAGGTCAGTTTAATAAAGTATTTAAGAAGTCTTTGGTAGTGTAATAATAATCCCAGAGGATTATTGTAAGGATAGACTTTACTAGAAGACCACCCTTTACATCTTGAGCTTGATAGGCCATACTGTTTCATGAGTTGTTTAGTGGTTTTGCGTGCCTCCAAGACTAAAACACCAAATAGCAAAAGTTCTTGTTCAGTGTGTTTTATTTTCTTTGCTATTTTGGTTAGAAGCAATTCACTCGTGTGTTCTTTCCTGGTAATGGGAGAAAAAAACCATATTTTTTTGACTCCGTACTGTCTTAAGGGAATGTAAGTATTGAAGTTACTGTGGTTTGTGCACAAGGGCTCCAAACAAGATGGGTTGAAATAGTGCCTGTGTTGCCCTTGCTGTTGTTTTACTGTTTCTAACATGGTAAAGTAGTCATAAGACAAAAGATAAGAGAATTTTTTATAAAAGCAGCTTGTCAGAGGATAAGAGAAAGTAATATTCAAGAATTATTCTCTCTAGCATTTTGTTGGTCTTAGTGAGTTAAGTGTCCATTGAGAAAGTTGTGGGGTTTAGCATTTCATATGTCTAGTAAAAGTCATGAAAAGTAAGAGCTGTAAAAATGCTTTAAAACTATCTCCCTGGAGTGAGATTTTTTTTTTCTTACATTGTGGTTCAGTTAGAAGTTCAATTAAATTAGCTCAATGAAATCAGAATGGGGTTTTTTTCCAGTTCATATTGTAGTGCTGAGAGAGGGAATACAACTCCTAAGCAAAAATTGATCAGTTACTACTGCTCTGGAACTGATTTGTGGCTTTTCACCTTAAAATCCATGATAGTCTCAAAATAAACCTTTTGCAGTACAAAAGAGAGTAGGGATTGCCTCCTTTGGTAATAGATGGAGTTAAAATGTTCTTTAGATCAGCTCAACTCTTATTAAAATCCTTACTTTAACACAGACGATACCTTGCTCTCTTATCCTGCACTGCAGAACACAAATCAAACTAATAAACAAAAACAAGAGAAGCAGAAGGGAGCGCGAAAAGCTGCCCCAGACTCCTGCAGTATCACTGGTCCTTCACAAGCTGATGAAGACTATAACACAATCTGCCACCAGCTCCCATTTTAATGTGGAGCTACGTGCAGATCCTTGTTACCAAGCTTTCTGCCCCTCTGCAACTGAAGCTCTTAGAAGTGGAAGGCACTCGTGTTTGACATGAAAGGCGGGTTTTTCAGTCCGGTCTGTTCGTCCCCAGCATCTGCTTTTGCTACCTGTGCTGCTCTTCAAGGAGCAGGCAGGTTTCTGAAGGTCCAGTTCCTGAACAAAGTTGGATTCTCAGTGCTGTCCACAGCAACCAAGTAATTTGGACAGAATTTAAACACACGGCCTATTTATCCCACTGCTGCACACGGTTTTGCGGTTATTCTTGATAGGTGAGTGCGAGTGAGTCTTGTTACAGCAGTTTGAGAAGTTGCTGACCTCAGTGCTGGGTCACTGCCACGTAGAGGAGTCAGCAGGAAAGTTCGTTGTCGCTGCCCCAGAGCAGCGTGGCGGTCGGAGCCGAGCCGTGAGCCGGTGCCCTGAGGAGCTGGAGGTGTGTGCGCGGGCACCTGGTCAGTGGTGAGGAGCGGTGACCTCCGGCAGAGGAGGTGGGCAGAGAGCTCAGGGACGTGACCTGCTGAATTGCTACTGCAAGGTTTGCCAGTTGTTTTCTATCTGTCCCGAGCCAGGAAATGTGAGCAGAATTATCAAAAGTACCTGTGTGATTTGGGAGTTTGTTCCTCTATGAAACCAACGGCACAGGCTCAGAAGGGGATGCCGATACGCCTTTGCTGGCAGACGTTGCTCCACCTGCTCAAGACAAGCGCCGTCTGCGGCAGAGGCACCGCGTCCAGACCGTTACACCTCGGGTCTCGGAGGAGCTCGTTAGCTTGGGCTCAGTGCTTTTAACCGCAGATACACAGCTTTCTGCTTTGGAGTTGATTCACATCTAGTGAGCTCAAAATATGGGTTGAGTGAACTCAAGTCTGCAGACAAAATAATAAGTAGACAAACTACAGAGTCACGTTGGCATATGTGGTGGTGCTCGTCTTCGAGTCCGTGGTGCTCTGCTGACTCCAGTGAGGAAGAAAAAGTGGACGTATATATCTGACATTATACTCCTGTACATGGAATATTTTGAACTGAAAATGTTACCAAATGAATGGGACAAGTTGCCATAATCCTAATTATTTGATAATTTGCTGCTGCTATCTATGCAACTAAAAGTTAATTCTAAAAGTGAAAGACTATTTCAGGAGTATTTCTTGAATTCTCCTAGCACTAAGAGTACTTAAATCACACTAAAGAACTCAAAGAACAGGCTGGTGCTTCTTGGATTTTTAACCAGAAAACTGTTCCCAAAATACTGATTTTCTGAGACCGTAATAATAAGATCGCAACTAGGAAAGCTTAAAGGTTCAAACTTTTCAAGTGTCTTTTTACAACTTTTTAAATCCCTTCTCCAGCAATACTGGAGGGGGGCAGAATGCTGCTTAGAAGCTTCCCAGTGACATTTCTTTTATTAGAAAACCTTATTTATTTCACTCTGAGTTCATTGTCCTGTTTATTTCTGTGGGCTTAACCATAAGCAATACACTCAAATATATATATATATTTTTTTTTAAGGAAAAAGTAAGTTAATATTTTCATTCAGTGTTTGGCAGTGGGGTTCAGCAGGGGAAAATCAACTACAGATTTTATTGTCTCTGGACTGATGACTACTGTGAATATTTACAAAATACCGTTTGCATTTTGTGTTTAGTTTCAGTAAATAAAACCAGATATTTTAAATACCTCTGTTACTCTATGCTTAATTTTTCACTTACCAAAACTTTATTCATGGAAAAAAAAAATTTGATGTTATGAAAGAAACATTTCTGGATCAATGATCTAATCTTTTAAGTAAAAATTTGTTGCAATGATTGTTTCCAACAAGCTCCTTCTTACAGAGCTGGAATGGTTTTCTTCAAATTGACTTATTTGCTCTTCTTTGAGTTGATAAAAAAACCTGCTTTTATTTTTATCTGAATGATAAAACATTGATTGCAAGGGGGAAGAATACTTTGCAACAAAAGATATCAGCAGTGCTCTTTTTATTACTGATTTCTTATGACAAAGACTGAGAAGTGAGAGACCTGTACATCCATTTAGATTATTAATTACTCCTCATAAAATAACCTTCACATTTGGCAGGTTGTTTCGGCTACAGCTGTGAAACTCTGCAGGTTTTAATCACTGTTTCAACCACTTGGATCAGAACACAAAGGAAAATTCTCCTCCTGTGAAAAGTTTTCCATTTCTAGTCTTATTGTATGTCTTTATTATAAGTAAAGAAAGGTTTTTTAAATGTTGAAAGTCCATTTTATGGAAGCTGAGACATAAATTTCTTCTGCTTTACAAAAGTGAACATTAATGAATGGGATTCTTTATCTGTTTTATCACATTTTCTTATTTAACGTGATTCCTTTTTTATTTTAGCAGATCTTATTTAATGTGATTCCTTTTTTACTTTGGCAGATTTTTTTCTATAGCACAGCATGCATTTGGGACTGATTATCTAAAATGGACAAAATTAATTTTTAGAATTTCTTAAACCTGTTGCCATATGATATCCATTTTATTAATGATTTTTCAACCTCAGTTTTCATGGCATAGAGCCTTCACACAGTGTGGAGCTGGCTGCGAAGGCAGACCTCAAACTTTAAGTCCAAGTCTCTGGATGGCAATCCGAAAGGTGTGCTTGGCCACTGGCTCGGTCCAGCCATGAGGGGCTTGGGCAAGAGAGTGTGGAAAGATTTAGCAGGGGGGATGTCTGGTTGCTGAACAGAAGGCAATTCCTGCTGTCTACTCCATGCCTACCACTGTATGACAATTGAGAAGGATTAATCTTGAGAGCAGCTGATTTCTGACATGGGGATATCTCTTGGATTGGTTATTCAAAAGAAGACAGAGGCTTTTGGTTTGGAACTAAAATGCATGGTCACATCTCAAATGTGTGGATACAGGCTCTCATTTTCATGTTTCAAGGCCTAGAAGAGAAAAATGATCGAAACACAATTAAAAACAGTGTGAGAGATTGTGTGTGTGTACACCAACATGTATCAACACACTTACTGCTTTTTCCTTATGGAAGGTCTGAGAAGGACCTGAATTCTAAGGCAATATGCTGCTTTTTTTTTTTTTTTTAATATTGAGTGTTTTCTGGCAAGAGTAAGCTGTCTGTGGGTCAGTCACAGACTTCGGTCTAGTGCAACTTACTGTGTTTCTCTGTGGTCAGGCTGGAGTTAGCAGTTTCCCCATGGTCTCCCATGACAGGCTCAGACTGATGAACCCCTTGACATTACTTCAAGGCTAAAGTTACAATCCTATGGTATTTATTCAAGGTCTGATGGTTCAATTGAATATGGCATACCAGTCAACATAATTGGATAATCAGGCAAATATTAAAACTAAAAGTTCCTCTCTTATTCCTATCCTGACATTTGGATGATCCTTCATCCACCAGACCCTGTTGTAGTCCTTTGGTAATGCTCTCCACTATTTTTCCTCATTTCCTGTCTTGACCTGAGCATTTCCAATTTTGCAGCTAGTTTCCCATACCTAATTTTCAAAACATTCTGGAGCCTTTATGAGTGTATAATGCATCTTTCAGTTCACAGTATCTGCTCTGCCAGGCTGCTTTATAACTTAGTACTTCGTAAATCACTTTGGGACACCTTGTACATAAAAACGCTATCTGAAAAAAAACTTTATTCACTGTCTTGTTCAAGTGAATTACCACAGCAAGCAATTTCTGCCACAACCCTCTGTCACAGTTTTTGTGCTAACTTTTTAAGAATTTCTGTTGTCTTTTTCAGCATAAGTTGGTGAAAGATAAAGAGAATAGACAAGCCTGTAACTTGTATGCTATGTCAAGATGTCCTCATTTAAAATACCTGACCGGGTAGAACTTGGAACTTTATTATTGAATGTATTCAGAATGGTGCTTTTGAAAAAAATCAATAATGTAAAATATTTTTAAACTCTCATAGTTAAATGTAGATTAATATATTGCTGTCAGAAAGGAGTAAATTAATGATGCTGACCAATAAAAACACAAAGCATTGTGAAGGCCTGAGGCATACTGAAATATCTGTAGTTAACCTAGTCCTTCAAAAAACATTTCATAGTGCTATTGTTATTCTATTTTAATAAAGAATTCCATTTACAGAAAGTGATGATAGATATAGGACTTTAGAAAAATACAAAGTGTGTTTTAACCATCACCTGAGAGTAAACAGATGTTTAGTACAGTATATAACAGAAGAGTTCAAGTCTTTGTGAGAGACATCCAAGGCATGTCTCCTGGGTAAGAGGATAGGAATGAGGTTGTCGTGTGGAGGTGGGGAAGGCAATTAAAAGTAAAAGAAACTATTGAAAAGCTGCAAGCAAAGCTTGACTTAACAAAATGTTACACAGAAAGGAAGTTCAGGACTGGTGTAGGCAGTATAAGTGGTAGAACATATCCTAAAAGGGAAGTCAGACAAGGTTGCAAAGAGGTTCAGATAAGGCTACAGGCTCTTTCTTACCATCAAACTTTCTATTTCCTGGAATGTTTTGCAGTCCCTCAGTCAGGTACACAGTACTTCAGTAATGAACATAAGTGCTATGAAGTAATGAGGACAAGGTAAAACAGATGTAAAGTTCTCTGCACAGAGAATGTGGAGCTTTTCCTTTTTCAAGTAACTGCCAAGGCAATATTACCTTGAATGTCATAGCTGGATTACATGACTACAGATCAACGCAGAACAAAATCACTGCTAGTCAACAAGGTTTCTCTTCTGTTTTCCAAACTGAAATTAGGAAAATACATAATCTAGTTTGTCCTTCATGGCTCATTGCCTTGGTTGACTAGTTGGGTAGCATTATGTTTAGCACAGAAAGCTTAATGACCCATGGTTCTAATTTATAAGCAAGAAATTAGGTTTTTTAAAAGGCTGTCTGCAGAGCACTCTTTAGATTTGCCTGCCTAGACCTTCTGCCAGTCAAATCATGGTGGCATATTCTGATACCACTTGTCACTATTTATTTGCTTATGCAGTAGAAATACAATGCCTGGAATTATTACCCTTATAAACATCAGTGCAGAAATGCTTGTATTCATTTTTGGCTGATATGAAATCTGTCCTTTAGTTGTGTATGTGCATGTGTGTTTTCCAAGGGGAAAAAAGAAGACTTCTCACATGCTCATTGACCCAATACTTGATGTGTAAATAGGGGATGGAAAGTTCCACTCCAGTGAAAAAAAATCTGTGCAATTATTATTATTATTTCAATGAACACCATTCTTGCTCATGGTGGCAAGTAGCCAGAATCCATTCTATGCCACCATATTGCCTTTTGATTAATTGCTTTTAGTCTTACTATTGTAAACAGTATTAATGCCTCTTGATACCATAATTGTGTTTACTGCACAATGGAGCAGCTGCCATACAAAACTTAACACCATAACTGCATTTTGTATTTAATCTGTCTCACTGGGTTTTTGGGGGTGGTTTGTTGTTGTTTTGTTTTGTTTTGTTTTTTTGCTGGAGCCAACTTTTGAACACCCTCCTTGTAACAAAAATGAATAGGCTTTGGTTCTTGTCATTTCCTTCACCTAAAGAACACATTTTACAATTTTATAATGATGATAATGATTTCTCATTAGTTGTGGGGCTTGGTTTTTTTCCTGGAACTAAATAGATTTGGGGGATGTTTTCAAAATGCTCAATCCCTATGCTACACTTGAAGACAAACTTCCAAGATGGTAACAGTGTTTTTCCTTGCCAGATGGAACATACCAAGGACTAAAACAAAGATGTTGGTACAGGTAGAAAAGACACGTTTATGTAAGCCATGTCTTCCCCACTTTGAACACAGATGTATGAGTCTCAGACTATAACAGAAATGAGCTCTAAAATAACGGTAGTTAAATTGTTCTAACTCTAAAATAATTGAAAAATGTCTTGATCTTTGTGTTGTTTTATCTACTTGTTTTAATGAATCTCTATAGCTAGTTAAAAATGAAAGAGAAGAAATAGAAATTCCTGATTTGAGACTTGCAAAAGGAGGGGGGAAAGTAGAATACCCAGCCCCTCCAGGTCCTATTTTCAGGACCCTCAGTGCTTAACCCACATTAAGTCAGTCATGCATGTGTCTGTCAGTTATTTATGTTGTTAAATCTAAGATCCTGTCGTGGCGTCTTTGATACCCACATTGACACTTGTGACTGTAGTCCTCCCCTCATATCTAGATGCAACTTTCATTTACATGTACATATTATGAACAAGAGTTTCCTTCTGTAAGATGAAAACAGAAGGATATGTCTAGAGTTTTAAAGAAATTCCAACTTGTGTATCTGCAACCTATTATACATTTCAGTGTTCAACACTTGCTCAGAGCCCTTTATTTTTCGAAGCTTTTTTATAAAGAAGAAATTGCGACTGAAATCTAGAATGTTGCCTGAGGGGAAATTGTGACTAGATTTCCTGTATTAAGGATGGAGAGGAGAGCTCTTCTCCTAGGCTACTATATTCCTTGGGTTTGCCAAACTGTTTGCTCATTACTTGTCTAGAAAATAATTAACAGTGATTGTCCTGTTCTGAGCTAACTGATGCTGTATTAAACCAGCCCCTGACCCCCAACCCCCCAAACACTTAGGTTGCGGGTGTCGCTATGTTAAACACTGGAGTTTTCATAAACCTCCATTGATAGGCAATTCTATAGGACTGGTCCATCAGAAGTGGAAGACCCAGACTGATGCAGCTTCCTCTTGTCCCACTGTCCATGGTAGTGGTCATCCTCTTAATTCTGTGCGTAAGCTAGGTACTAATTGGTATTGCATTTTTCATAAAGAGGGGGGACAGACAAAGAAACAACTTTTAGCTCCTTTTTGGTACTTGAGAAAGTAGTGCAATCTTTGGATCTAATTTAATGCTTTCATTATACTTTGACATAGAACTTGGTTTATTAGTAATTGAATTGTGTGTTTCACCAGTTTCTGTCAATATATCTTTTTGTTCCATACTGATGGTGAAAAGCAGCAATGCACTGTACACAAAAATCACAGATTGCAGATAGCATCAAGAGCATACCCTTTAAAATTATGTATTTTAATTAGATATTGACATCTGGTATGGACTATGAATGCTTATTTGCACACCTGCAGGCTATTTGATATGAAGAAAACCAAAGTATCTGGAGAATTTGTCTGCAGATGGAGTTTAGTGATTTAATTTAATATAGCAATTATGCAGAATGTATCGAATTTATAAGTATTGTAAAATCTGTGTGCCACATAGGTTCTATGTACTTAAAAGCTGTTCATTACATAAATAATACTTTCCCCTTCTGTTGATTTGCATAATTGATTGAAAGGTGAAGGGATAATCTTGACAATATTAAAATCTTTGAGACTGGAAGAGGTTTTGTTGAAACCCACCTTGATTTATGATAAAATTTAAGACTTACAAAGGACCAAAATGATTATCCATGAAGAAAATAGATATTACAGCAAGCTCATTTTGGTTACGGTGTACATGAGGAATCTCACATCAAACAGTTGGAGGACAGAGAAGTTCACTCATCATTCATGATTACTCTAATGACCTTGTTTGTTCTGGAGTTTAGTTTTATTCACAAACTTTAGCTTAAGAAGCATTCCAATGCCTTTGTAAAATAGCTGTTTTGTCCTACCTGTACGTACTGAATGAGATGACTGCAGAATCTTGAAGTTAAGGATCACGTTAACAATTTTCCCTAGCAATGTTGAAATTTCATGTTCCAGGACGTATGTTTAACTGTCATTCTGTACTGCTCTCCTCCTTTATCAGAAAAGCTCTCTCTTGGGAAATGAGGACCAGGAACAAGACCTGTGTTTCATGTTAGTGGCTGCTTCTGTCTTAAGTTATGTGTATGTGTTCTCATTTTTCTCATTGTTCTCTTGCTTTCAGGTAGAGGAAAGGGCTGAAAGAAAAAAAATATGAGAGGGAATTTAATTATGTACGGGGAAGAAGAATAAAAAGTGATTTCATTCCCAGAAATGCTACATGCTCTGCTTCTTAAACTATACATCCCTTTTGAGGTACTGACTGTCCTTGCAAAGGATAGTTTCTTTTTTGCATCCACTAATCTCAAGGATGCAGCATGAAGTCACTACTGCCTCCCCTTCAGCTACTCCAGCAACACTTGAGGAAGGGATTCATCCATGTAAGCTGCAGCGAATGCTGAAGCTGTGTCACTTGTACTGCAAGACCCTTTCCCTTCTGCTATGCAAAATCTGACAAATTGCTGCTGGGAGGGAGGAAGGGAATCTGAAGCCTTTCTACTTTATAGTCTTATTTATCTTGACATCTCGTCTGGATTGTGAATGTTTATTTGTTCACCTATAGGCATCTGATATAAGGACTTGTAGGGCACCAAAGTGTGTGTCTGGAGATCAGATGTATAGCCTGTTTTATAACTTTGTATCATCTGGAAGAAATTATACCTTATGATTTATACCTGGTTCCCAGTTCTCTTGCTTTCAGTTTCTCTATCAGGACAAATCCATTCCACTCACAGACTCTTACTGTTTGCTTGAAAAAAACCCACACAGCACACACAGCAGTAGTGTCATGAGTTTGTCACTCCTGAAATAATTTGGCTAGGCAAAAGAGGTGAATAAAAAAATAAAGTCACCATCAGCATATACAAATTTCTATGGGTTAGAAAAATAAAAGAGTGGGATTGGAATAGGAGAAAATGCTATACCTGAACAGCATCACTTCCATACAAACCACAGAGGAAAGGTTTGGAGGGACCAGAGCACGTCCCTTGCTGAAGAATTACCATCCCACCAACTCTGATCTACTTTTACAGCTGGTCAAAAGCAGTGACTCTAAACCTTGCTTCTTAGTTGCTCATTTGGCAACACTCTCACTGTGATATATTGTACAACCTTTCACTATAATAATAGTTAATCACGCACATAAATGCTACATCATTAGTGCCTGGTAATAAGGAAATCCTGCTGTACTGTTTGACCACCAGACAAGAATGAGTGACATCGTACTCACTCTGCTAATTTTCTTTGGCTACAGAAGAATCTAATAGCAGAAAAGAGGGGTTACACCAGATGGTTTTTTTTAAAGGTGGGGGGTTTTTTGGCTGCTGTGCAATCTCTGACATTTAGCCCAATTTCCGAATAATAAATATTTCTTTTCAGTTTCTGGGCTTTTCATCAACAGGATGGGACTCTCAAATTACTCTGAATGTATCAATATGTCGTGATTGGGCTTTTTCTCAGTGGCCTGGAAATCTTGAAGACCACTGAAGCAGTTGCAGTAACAGAGTAGGGAGGCTTACTTGGCTGAGGTGATGGGAGAGGCTTTGCTTTAATATGTTCTGTAAGTCCACTGTGTTCTGCTGCCTTTGTAGAGCTGCTGTCAAAGCGAATCAGCAGAACTGAATTTGGTCCATTCTCTTGATCCAAAGTACGTTGCTGCTATTTCAGTATTTTCACTATTTTTTCCTCAGCTATCTTGAGGTGAGACCTGTATGTCCTTAAGGATAATAATGGGAAATAAAAGGTAAATGTGTTTGTTTTCCTAGTAACATAGACGGTGCTAACGTTTGACAAATAAGCCTTTTAAGCATATTGCTGAGAAATTTAGTATTTTGTTAGTGAAAAAATACAAAAAAATAATTGATATGATCTCTGGTTTTGATTTTGCTGTTTTGTTTCCCAGTTAGCGTAGTTTATAAAGCATCAGAAAGAAGTGTTGGCCTTTCTTCTTTGAGAATAGGTACAAACTGTCTCATCCATAGGAAAATAATACATCATCCACTGTAAGTCTTTTGACCTACCTTGTTAAGTTTCCTATATCTGCAAGAAGTAGGAGTAACAAGATTAGAAACTTAAGTCTGGTCTCATCATAAGCAGGATGATCCTCCCCACTCCCAGCAGAGTTTCTGACAGCTCCCTCCCTACAGTATTGCTCTTTTTCACTTTCTTCAATACTGTGTCATTCATTCAGCTAATTGGGCAGTTTTAACTAGGTCAGTCAACTCATTCTCTGGATCTCTCTGGCAAGAGCAGAGGTAGATGTAAGAGTACAAACTGAAATATGTCTGATCTTGTCGGCTTTAGCCCTTGATTTATTGTCTGTTAATGCAGAGTTGGGCTTCAGTTTCTGCCAAACCAAGCGCTGTAAGCCAGGGCCACACAATCACAAGCAAAGTGTTTCAGAACCAATTGTGCAAATTTTGTCCACCTTTCACTTGTAACTCCTTCATGGCATATCACATACTTACTGATTAAATAATTGATTAATGAAGAGAAACACCTGTTCTTTGATCTAGAAATGCAGTATGCTGTTGCCAAAGCAAGTTATGGGCTACTAAGAAAAAGGGAAGCACTGTGTAATCTCTAGATATTGCAACATAATACTGTCTGCAATAACAGGATATTAATTAAAGATAAATGATGGTGGAATCACAGACAGCAACTGCTTAGTGGAAAAATAGTTTATTCATGTTCCAGTTAGCACTGAAGAGATTCAGAGTGATTTGCTGTGCCATGAATGAAATGGCAAACCTGCATCTTGGACATCTGAGAAGGGCAGAAGCAGAAAGCTTCATCCCAGCAACGCAGACACAGCTAGATTTTCATCTTGTATACAGAGGCTGCTTCTTGTACAAAGCAAGAAGGAGCATTGATAATAAAAGACACAGTAACACATTCCTTTGCCTTGGCTTGGAGCTTCTAGAGATCTCAAGTTGATAATTTGACAGCTTAATGATGCAAGTAAAGGTTAAACTAGCTTAAAAGTATCAGAGTTAGGGGGTTGATCTGGTTCATGACATAAAGATTTTTCCAAATGATTTACTTAATTTAGCAGGATATATTAGTGTAGGTGAGGTCTTCCAATGTAGAGAGAAGACAAATGTAACGCATGATTACACCAGGTTTAAAATCAGCTTGAAAAACAACTCGTGTAACTTCAGAACAACGTGCTAGATAAATTAAACACAGGAGTGGATGAGAACTGTAGTCCAGAAACAAATGCTCATTTTAATAGGAGAGTTGTCATAAACAAAAAGCCCATAGTGGAAAGAGAAAAAAAAATCAAAGAAGGGCAATCTTGTTATAGGTCATGATAAATTCAGAACAAATGCTCAGCAGTCAGTGATTAGTTAAATTCTATTATTTTTTTATTGTAGAGTTTCAAGGGAAGGATTGCAATGAACATATTTGTTATTAGTCCCTGCTGGCATACTTGGGATAAGAAGTCATGCCCCAAAGATCTTGCAACCTAGACAGATAGTTTAAAAAGTATCACAAAGGGATGCAGGTCACACAACAAGCCTGTGGCAAAATGAAAACTAGAAAAGGTCTCCCACATACAACCCAGTGCAGACATAACAGTTTTGTACTGACTTTCCCACTATTGGCAGCAGGCATCCATGAGAACAAGCCACTGTTAACAAAAAAGGGCACACATGTCTTCATGACTAGATCACTACCTTGGGAACAGAAAAGGTAGAGAAAATGTTTATTCAGCTCCAGATCATATAAACTTACTCCTTTTTTTCATATTACATTAATAAAAGTCTTCTAATTAGAAATGCATTGCTTTTGCTTCCCATTGAACTGGAACTGTTTCAGGAAAAGAAATGAACTGGCAATGGGAACCCAGAGTTAAAGAATGTTGTTAAAGTCCATGGCTGTGTGAAGAGTAAGCAAGTCAATTCTTGCTAATGTTTCACGTCATGATCTTTCAGATCTCTCTCTTTTTGTTTTTGTTGGGGATTTGGAGTGTTTGTGGTTTGGCTTTTTTTAAGCTTCCTATTCCCAACTATCAGTTCTGCTCAGCAACTTTATTAATGTGTTTAGCATTTCATTTCAAAGGCTAGACTTGTACCTTCTGTGTCACTGTGCCTCCCCTGAGGGAGTCTGCCTTTCCCAGACTACATGCAGACTTGTAGCTAGTGTCAGCTTCAGCATCACTAGCAGCTTTGATGGTCTCTGGTTTCCTTCAGCTCCTGTAAGGCTGCACTTCTTTCACCCTCAGGGTTAGCAGTAGCTCTGAAGGGTCATGGTTGCTATAAAACAACTGACCAGCCAGCTGGGCACCTGGGGGACAGTGATTTCTCCACAGGAGCACTGACCTATCCTGTATGCTAATGTGAGAACGTGCTGAACATCTGGCTACCAATAATGAAACGTTCATTTATGTAATTGGCCAACAAAACGTACTTTGTGCACCTATAAACCTGGATTTGACTTCAGATTCTTGTGGTCCTTCTGATATTGAAATTCAGCTTGTCTAACTTATTCATGTGCTACATCTGAGTATTATTAAGGGTGTACCTGTGTATCTGCAAGCTTGTGCTTCGGAGAGAAGACACTTAATAGTTAAAATGTTTAACTATTTCTCCTCTCGAGGTTTATTTTAAAATCCTGGTTAGATAGCAAACGAAAACTAACTTGACTGACCCCAGAAATTTGCCATCTCATCTCATGTGTCCCTCGCCAAGCAGTTCAAGGTTTCCAGCTGTTTGGACAGAGTCTGGCAGATATCTGACCTGCACAATGAGTGTTTTTATAGGTCCTGTGCAAGCTGGGTGCAGCAGTGGGGGAGAAGGAAGTAGGAGGCAGCAGAACCTCCTGTGTTGTTACTTGCAATGCCGTCAAGCCCATGAGTAAATCCACGCCAGCTTTCTAGCTGGTTCACCCTTTGCATGAGTTATTATTCTGTGTCACTGAGTGATATTTCAGGAACCGAGTCAAACATGTTAAAAATAACTATCTCCTATGATTTATTTTTATGAATTTGTATTATTTTGGGCAGCAATTACTGGCTGACTCAGTCACTGGCAATGGAAAAGTGTCATTTTAAGTAACTCGGGCCAAGATTTGAACAAGAATGAGACTATTTGATAAGATGTCAACAAGTGAAGGTTGTAGCCTTGTCAGTGATGACATTATAAGTTCTATCGTGTCCTGTGCAAACTGTCATAACCTTTAAACAGGGGCTTCAACAAGATGAATTGCTTATGTCAAATAAAGCAATGGGTTGGAGCTAGACTGGAATAAACAGAAAGTTCAATAGGCTTTTATTTTCTGGGGTGCTAAATCAATTCAAGGATTTAATAAATAAGTAAAAGATTTCATAAAGATCATCGTACAGCTTCTTTGGCTAAAGAACCTGACTTTGGGGATTGAAGAGACATAAAGACAGAATTTTAATGGTTCTGTGTACTATGCAGCTTGTCTTTAAGAGTGTGAAAATCCTAGATGCCATAATAGTTGGATGTGTGCTTCTGGACTGATTGAAAAGTAAGGTGATTAGTTTATTGTAGAATGGGTAATGGTGTATGCTGTTCTAAAGGTAGGGTCCCCTGGTGCATCAGATCTTGAATTGGAGCAAACATCTTTATACTATAAAAAATTTCTGCTTTTGAAATAATTTCTCAGATGACTCCACCAATCAATTTTTAAAGTTTTGTTTTTCATTTGAGTGTAATTCTACGTTTCATTTAAAAGCAAAAAGAATATTCATTGTGTTCAAAGATTTCTTCTTCTTTTGAATGGGCAGAAATGCATGCAGTACATGCAGAAGTTAAATGCATAAACAAATGGCTTGATTTGCATGTCTGATCCAAACACAGAAAAACCAGTGCTCCACATGGTGAAAGCCTTCTGGTCTGCAAAAAAGCAGTTGCAATTCACCCTTCATGTCCATGAGGATATTAGGTTGAATAGCTAAAGCCAGCTCAAAAGTGAGTGGAATTGGCCTGAGAGAGGGTGCAGCCAGCACACCAAAAGGAATATGAATCAGCTTTTCTAGAAATGGAAGTCATCTTCTCTGAATCCTCCCTGAATCATGAAAGTTGCTGTCTCAGAACCAAGTATTTACCCAGAGGTGTTCTGTGCAAATATAGTCCATGGGACTAACATCAACTGAAAAAGCATTGAGAAGCTGATGGAAAAGAGGTGAAAAACAACAAGGTGTGCAGTTTTTAGCCAGTGCACAGTAGCGATTACAGCTATAAATTTGTAACTGTTCATATCCATACAGATGATAACAGCTACTTATTATTTGTCTTTGTTAACAGCTAGGGGGCTTTCATCTTTTTCTGCACAGTGAACCATTCTTTTCTAACTCTAGATGTATGGTTTAATAACTTCTACTTCTCTCGGACACAAGAATGGCATCTGATGTGTTTTCTAAAGCACCCTCTTTGCAAGGCTTTTAAAACCTATTTTTATATTTGTTCTTTGATGTAAGAGACTTTTTTCCACCTAGCTCATAATACATGAAAGGCAAAAAAATATAGGTACCATAATAATTGCCAAGTGAGAACATTGGACAGGAAATGACAGGTTCTTTCCATCAAAAGAATGCAAAGGTTTTCTTATGGATTTATACTAATCTCTTCTAATAAATTGATCTTATATTACAGATTTTACAGCTAATGCATGTTATATCAGAAAAGTTAGACACTTTGAAAGATCCTCGTCAAGTTATCATCTCTTTATGAAAAATAATAAAGAGCTTTTTTTGTTTCTAAAGTTATTTCATAAAAATGTCTACCTTGATAAATCTCCTATAGAGAAAGTGTCTATAGTCAAGATAATAGTAACCAACTTCTGTGACAATCACTCCAGATGACAGACAAGAAGTGGAGAATCAGTTGGCAGTGCCCTGGCTAACACTTCCCATAGCTATTATTCACTTTTTCAGTCTGCTGTGTCTCTTCTTGTTTTCCTGCTTTATATACATTGACTTTTTCTTTTCCTCCAAATGGTAAAAACCCACACTTCTCCTTATTTTGGGGCCATCCAAAAATACTCTTCATAGCTTTCAATGTTGTTGTCTTTCAAGCCTCATCTAAAGAATCACAGAATCCTAGAATGGTTTGGGTTGGAAGGGATCTTAAAGCTCATCTAGTTCCACCCCCCCTGCCATGGGCAGGGACACCTTCCACTAGACCAGGTTGCTCAAAGCCCCATCCAACCTGGCCTGCAACACTGCCAGGGATGGGGCATCCACAGCTTCCCTGGGCAACCTGTTCCAGTGCCTCATCACCTTCACAGTAAAGAATTTCTTCTTTATATCTAATCTAAATCTACCCTCTTTCAGTTTAATTCCATTACCCCTTGTCCTATCACTACAAACCCTTGTAAAAAGTCCCTCTCCAGGTTTCTTGCAGGCCCCCTTTAGGTACAGGAGGGCTGCTATAAGGTCTCCCCTTATAGCCTTCTCTTCTCCAGGCTGAACAGCCTCAACTCTCTCAGCCTCTCCTCAATGGGGAGGTGCTCCAGCCCCCTGATCAGTTTTGTGGCCCTCCTCTGGACCTGCTCAGACAGGTCCAGGTACTTCTTATGCTGGGGGCCCCAGAGCTGAATGCAGTACTGCAGGTGGGGTCTCACAAGAGCAGAGTAGAGGGGGAGAATCACCTCCCTTGACCTGCAGGTCATGCTTCTTTTGGTGCAGCCCAGGATACGGTTGGCTTTCTGGGCTGCAAACGCACATTGCTGGGTTGTGTTGAGCTTCTCATCAACCAACACCCCCAAGTCCTTCTCCTCAGGGCTGCTCTCAATCCACTCATCACCCAGCCTGTATTTGTGCTTGCGATTGCTCCAACCCATGTGCAGGATCTTGCACGTGGCCTTATTGAACTTCATGAGGTTCACAGGGGCCCACCTCTCAAGCCTGTCAAGGTCCCTCTGGATGGCATCCCTTCCCTCCAGTGTGTTGACCACACCACACAGCTTGGTGTTGTCGGCAAACTGGCTGAGGGTGCGCTCAATCCCGCTGTCCATGTCACCGACAAAGATGTTATACACCACTGACCCCTGAGGAATGCCACTCATCACTGGTCTCCACTTGGACATCGAGCCGTTGATCACAACTCTTTGAGTGTGACCACCCAGCCAATTCCTTATCCACTGAGTGGTCCATCCATCAAATCCCATGTCTCTCCAAGTTAGAACCAAGGATGTCGTGCAGGACTGTGTCAAATGCTTTGCACAAGTCCAGGTAGATGATGTCAGTTGCTCTTCCCTTATCCACTGATGCTGTGACCCCATCATAGGAGACCACCGAATTTGTCAGGCGCAATTTGCCCTTAGTGAAGCCTTGTTGGCTGTCACCAATCGCCTCCTTATGTTTCATGTGCCTTATCATAGTTTCCAGGAGGATCCGCTCCATGATCTTGCTGGGCACAGAGGTGAGGCTGACTGGCCTGTAGTTCCCCAGGTCTTCCTTTTTTCCCTTTTTAAAAATGAGGGTTATGTTTCCCCTTTTCCACTCAGTGGGAACTTCGCCAGACTGCCACAACTTCTCAAATATGTTGGAGAGTGGCTTAGCCACTTCATCTACATGTTTCCTCAGGACCTGCGGATGCATCTCATCAGGTCCCATGGACTTGTGCACCTTCAGGTGCCTTAGACGGCCTCAAACCTGATCTTCTACTAGGCAGTTCTTCATTCTCCCAGTCCCTGCCTTTGCCTTCTGTGTCTCAGACTGTCTGGCTGGAGCACTTGCTGGTGAAGACTGAGGCAAAAAAGTCATTGAGTACCATGTCCTGGGAAACCAGGTCCCCCGTTTCCTTCCAGAGAGGGCCCACATTTTCCCTAGTCTTCCTTTTTGCACTGAGGTACCTATGGAAGCTTTTCTTGTTACCCTTGACATCCCTGGCCAGATTTAATTCTATCAGGGCTTTGGCTTACCTAACCTGATCCCTGGCTGCTCAGACAATTTCTCTGTATTCCTCCAAGGCTACCTGTTTTTTTTCCCACCCTCTGTAGGCTTCCTTTTTGTGTTTGAGTTTGTCCAGGAGCTCCTTGGTCATCCACGCAGGCCTCCTGGCGGTTTTGCCTGACTTCCTCTTTGTTGGGATGCATCGCTCCTGAGCTTGGAGCAGGTGATCCTTGAATATTAACCAACTTTCTTGGGTCCCTCTTCCCTCCAGGGCTGTATCCCATGGTACTCTACCGAGCAGATCCCTGAAGAGGCTGAAGCTTGCTCTCCTGAAGTCCAGGGTAGTGAGCTTGCTGCACACTCTCCTCGCTGCCCTTAAGATCAAGAACTCCACCATTTCATGGTCACTGCAGCCAAGGCTGCCCTTGAGCTTCACATTCCTCACCATCCCCTGCTTGTTGGTGAGAACAAGGTCCAGCATAGCACCTCTCCTCGTTGGCTCCTCTGTCACTTAGAGAAGGAATTTATCATCAGTGCATTCCAGGAACCTCCTGGATTGCTTATGCCCTGCTGTGTTGTCCCTCCAACAGATACTGGGGTGGCTGAAGTCCCCCATGAGGACCAGGGCTTGTGAACGTGACGCTGCTCCTATCTGTCTATAGAGCACCTTATCTGCTTGGTCTTCCTGGTCGGGTGGCCTGTAGCAGACCCCACCATAATGCCACCTGTCCCTGCCCTCCCTTTAATCCTGACCCATAAGCTCTCTGTCGGCTCCTCATCCATCCCCAGGCAGAGCTCCATGCACTCCAGCTGGTCACTGACATAGAGGCTGACACCCCCTCCTTGTCTCCTATGCCTGTCTTTCCTAAAGATGTTCATAGATCTCATTGTGCCTTAATGTTTATTGCTTCTTTTTATGCTAGAGGAACTGAAATGGCTTATCAACATCTAACGTTAAAAACTCTTTCTAATTATTGATATCCGTTCTTTTTATTACAGTCTGCTTAAAGTTGTAGAAGTAGTCTTTAACAGTGCCTCACTACCATAATATGGTGCAATAGTGGAGGCTGCTTTGTTTTTTCACCTACTGAGATTCTGCATGTAAGGTTATCCACCCACGGCAGTAACCTGGAAGTTCATATATGCTTTTTCAGAATGTTGTATTTTTACTGAAATTTATCTGCAGTATTTGAGCAGCATATATAATGTGGCTTTTTTTCCTTCCCTGCTATTAGAAGAGAGAAAAAAATGCCAAAAAAAAAAAAAAGTGCTTGTTAAAGTAAGTAGTACTGGAATGTACTAGGGAATTTATAACAGCTAGTCATAGGGGCTAAATGCCTCCTATAGCCAATGGAGAAAAAGAGGATCATCCCATTTCTGAATGGTGTCTATTCTAGTGCCTAGCTAACCTCATTTAAGTTAGGTGTTTGCCCTGGATCTTTCTTCACAACCATACTGTAAATCTTCATGAATTTAGCATCCTTAGTCTCTAGTGTTCAAAGTAATTAATTTTCAAATGTTACAAGCTGCAGTGCAACTGTTACATTTACTTACGTTCAAAGTATAATTTTTGCCTTTATATTTGGGGCTGTTCCTAGCTAATATCAGGAGGTCTGTTACTCTCCTATCTGCATATTGCAAAAAGTGAGAGAAAACCTCTTTTAACTGACTTTCTTCTGACGTGCCTAAGCGGATCCTTAGAGGCTGAGGGAAAAGCAGGAACGCTTGTGGTGCAGTCAAGGTGGACAGGTGAGGATGCTGAAGGTAGGGCCTGAGCCCAGACCGTAAAGGTCCTGAGGGGAACCCTTGAGATGTGTGATTCATTCCAGCACTGTTTTGGCCACGTTAGGCAATGCATACTGAATCTGCCATATGACCTAGGGTGCTTTAGTTGTCTTACCCCAAACAAATTTATAGAAGAAAGATGAGATTATTTTTTTTTTGTCTGAACTCAGCACTGCTTCATCTTCCAGTAAATACATTAATTGGATAACCACTACTGAGAAATGCCATCCAGTGTGTATTATACGTAACAGAAAAAATTTATCAACTGTTCTGTGCTGAAAGATTCTCTCTCTCATCAACATGATGCCATCTCTCCTGAGAAGATCTGATTCCCACTTTTCTGTATTCTTCACCATCTTTAAAACATTCTTTTAGATCTCCACCAACTCCAGAGAGTGCTTGTAATGGCAGCAGTGTGTTCTCTCTCTTCTCCTTTGAAGTCTTCATTCAGTTACAATCTTTAGACATTGTGTATTTTCACTGCTCTGGAAGGCTCCTTCTATTTTTTTGGATCCTCAGCGAGGGAGGGACTGGCCGTGCTGTGTGTTGGTGTCTCCACATGGCTCAACAGTGTCCTGGGGCTGCAGAGCTGTACAAGTTGCAGCAACTGAGAGATTTCTGACTTGCTGCCCAGAGTATTAGGAAGCTGTGTTAAACGTCCAGTCTTATTCTCCTTCACCTCAAGTTCCAGTCCTACTCATAGGTGACCCAGCAGGGCCGTTTGCAGGAGCTGAGCTGTGTTAAACTCAGCCTAGTTAGCAGAGGTCCTTGTTTGGGGTTGCTGCGTGGAAGGGCAAATTGTAGGGGAAAGCAAAGAGGGCAGGATGCTGAGAGCAGTAAAACACCTTTTCAGCTACGCTGCGCAGCAGCACCAAGGTGGGAGGGATGTATTTTCATACAGTCTTCCTAAAGACAGACTATGGAACCTACTCTACCTTAAATATCTCAGGGTCCAGAACAGCAAATATGTTTTCTGTTTGGAAACAGATACATTTTTTTCCTCGCAAGGTTACTGGTGTCCCGTGCCTTACATCCACTGACTGTCCCATCTTACATTTGTAAATTCCTCCTCCTCAAAATGCAGTTCAGATGGGGCTATGCAGATCATTTAACTAGTCATTTAAGCTCTGAAGGCATTTGATGTCATCTTCCAGTGGGGAGGGATACAAAAATTTTCTGAGCTTTTGCTGAAGTTTTACAGCAGTGTGTTTGCAGAAATGAAGCTCAAAGAGCCCCTTCCACCATAACTCTTCCTGCTTACCTGCCCTCCCTGCCTAGTGCATGCTCTAAGCTGTCTTGCTCTTTGTAAAAAACCTCAAGCGAGTGAAATCCCAGGAGACAGGGCTGCCCAGGTTGAGGTAATACCAACTGCCTAGTTTGCCAAATTAGTCTATAACAATTACATTCTTAAACTGGTCCGTTTTCATGGTTAATTTGGCTGGCAGAAAATGAAGAAGCTATTTTTGCAGCATATATGCACCATATGAATATAATTACTTGGAAGCACTGCAGACTCCAGGATTGAATGCTTTTTAAAAAAATTTCTAATGAGCATGAGCAGGCTGTGCTGTTTGCAGTTGCCTGGGTAACTGAGATCAGACCTTTATCTGGCTCATCCTGTTACAAGTAGAGGAATACACACTAATTCTGATAGTTGGGCTCTGCCTTGAACTATTTTATGAAGATAGGAAAGGTCAAAAAACATCTTTAAGCCTGCCCTACTGCATGCATCAGAGAAAATGATCAAGCAATTGATCACTTACACAGGAGAGCTGTGTATGACTGGAATAGGAAGAAGCTAGTTCCCTTTGCTTCTGCATCTAATTGCACATTCTGTCCTGTGATGACAGGCACAAGTACAGCATGGTGAGTGTCTGCACTGAGAATGATTGGACTTTCAGAAACAGTTCCAAACCCCAGGCATGGGGATTGCTGTTTTTTCCATCTGCTCAGTCAAGAGGTCTGCAGGACCACACTGTGGGAACCCAGGCTTTTGTGGCCCCCAGCCCACATTGCTGAACAGGACTGACTCTCCAGAGCACTCAGAAATTTCAGTGAATGCAGACAATGTCTATCTACTTTCACAGTATTGCTTTCTGCAGAGAACAGATCTTCTCTGCACAATTCAATGAGCTGCTTGAAATTTCTAAATTACTTGTGTCCCAGTAACCTTGGAGACTACAGCCCTTCTACTGCTACAACAAGATTGTTGGAACCAAAGTTTAGTGGGCTTTGGAGCGTGCTGCAAGGCTGATTTATCTGGATGTTTGAAAAAGGGAGGAGCTTTGAAGGTGAAAATGGCATGGTACATAGGTATCTCCTAGGCATGGTAAATAGGAAAGGCAATCCAATCCCAAATGTTGAGATGTATTATACTGCATATAGCTTGTACAAATACAGAAGACAGGTACTAGACCATGCAGAGGAGGGACTATCAAAAAATGCCACTTTTACCAGGAGGTAGAAAAGATGAATAACCATTTTAAGAAATTTTAATTTAAATTTTACTTCAGCTTGTTCTTAACTTGGCAGTTTTGACTGAAATAAAGGCTGCAATATTATTAGCTATAAACATGATGGTTTCTCCTGTGGAACAGTCAAAGAAAATCATTATACAATAATTATGCCAGAATAGGTTATGCTGCTAGAGCTCTAACAGTAAATCTCCCTGTGTTGATGAATTCACTGACTGCCAAGTAGACACAGAGACCCTGAAGTTCTTGCTGCCTCTCTCTGCTGCAGGATGTCTCACAGAGGGTTTTCATAGATGAGGACTTAGAATATGAAGTGGATTTCAAAATACATAATATTTTAAATGGTGGGAGGGGTGAAGAGGGAGCCTGAGATTTTTCTTCTAATTCAGTCCACAAGATTTCAATCTGCTACTTAAGAATAAAATCCCTTTTCTCTAAACAAATCAAGAGAACTGTAACTCTGAAACATCCTTATCTGCAGCCTCTACAGACTGCTTGATCTCTCATTTAACTTGGCATTTTTGTCAAGTGCCATTTTCCAGCTGTATCTGTAAAACTGTGATTATGTTTTTCAAGTTTTTTCAGTCAGAAAGCTTGAGGACAGTCATACTGGATAACATGAAAAAAAAAGATATTTTTTTTTCCCAGGAGGATGGACAGAGTGTCCATATATGACGTAAATCTACTGAGACACAAATCTTCATGTCAGAGAACTAAACGGGTGTCACTGCTGTCATCTTCCTTTTTAGCCAGGCATGTGCAATGGAATTTTTGCTTAAAAGGGCCATTATTGAGCCTTGTGTTAACACATTTCAGAGCACAAAAAGTTCTGTGCAGCAGAGTAGCACAGATGAATACATTGACAGATGCCCAGGAAAATGAAGTGGCAGCAGCTTATAAGATTAGCCTGTTTGCAAGTTTGCTTTCATTGCTCAGAAGCACCTTCTTCCTCTGGTCTTCTGTATCTGGAGAGCTTGAGAACTAAAAGGACTATTAGGGAGCACAGGTTTCATAGACAAGACAGGAAAAAGTCAGGAAAGCTGCTGTTGCCATTCTGTATCTTAGTTTCACGTATCTATCCAGTTTTCTGATCTCTTTGGAGAAAACAGAAGGGAGTGTATTCAGAATAATCCCTAACGGGCCATCAGTTTTCTGTACTGTATTACCTAGAAACATTGCTGAAAACTCAGCTTCTTTCCTTTAACTTTCTTCTAACCATATTTGGGCTGCTGTCAGGTGAATGATGGTGAGTGATTAAGGTATGACAGATTTCTTCAGAAAATCTTTCTTCCTTGGGAAGGTAGCAGATTGTCAAGAACTTGCTTGAGACTCTGCTCTGTGTTCTGTTGCAAATCTGCCTGGGATTTTCTTAGCAAGACCCACGTGCTGGCAGGAACACTTGAAAATATGGCTTCGGTTATAGTTTCCTGATCTGAAACGCCTGGCAGTAAGCTCTGCTGAAACCTGATTCACCACAACCTGTACAGCAGCCAGAGACAGGCCTACAGATGCCCTGTGAGCTTCCCATGCAGCTCTGAGGCTGACCTGTAGCATCTGGAGCTCATCCCCAGCACAGACTGCCAACCATGCCAAATGCTGCTGCCATTTTATGACAAAAACTCCTATTCCCTGGGTCCTTAAACAAGAGCTCCTGTCCAGCCACATTCCGCGAGTGACCTAAGCAAGATTTGACCTCTAGGGCTCTAGATGGCAAGTGCTAATGTAGTGCTTTGTCTAGGAGTTTTCTCTGGGAGTGCCCCTAGCAGTCTTTTGTTCAAATGTGTTGCTTGGCTACAAGTCATTCTTTCCATTTGAAAGCCCACATAAAAATCTAAAATGTTTAAACTGACATTTCTGGCAGTGTTGTCTCCTGAAAGAATATATAGCTTTGTAATGAGGAGCCTGAACATGAAAATATCCTATAATGCTTTGCTTCCTTTCCACTTAGCCTGTTCAAACACTTGTGCCATCCTTTAAAGAAAATCTAATAATAAACCGCAGCTGGAATAATTGATGCAGAAAATCACACAGCATAGCATTCTGTATTTATTGTTTATCTTTTAGTGGCATGGATGCTGTTAGTTTCAGTGGACTTGGTAGCAGTTCTTCCAAGTAAATGATGTAACGCAACTGCATTGTGGCTTCTTGCTCTCCTTAAGCTAACTCTGTGATCACAGGTTTTTAAAATTGGCTCTCTTAAAAAATTGGTTCACTTCCATCAGTGATATGGTGGACAGTGAGGACGCAAAGTACAGAATACACTGACATGGTCATGTCTGGTTTCTGCTTGACTAGCTGGGGGTGTTCAAGGAGCACGGGAAAAGATTTCTGCCGGGAAATGACAAGTTGTACTGTTGTAGTTTGAATAATTTATCCAGTATGCCTGAGTATAGCTGTGGTTCTTGTTTGCTGACAATCAAATAACAGCTTAAAAAACCTCAGACTATTTATTTGGCACTTATTGGGGTGTGGAGGGTTAGCTTCACTTTTAATCCTTATCCTTACTACCAATCATGTAGGAACAGCTCACCCCCATAACGCAGCTTAGAAACCTTTTGCTTTAAGCTCCTGTTGGAGCTTTGGCATCTCTATTGCGACACATACTCTGCTCTCTGCCAAAGGTGGGCAGAGTTGGTCTGGCTGGATCTCTCACAGCCTTCTCTTATAAGGCCTGGGGTCACCAATCCTTATCACAGAAATGTGTTACAATAGCAGATGATTCAGCCTCAAAGCTTTCATACAGAGCTTTCACATATCTGCTGTGGTTTTAATAAAAAATTCATAGTCTTGACTTTGCTGACCATTTTTTGTCAGTCCTGAAATCTACTCCAAGGTGATTCAGATCATATCCTGATCTGAGTATACAATTTCAGATTGGTTGTGTCCAATAATGGAGCTTTCCATTAAACTCATAAAAATTTAGCAGTCTGCTTCAAAAAGGCTGGTTTTAGTTAAATATAATGAAAACATTGTTAAAGGAGTTGCATTAGCGACATTGTTGCAGCTAATTTCTAAATGAAAACAAGTATCATACTTTCCTGAATGTTAAATTTTGATTGAGAAAATTCTTGAATCTAACAAAACTGAGCTGAATCATTCTACTATAGCTTAACTACTTTGTTTTGGAAATAATGTAAGTGTCCCACTTCTGATGTGGTAGCTAATTAAAGGCATTCTGTCAAGGTTAACAGCCCTAAAACATGTATTGCACTGATAATTAAAACTAAGGGCACCCTACCCATAACAAACTAGTCATATTGCAATCTGGCTGCAGGAAATTTTGCCCTTTAATCTGTACCTCTCTGGAGTACGAATGGATTCTACAATGCAGAGAGGAGAGTACCCGATTTCTTCTCCTACCCTTTTTCTACTACTTTGTCCAATTTCAAGTGGCTCTAGTAAAAGAGTTACTTAAAAAGTTAAGTTATTTGAGTAAAAGGCTGTAGCTTTCAGGTCATGCCCACCTCTCCCAAATCACCTGTATTTTGCAGTTTATATTGCATGTGACTGGCTTGGTGGTTTGAAGCAAGGAGGGCTATATGAAATTGGGGAGATTTCTAAATATGTTCATCAGAGTCATCTCTGGACAACCATAGTGCTACAGTAATAGTGGGTGCTGTTTTTCCTAGGTTTTCCTGGTATTTAGGAAATTATTGTTTATCCTTTGCTGGATATTTACACCTCCTAAATGTAGATTCTTAATTTAAAGCATTGACCTGGTAGGCTTATTTCCCTAGATGGTTTACATAATTAGGAGAGACAGGCTCCTTGTATTATCATAGAATCCTAGAATGGTTTGCGTTGGAAGGAACCTTAGAGCTCATCTAGTTCCAACCCCCCTGCCATGGGCAGGGACACCTTCCACCAGACCAGGTTGCTCAAAGCCCCATCCAACCTGGCCTGCAACACTGACAGGGAGGGGGCATCCACAGCTTCCCTGGGCAACCTGTTCCAGTGCCTCATCACCCTCACAGTAAACAATTTTTTCCCTAATATCTAATCTAAATCTACCCTCTTTCAGTTTAATTCCATTACCTCTTGTCCTATCACTACATACCCTTGTAAAAAGTCCCTCCCCGCCTTCCTTGCAGGCCCCCTTTAGGTACCGGAAGGCTGCTATAAGGTCTCCCCAGAGCTTTCTCTTCTCTAGATTCTCTCAAATCAGCCTTTGCAGGACTGTCACCTTTCCTTTCAGCTAAAGGAAGATTAGAATCTGAATACAGGTATTTTGGCTGTGAGCATCTCCCTAGAGCTATTGCAATCACAGACAAGAACTGCTATCCTTGTGAGACTTCTGGTCTGCATATCTCTGAATTTTTTAATGAAGTATCTGTGGTGCTTCTGTCCCTGGAGATATGCAGAACTTGAGTGGACAAGGCCCTGAGCAACCTGATCTAACTCTGAAGTTGGCCCTGCTCTTGCGTGAGGGGTTGGATCTTTAGGGGTCCTGTCTAATATAGATTATTCTGTGTTTCTAAACTCAACAGCTCAGGGCATAACCTCACAAGAGTTTCCTTTTAATCTCTCAATTCAGAACAGGTTCATCCCCTGAAGCAGGAAAATGAAGGAGAATCCATGAATCTTATATGTTTATAAATGATACAACTATTATTCTGATTTTCATAGCAAGAAATGTGCTCCCAGTGTATCATACATTTTCCCTTATGAATCTCTGTTTTTTACTAGTACTCCTTGAGCTCTAACCATTCCTTGAAAGATAAGGGGCTGAGAAACCAGCAAAAATCACTTATGCTCTGTCTAGTAAGCCAGTATGGAAAAGAGTTCAGGATCTGGGGAGGGTTTTACTTGCTCTACTGTCTACTACGTTGCTCCCTCAAACAAAGCTTGAAGAGCCTGGATGAAAAGAGCTTGATAGACTACAGCACTAGCTAGGTGAAGTGATCTGGATGGACTCTGAGGGCTTCTTTCCAACCCGTGTTTCTAACGCGGGTAATATGCTTGTCTCCTCGAATGAATAGCGCAGTGTGGAGAATCCAGTAGTAGCAGGAAAACAGAATGAGAGCATGTGCCCAGAGGACTGTAGATGGTCCGTTAAGTGCGGAGAACATAGCTTCGAGTGTGTCTTGTTGAAAAGATCCGATTCAGTTGGCACTTGTTTCCAGCTTCAGCAGCATGTCTGGAAACAGAAAGCTACTGTGAGCCAAAGCACAGATACAGGCAGAGAGGAACAGAGAGGGGAAAGTACCCGTCTGCTGGAGCTGTCAGAAATGTGTGAGGTTCCCCAGGGGCTACATAAATAAAAGAGCTGTCTGGGCGGGAGTTTTGAAAGCAAGCCAGATGGCTGCAGTTGCTTGCAAGAAGGTTGATATGCCAAATAACTTCTTACTTCTCTAACATGTGAAAAAGGTTTTGCCCTTGACTTCAAAGTAACAGAGAGTTTGTCATGCTGCCTGATACTTTTCTGGCTTTTTTTCTGGCTTTTTTCTTTCCAGACAGCAGGGTTTGCTATAACCATCCCGCAAATAGCTCATGAGGTACCTAGTGCTTAATCTGTGATCTGCCTAACAATCCTGCTGCTGCAAATTGTGAGGATGCAGTGTTATTTAGATTGGCAGCAAATGCAGAGTTCAGAGAGTTGTATCTGGCTGGATTCCAAATGGATAATTACATTCTGCCTACCTAAAATTCCCCTTTATGGCTTTTTGAAATCCCTTGCTCAAAGCTGTTGTTGTAATGTCGCTATCTGCTCTTAATTGGTAACTACCTTCCACTCTACAGGAGACTGCATTTCAGTGACAAGTGAGGTGACCTGGTGTGTATTGTGGTGTCCCCACCATAAATTGCAAATCCATGTTAAAAAATGTAGTTTTTCATGCACACCTCAACCCGGTTGCTCTCTCCCCAAAGATACATTTCTGCAAAGAGTACTTTAAAGTAGTGGCCTCTAGTTTACCTAGAAATATCCATTTTTCAAAGTTCTTCTATCATACAGTTACCTTCTGCTGTTTTGGCAGTAAGTCTTTGTTACTTTTTTCTTGTTTGTTTTTTATAATTTTTTCACTATATGCAAGGCGTCGCTGGCCTGTGTCCCCTGTGGTTAAAGTGCCTGAAACTCAGTGATGAGAAGAATTTATTCCAGAGCTGGAGACCCCCTGCAGAAGCTTCCTCACTTCCTGAATCTGGCCAAAATATTGAGTCATAACATCTAATCAGACATAATGAAGTAGTACAGAAGTAGGTAGATCAGTATCAACACCTTCAGTATTGTAGGGGATTTTGTCAACCCAGTGGCTGAGCCATCCACATTATTCGTGAATGCCATTTCCAGGGCATTTGAAAGCTGGTGCTCAGAGTGCTTATCACACAAAGCTCTGAAGTGGGGAGTGCCAGGTGCAGGTATTGAAGGCTGAAATTATACATGTTCTCCTATATTTAACTGTAATTAAGCAGACACTTGAGTATCCGTTCATCTGTTTTGTGCTTTTCTAGGCTTGCCACTATTCAGTAAACAGATCATTTTAACTTTATTCCTCACATAAGGTATATGCATGGAAGCGATTAAAAATGTTAAGCTGTGCAAGGTAGACTTCACGTTATTCTTGCGGAAAATGTGTTTTGATGACATTTCCATCCTGTCTCCCACAGCCTCCTCTAAAAAAGAAAAAAAAAAGCCTCTCAGTTTAGGAGAATATGTTGCTCACTGGCAAGAAAAGAAAGCGGAACAAAGCCTGTGGAGCACATTGGAGAGTTGCAAACTTGTTCGCAGCTTTTGAAAACAACACCATAATGAGCCTCCCACTTAAAGATCTGTAGTAAAAAATGAATCTGTAACGTTCCTGCTAATAACATCACATTTTGGTAACCTGGATAATGCACTCATAGTGTTTATGCTCTGCAGGCTTTGTAAAAACAAACAAGTAGTTGCCTGAGCAGTGCAACTTCTAAAGCCTGGTTTAGGGGAAGAGTAAGTCTCCCGGCTGTATCAGCCACTGCAGAGTATCACGACTGCACTTGCACCACAGCCCTTCATTCAGGGGAGGCTACCTCGGGTGTCTCTCCATAGACTGGCTGCTTGTTTTCACAAAAGCTGTGGCGTGTTAATGTCTTTGCATTTGAACTTAGTTAATTCAAAATTTCTTGCTGGGGAAGAAGGGGAATGAAGAACGGACTGATACCGTAACCGCACATGCTTCCTTTTGTATCCTGGCTAAAAAGAAATATGTTGCCTGCAGTGTAATCTTGCAAAGCTGAGCAGGAAAGCTGTTTTTTTTCACTCCTATACTTGTTATGAGGAGTCCTTCTGCCCCTGGCCCCTTTACAATGCAGTTTAGTTCACAGGCACAACTGAGTTTGTTTTAACAGTGACAAATGCTGGAAGTTTGGGAAGATGTAGTGTCAGAAGAGATGTGATATCACTGATGCATCTACAATTATTTTTTAAAAGCTACTCTGTTGTATTTAAGATATACTGAAATATTTTACGGGCACTTAAGCCATGCACTTGGCTCATGAATTGGTTCACCTTCAGTTTGAATGGGGTGTAGTCTTCTTTTTTCTTTAGACAAACTGCAAAAGACTGTAGCAGTGTTCTCCCTGGCTCCCAACACAGCAGTTTGTGTCAGTGATTTTGTATCCACAAAACACACATACTAATAACCACACACAGTCTCCTGTAGGCCTGAGGTCTAGCTCTTTCAGCTCTGCAGTTAGGACTGTGGTACAGCCGCTAAGGGATTTATTCATTTTTAAATGTGGAGGGTTCAGCTAATTTCTCCTAGTGATGAAACAGTTGCACTGAAGCCAGTTCAGCTACAAGCAAATAACCACCAGTTTGATCTGCCTGTGGTTCTTGTAATACATAGAGCATCTTGTTGTTTTAATGTTGGTAGCCTCAAAGCACATTTGTGGGATGGCAAATACTGTCACCATGCTACAGACAGGGAAGATTATCCAACGAGAAAGGAACAGTGTACGTTATGTTGCCCAATTAGTCAATATGTATTATTGTGATCTGTATTCTGGTCCAGTGCTCCAACCCTGTTGTCATTTAATGATGGGCCACTCTACTTTAGATTTCATTCAGATTTCAGGTTTTGTTCAGATTTCTTTTTTTTTCCCCACTTGTTTATTCTACTGCCCTCCTCAGGGCCATTGGAGTTGTACTTGAGCATGGGGAGAAGTGTTGGTGCTCAACCTTCCATGTTACTTATTTGTTCTCTGAGAGCGTATTGCTGCCAGCAGGCAGTCCTGTGAACCAGATTACGTGATTTAATATTTTGCAGAACCTGTAATAATAAGACTAGTAGAATTGGCCAGAATGGTGCATCTTCCATTTTGACCAGTAGGTGAAGCTAAGGAGATTTATTGGATAGAAATACTGCCTTCCTGCTATTAATAAAACTAAAGGTTTTGGGTAGTGCTGCACGGTTATTTCTCCATGTGAATTTATGAGGGCATTCGGGGAGAGTCATTTTTCTTCACCTGGTTCCCTTTTCCTCGGAGTGAATGATGGTTGTGCTGCTGCTGGCTGCAAGGCGAGCAGAGAGCAAACAGTTCGTAAATGTAACTGCCTCCAGGAGAGCTCTTCATGTGTACAGCAAAGTGCTCTAATAGAGGAAGCAGGCAGGCAGGGTGGGCAGGTTGTAAAATAAATACATTGCTACTTAAAGAGTTGTCTTCGCTCTGTTTATACCACACTTGCTGCCTGATACAGACTGAGTGGAGATACTTTCAGTAGCAGTATCTGTGAGCTTTTTCTTAGGCAGTTCTGCTCATCTTCAGTGTGCCATGTCAGTCATCTACTGCCTTTGCTCCTGTTCTGCTAATCACTGCAGTGCTGCAAAATGAAAAAAAAAAGTAAACCTGCGCTGTGAGTGACTAGTAAACTCATAAAAGACGTGTATCTAATTCTACTTCTACTCTTACACACTGTATAAAAGCAAAGATTCTTACTATTTTTTGTTTCTTAACACCATTTAGCTCAGAGAGAAAATTGCTTTAGTTTCTATAGTTCAGAAAGGGCTCCTTCTAGGTCCATTAAGAAAAAAGGAAAGCTTTTAATAAATTTACGTTCAAAATCTAAATCAGTGGAGAAGTGCCTTTTTTCTATTAAAATCTGTAGATTTTTTTCCTAGGGGCAACAAGACAATGGAAATATCTGTTTGCATTAAACATTCATTTGTGTCTAATAAATGACACTGACCTACTTTAATGCTGTTACATGTATAATTGGGACAAAACAACGTGTTAATCTTTCTTTACAAATGGGAGTGCCCTGCAAAGCTAAAGCATGTAAACGTAGAAAAAAAAATATAGGAAATAGAGCCCTGAATCCAGATTCTCTGCCTGCTATTTACCTTTAAAGTATTGTGCCTGTTAAAAATACAGCTGTGAATTTGCCAGGCTGTGTGGCTTATAAGTTAACCAATTGATGTGGTTAACCTAACATTTTCTGCTGCTCTGCACAATTCTACATTTATACAGGCAGTATCTCTCTCTGTATGGTGAAATCTTGTTGGGATGGAGTGTAAGGCTGAGACAGTTGTTCCTTAATTTTTGTCCTTGCCGTGACATTAACAGCCATTTTCCTATTTGCAAAATGGGTGGTTCATTTACATCATCAAATCTTTACAATGGTTACCTAGTTAATGATTGCAAAACAGACAGAGCGCTTTAAAATAAGTGGTACACTATTTCTTATCCTGTTCTTATGTTGATCAGAGCCAGAATCCATTGGATATGGCATCATTTAATATTTGAACACTCTGTCTGTTTATTGAAGATGTCACTAGTTACCAGTTCAAATGTGGACTTCTAGCTCTAATCCAGCAACGGGGCCCCAGGGGCTTCATTTGAACAGGCATAGCCAAAAGCACTTCCCAGCTGCAAGGTTCAAGGGCATAACAGACTTGACTGTACATTGTGGTTTCTGTTAGAAGGAAATCTTGTCAAGGGAACATGGATGGATCAAAGATGTAGTTAGCTACATCCAGGGTCTGGGCAATTAAGGAACCACATCTGCAAACCCTCTCCCAGGTGTGACAGAAGTATAGGTCCTGGGTGATTAGCTAGGGTTGTGTAAATCCCTTGTAAATGCCTCTCCATTGAAAAATCACTAAAACACATTTCCTTTTGTAATCTTAGCATCTGTGCAGCTATTCTTTGGGTAACCATCTATATATACAGCATAGCATGTGTCATGGTTTAACTGCAGCCAGCAACCAAGCACCAGGCAGCCGCTCACTCAATTCCCCCCCACGCAGTGGGATGGGGGAGAAAATTGGGAAAAAAAAAAAAAAGTAAAATTCGTGGGTTGAGATAATAACAGTTTAATAGAACAGAAAGGAAGAAACTAATAATGTTAATGGTAACACTAATAAAATGACAATAGTAGTAATAAAAGGACTAGAATATACAAATGATGCACAATTCAATTGCTCACCACCCGCCGACCAACATCCTGTTAGTTCCCGAGCGGTGATCCCCCCACCCCCACTCCCCCCAGTTTCTATACTGGGCATGATGTCACATGGTATGGAACACCCTGTTGGCCCCACTTTGGGTCAGCTGCCCTGGCTGTGTCCCCTCCCAACTTCTTGTGCCCCTCCAGCCTTCTTGCTGGCTGGGCATGAGAAGCTGAAAAATCCTTGACTATAATCTAAACATTACTTAGCAACAACTGGAAACATCAGTGTTACCAACATTCTTCTCATACCTAACTCAAAACACAGCACTGTACCAGCTGCTAGGAAGACAATTAACTCTACCCCAGCTGAAACCAGGATGGCATGTGACAGATCTCTTGAGAGCTGCCTCATGTTGTACCACTAATCCCAAGAACCATCACCGCTAGCTGGCAATACTCTTCGTTTGTTGTCAGAAAAAGGTGGAACTTCCTATATGATAGTCTTGAAATTGTTTTCGGTTCTTTCAAATTACTGTAGGAATTTACCCTGAATGTGTCTATATGTTGTGGTTTTACCCCAGCCAGCAACTAAGCACCACGCAGCCGCTCACTCCCTCCCCCCCCACCCAGTGGGATGGGGAATAAAATCAGGAGAAGAAGTAAAACTCCTGGGTTGAGATAAGAACGGTTTAATAGAACAGAAAGGAAGAAACTAATAATGATAATGATAACACTAATGTAATGACAACAGTAGTAATAAAAGGATTGGAATGTACAAATGACGCACAGGGCAATTGCTCACCACCTGCTGATCGATGCCCAGTTAGTCTCCAAGCGGCGATCCCCCCGCGCCCATTCCCCCCAGTTTCTATACTAGATGTGACGTCACATGGTCTGGAATACCCCATTGGCCAGTTTGGGTCAGCTGCCCTGGCAGTGTGCCGTGCCAACTTCTTGTGCCTCTCCACCCTTCTTGCAGGCTGGGCATGAGAAGCTGAAAAATCCTTGACTTTAGACTAAACACTACTGAGCAACAACTGAAAACATCAGTGTTATCAACATTCTTCACATACTGAACTCAAAACACAGCACTGTACCAGCTACTAGGAAGACAATTAACTCTACCCCAGCTGAAACCAGGACACTATATATGTATACACCTACCTGTATTTAATGAAATTAAGGAAAATATGTTTTAGGAGAGACACCTACTTTATTTCTTGGTGTTATCAAATCAAGAATTCCATCAAGCACAGACTTATACTCAATGCAGGAACAATTTGATAAAGTATTGGCCAGTGTTAATAGGAAATCAGGCTATGCAATCTCATGACCCAGAGACCTACAAAACTAAGAACCCTGACAACTCAGTTTTAAAAACAGCTCACTTTTCTCTTATCAGTGGATATACAGCTCCTTGGTAAAAACTGCACCATTAGCTCTTGTGAACAAGGTTCCTAGGGTGTATATATTGCCTTTCATACTAGTGTTCCCTGAAGAAGGTACTCGGATATTACAGATTAGTTAGACTATTGTGTAATGGCAAGATTGACCAATATGACCTATCATTTTTTTCCAAGGGGAACTTACTCCTGAAAATAATTTCTTTTATGGAATTCACATGATCCTGTGATAAACCATGTCTCAAGGTGCTGCAGTGCACTGATGAATGAAAAGATGGTATACTAGCTACAGAAGTAGATGATTTTGCCAAAGGAGTTTGTCCTAACTGCTAAGGAAAACAGGAAAATTGCCGTGCAGTAGCTTCTAGTTTAGACCAGTATAATAGTAACTACCAATTGCAGTGGTTATGTTATAACCTTTGCCCACCCAAGCAAAGGTGTCAGTTAACGTTACTACAAGCAGCCTACGAATGTCGCACCTTTATTCCAGGGGATGTAACTCCCAGCACCCGATGGTATTTATAACTTCACTGTATGCTGATGTAATGAGAAGGGACAGCAGGACCCAGGACACTCAAGTTAGAGAAGATATGTAAGAAAGAGAAAAGAAGAAGGAACACAATTTAAGGGTTTGAATCTGTCTCTCTGAATTTAGAGGACAAGAAATTCCATTGTTTTCAGCAGGTCAGCTGGGCTTACATAAGATAATAAATGAGTAGAATTCCAGGAAGTTAGACTGGCTACTTCACAGGCTCATCGTATTGCCTGTTCAAAACAAAGCTGTTAAACAATTACGGTTTCCATCATCCACTTCAGGGTTATAGCTAAACCTAGCTCAGTTAATAACTGGAGAAGATGACTGAGTCAAGTATTGCATGTAACAGCAGGTCATAATCAACTTCAGTGTGAAGATATAAATTACAATCAGGTGCTTTTAAAAGCAAAAAAAGTCAGCTCGAAATCACTGTAGTAACACCCAAGTAGACTGCTCTGACAAAAAACCAATCTTTGGATGCAGTGGTAGAGAAGCTGTTTCATACACTCTGTGGGACCAATTGTAACACTTCAGATTTTGTTAGGAAGGGTTGGCTGCAAGTCTCTCTTGTGCCAACAGAATGAGCAAGAAGAGGATAAGAACTTTTCTTCCTTTGACTCAAAACCAGATTAATGACCTAATACAATTTCAGTGGAAACTATTGTATGTAAAAAGTCAACCTAGAAGTGAAGTCATTTATACATCAGACTCAAACAGCATTTATGCTTACTAACACTTTTGGCTGTGTTTGACTTTGAATGTCATCTGCTTTGGATTATAATAAAATGAATGGAGTACTTTGAATAACCAGCCTTTCAATTTGCATCAGAAATCAGCCACCATCGTACTTTAAAGGCAAGCAAAAAATATTTGCTATTTTTGTTGAAACAAGCCTTGGCTACAAATCATCAGAGTGACTGTATACTTCATGTTCTGCTTTTTAATTACGTAGTAATTAAAGTCTGAATTTTGTGCCAGCATTTATGATAGTATAAAGTGCTCGTGTACCACAACCAACCAAATAGCCCTGAGGATGGGTGAACAAAACAGCTTTTCATGTGTTAGAATTTAGGTTCTTAAACAGTTTCTTGGATATATTAGAAATTAAAATAGTAATAGCAGAAAAGTATTTTTTTTGTCATTTAAGGCCAAGTCTTCAGAATGTTTTCACAGTCTGATACTTATCATTCTGCTTTAAAGGTACACTTCAGACTTAAGCAATCTCCAGCAGAATTAAAATTTCCTTATTTCCATTGGTTAGGTAGTAATTAACAACACAGGTTATGAAATATGGTCTGAGATATTGCAACCAGTAGCAAGTGAAGCTCAGGTTTGGAATTAGATTTCTTAAATGCCTTTCGGTTTCAGTCTTAACACTTGCTGTTCTGATATCACTTGTATTCTATTCTGCATCTCATTTTTTGGAATCAGTCAACTGATTGCTCATTACCGTGATGATTTTGCATTCATGTAAGTGACTGCACAAGATGCGAAGCAACAAAAAAGCAAGCCTAAGGAGTCTTCAGGATGACAGATGCATATGTTTGCTTTTTACCTTAAGGTTTCATATGAGGTTTCAGACCAGAAATAAGAATTTGCCAAAGCTTACAGTTCATTTCCTTACAACAGATTTTGTGTTAAACCTGCTAGAAACATAGAGCTTGAACATAGATTGGGAGAGGCAGTCTGAACTCTGTGTCTGTGCTCCTGAGACATTCTGGCAAGGAAGTATCTGTACCCCAGCATGAGGAGATGCTCAATTAGGATAACTGTCTCTGTTAGGTCCAAAATAGTCACGGCATGGAGCATTACAGCTTTATCCTTCCCGTCAGCCCGTTTTTCTTGACAAGTCTTTGCCTTGCCTAATTTTATAAAAGAACTGCACTGCTGAATAACAGAGAGATGGTTCATCAGGCCTGTCCCAGTTCTGCTTGAGAGTGCTGATATTTAAATATAATCACTATTTTCTCTACATGCAGCCTGAGTAAATGGAGTAAAATTCATTTTTCAAAATTTTTCTAGAGCTCACTTTTTTAATGTACTTTTAAGTCTCTGCTTGTGCTACCTCACTACAGTACATCTGATGTTCTGTAAATACATAGTTTCTGAAGTGACTGGGTTAATTCCTCTTGCTTTGGCTATGTATTTTTCCATGGGAATAAGATGTGAAGTTTCCCAAGATTACTTGTCACTGTTCTCTTGCAAAAGGTCTGGCTTGAGTCACCTCACAATACAAATGTGATCTCGCTTCATCTCTGGAACATTGCCTGTAGGCCACTGCTCCCTGATTTCTTGTTTTAGAAAGAGCCAGAATAGTTTAGCTAGTTTTAGGCACCTGTAATAATTTGCAGTGTGAGTGGAGCAGTGCTTACCCCTTACCCCTGTCCTCTCCCACCTTCCCCCTGTCACTGCTGCCCAAGCTGGCTGCCTGTCAAATGACTCATTTTCTTTGGGACACGGTGGCGTCTCCTAAGGTTAATGTAATATCTCTGTGACCTGACAGATGGAGGAAAAAGAAAGATTGCAGAGGAAATGAGATATAGATAGAATAAGGTGGTTAGATACCTTTCTAGGAAAACTAGCCTTGACTTGGCATATTGTAAATTTTGGTCTTTTAGATTTTATTAACATGGGGTTAGGGGGAAATACTCTGTCAACAAGTGAACTTTTGTACTATACTTTTTTGTGGTCTTATAAAATGGTTTCTGTTGTGTTATCCTATTTTATCTATCTAGTTTAATTAAATGCAAAAATGTGCATCCCAGTTACCTTAGTCTGGGGAAGGATGAAAGAGTGTAGGAGGAAAAAAGAGGTAGGATTGAAAGGAATCTTACTACTGTTTTTAAAAAGGAATTAATGCTTCCAAGGAGCATTGCACAAGTACATGTTATTATGCATTTTATGCTCAGATTCTTATATGTAAATTTGTGGTGGCCTTTGAGGTCAAGGAAACCTGTGGCTGAGCAGGAAGGGGAGATTTGTCCTGCATCTTAACCTAACTCCATCCTCCACTACCTGTCATGGTCCTCTCAATTCTCCTGATGCTCTCAGTGTTGTGCACTACTGCCAGGAGTACCTTTCTGGACTGCAAGCATTTTCATGTCATTCTTTCAAAAAGGCCTGAAAAGTATCGCTCCTGACCAAACCAGAACTACTTTATCCTGTGTACACACCTGGTTCACCAGCCCAGGTGTTACTGGACATTCCTTCAACAATACTGTGTGATTAGATCCTGATTAAGCTTTCCCTTGATCTTTGATTGACATGGAGCTCTGCCCTACTGAATTGGCAGTTGGTTTAGCCTCTGTTTTTTCTTTCCGTTTCATATAAATAAGTAACTACTCTCTTTGAGGCACTTTAGTTTAATATTCAGATTTGGAGAACTGAAATTAGAGTCAGCACATTCTAACAAAAACATAGTTGCATAAAAGGTTTTTACATATAAAGGATCTTCTGGTCAGTTTCCAATTTATTTTCAATTTTTCTGCTTCCTTTTAGACTTTTTCAGCATTGCTGAGTTCCCACATGAACATCTGCAACATAATTTTCATCATAAGTGCTTTATAATCATACACGCTATAAATATTAGATTGTCTTTTAAAGGCCACTTCACTTTGATTTTGAATATTAAGTGGAACAAACAAAAAAAAATTATTATTCAGACAATTGGTCTAATTTTGGTGTCCTCATTTGTGGGCTAAAATGCAACTAAATTCTGCCATTGCTGGAGTTTGAAATACATGGTCTTCTAATTAAGTAGTGTGCAGGACCACTCAGAGACCTAGAGGTAGAGGCATACATTGGATTGAAACAGATATTAGTCTCTTTTGCAGTAGCAAACACAAAAGATTTCTGAATAGCCAGATGAAAGCACAAGAGAGAATCTCCCCAACCTGTGGCAATGCGAGCTGGATGTGTATATTTGCAGTTTACTAAGTAAACCTTTCCTGATTAAATGAGCTTCTCGTGCAGCAGCTCTACAGTTTGCCTCACTTTGCCTTACCCTAACCTTGACTTGCTTCCCTGACCTGGCATACCTGCCTCTCTGTGCTTGCTTTTTCTCCAGGATCTGGGTGGAGATGGCTTAGCAAATGGCTATGCTGATTGCCACCTGGGCTGTATGTGCTGTGGAAATTATTTTGCTCAAGCAGAGTTTCTGTAGTCACACTTAGTTTATGTTTTGGCGGGCTTATTGCAGTCTGTTACTCCACTACTGGTTTTAGACTGACTCTTATGGGCCCAACAAGAAAATGAATAACTTGGCCCAAAATTCTTTAATACTTTTTAAATCCTTAAAGGTGGACTTTTCCCCACCATGGAGAGATGTCAGAATCGTATAACCCTGGTGATGCAGGTTGTCGCTGCTTTCTGTGGTTACTGGCGTCTTAAGTGTTTTTATAGATAAACAAGGCAGAGTCCTCAGATGCAGAACTTGCTGTCTACCAAGATATAGAGGTGAGCTGGAGACATATGACATGTCAAATGAATGAGTGAGAGGCAGTGTAGCATATGCATCTTTTCATTTCCTTATCTGGGTTTTCTTTTCTGATTACCAGGTTATGGAAAGAATGGAGATGTGGTTTTCTAGAGTTCAGTAAGGAGGTAGGTCTGGAACATTTTTAATTTTACTTGTTCTTTATGAACTTTATGAATTACCCTTTCTTCTGTGAACAAAGAAAGAATTTAACGTTTGCCTGTATCTAAGAACTTACATGAAGGCTGTTTTCAAAGGCCGGTGGTATAGGCACATACCTTTGTTTGTATTTTATCCAGTTTTGTTTAGGCCAATGTATGTTCATGTGGCATAGAAAATTTTTTAATATTATTTAAAGTGAACTGTAAGTATGAATAAGAGTTCCTACATTATGGCTTTTATATTTCCTGGATAAGAGGGAAAAAAGACCTGATTTCAGAAAACCTCTCTATTTAGGACAGTACCTTCATGTGCATCCTCAAAACTATATACCTGCCAAGAATGTGTAGTTCTAACTATTTCTTATGATGACCACTCTCACTCCTGCACTGGCCTGAAGCCTGCAGTCTTGTGCCTGGAACCGTCTTTACTTGTGTGAACAGATATATAAGCACATAAAACATTTTTAAGATATATACTGGAATTCACTGCCGTGTGGGCATTAACTTGCAAGAGACAAGAACACCTCACTTACAGTCATGAAAACCACAGACCTGACTGCCCTTTCAATCTGATGTCTCCAAGTAACACTTTGCCATTTTGGACTTTGTAAAAGCTCTGTGCTAGTGTCTCCTCCCAATGTCTCCTCAGCTGAAGGTGTGAGTGGGGCGAATGTAATTACTGTGTTGGAAGGTGGTAAAGATGCAGAAGCTACCTCTGCCTACGCTCGTGAAAAGTGCAGTGGGCCCAAATGTAATAAGAATAGATCACTGTAGTATTGGGGCATGCTGGCAGCAATGATACTTATTGCAGCTAGCCAGATAATTTTAGTCTAACTCTTTATTTAAATGAGCATGTAATATGGGAGACCAGAGCAAGCTCCTTATTCACAGAATGAAGCTAAACACAGCATCCAGCATTACTTTTGCAAGTTGGAAACTTCCTTCTTGAATAATATCTGATAATCATCCTTGTCTGTATGACCTATATGTCAGCATATGCTGAGAGCACATCTATTTTGAAACCAGTCTTAATAACACAGCTGCAGCCCTGCAGACGATTGTGCTGCCTGAACATGCCTCCGCACTGCTCAAGCTAAAGGAAAGTTCTGCATCAGGCACTGAAATCTAGTCTGTCCTCGGGAAAGAGTCTTATAATTAACCTATTATTGCAAGATTTTTGGATTTATTCCCCAAGGAAAGAGAATCTAGTCGAGACATGAAAAATGTGTCAATCTAATATAATAATAGAATAGTGAAGCCCTGTGGTCTAATGACGCATTAGATTTATGAAAAGCTCTTTTCTGTTTATCCCACACAAACACAACCTTGCACTCAAAAACATTACATAATTGTTAATCCATAACACATTTCTCTTGTCAGTTGAATGACAACAGTATGCAATGACCAGCTTTTTTTGAATGAAGCAGTTCTTTGGAGCTTTTTTTTCATTTCTAGCAATTTTCTTTCATACTGTAAGTGTTATTTCTCTAATATAAAATGTTACAGCACAGTTTTAGGCTGTGGTCTGTATCCTGTTAATCAATGTAATTGTGTTCCTCATTCTTCCCAATCTCCTTTCCCTTTTCTGTTAGTCTTAACCGCAAAATATTTTCTCTGAACTGATGTGACTGAAGAGGAATTTCTATATAGTATCACCAAAAAAGGAAGGAGCTACCTAGCAAATAATTGCAAAGCAGATAAAGAAGTTTGTGGCTGAAATTTCTATAATACTCAGCTCACTTGGTAATGTTTATCTCCCCAGCCAAACCTTCCACAGAATGGCTCTTTTGAATGGATGCCACTTCATCCATATAGGGCACCAAGAGGAAAAATTGCTGCTGCTTTCAATTAGGAAATACAATAAAAGTTTTGGAATAATGGAATTAAGTATTAGAAGGGGACTCATGTTATTTAATTCCTTCTTGCCTTACAGGCAATGTAGAAATGAAAATATCAGGTGAAAATTTGGAAGGACTTTTTCCTCATTGTAGTTCTTGATAATGTGCACATCTGCATTTAAGTGCTACTGCTGCATTTTCTCACAGTACTGATTTTCAAAAATAAGCTCCACCCTGTCTGAAATTTTTCCCTGAAGTCAAATTTTCAGAAACACCCAACCAACTATTGAAAATGAGGTAGAGACCGTGTCTGTCTTTGATAGATCTGAAAGTTGCTGCTTTGTATTGCTAGCTTCTGAAGTTGGTTTTACATAGGCCTGTGAGCAGGATTATTTTTCTTTTAATGTGGATCTATCATCTCCTTTAATAAACAGCACATAAGGCATGATTGTGTAAAAGTTTTTGCACATATGCAGGAGAGGCAGGATTCCTCCCTCCAGCTTCTGAAGTCTGGGATGCCGAGATCTGCAGCTGAGCCTGTCGTTTGGCAGGAATGAGGCAATCTCAAAAGAGGAAAAGTTCTTTTCTTATTGCTGACTTTCTGATGAGCTTTCTCTTACAGTCAACAATACCTTTTTTGAATACAAGAATCTTCAAAAAAGAGATAGCATTTACAAAGAATACTTGTAAAGTCTGTGTCACAACTAATCCTTCCTTGTTAATAGCTTTGGCATGGCTCTCTACTGCAGTCTGTTTCTATCATATAAAGGGAAAGTTTTCTTTAGCGTTGGATGAGATTAAGCAATCACAGGGAGGATGCTAATCATATAGGCTACCTATGAAAAATCGAGAGGAGCTCTTCCCATTGTCAACACAAGGATGCAAGAGGAAAACAGTTACCATCACTGGGCTGTTGTAGCATCCCTTTTCCCAAATACTTTCACTGGCCTACAGTTGCAGTACTCACAAATAGAAGATAAGCTCAAAACATTTGGGGATAAAAATGTCAAATTCTACCAACTGCATGCTGGGTTTTAGAGTGCTATCTTCCCTCTGGTTTGTTTCTTGTTTAAGATATGTCTCTTAACAAGAAAGTTCACCTCTTGTATAAGGATCCCTATATATTGCCACTGTAGTAGGAGATATATATATAAAAAAAATAATAAAAAAATAAGCATAGGCCTGCCTGAGAGGGCTTGAGACAGATAAGTACACAGTAGCTCATCTCTGATATGCTGAACCATCTGAACTTGTTGAAATCCGTACTTGGAAAGGACTTGGCGTCATTCCTTCTGTCTCTGCCAACCCAATATGCCTTTCAGCTCTTCTTCCAACAAAAGGAATAAATAATTATCCTGTTTCTCTCCAGTTTCCAAATGTGTTCACATCCCCTGGTTACCTTATGTTATGGATACAGGCAAGGGGCTACCTGTGAAACCTTACCACAGTGTGGGCCAAATCATGAGCACACCTTGACTTTGCAGAAGACGTTTCAGGCAGAAATGTAGCACTAATCTTAACAATGGTGACAGTTTCATTCACTGATTAAATGCAGCAAGAACAAATAAATGAGGCTTTCAAAACATGAATGGTGGCCTTAGGTTTTATGAGATATAATTAATGGCTGCTTATTGCAATAAATTCATTCCTGTTGTGTTTATTGCACAAGCAAAATCCTCTAAGGCAGCGTACTCAACAGCTTTTCAGAAACACTCTTTTTCAGAGTACCATTACAAAACTGTTAGGCAAAATGTGTATCTTTTCCAAGAACAGCATGATGTAATCTTTTTAGTTAATAGAAGTTGGATATTTTAACCCCTATGTAAATGGCAAAGAATAAAATTGTTTAATGACATTGTCCCTCTGAATTGCCTGATGATACAAGTCATCAAATTGCACCCCAGACTCTACAGAAAGAGTATGATGTCAGGCCTCCTTTTGTTGCAAAGAAATTCTGATTTTCCAAGAGCTTCCCAATGACAGTGTGAATGATAGATACCATTCATGGTATGAATCATGAATGATTGATACCATTTTAATTTACAGGGTATTGTTCACTTCGCTCCTTCATCAAATATCAGAAATCTTGAAAACTTTCTTGGACATACATTCTTCCATAATTTTATGGGAGAGGTGCAAAGGTTTTCACACTTTAGTTATTGCTTCATATTTCAGAAATTTTGATGCAAGCTTGTGAAATAATGTGACTACTGCCTCTAACCTCCTGTGCTAACACCAGCGTACATATTTCTCATCTCACATCTTAGTGTAACTTGGTGTCTAAGTGACACATTTCTGTATGGATAAGTTACCTTTGCTATAGATAAATAATAGTTTAGTCACTTACATGTTGCTTGTCTTGTTTTTTCCAAATGCAGAAGTTCAGGAATTGAGATACCTAGACATGTTTTAGCTTTTTGCCTGTCTCTTGACACCATAGTAGCTCCACTGGAAAGTCAGAGAAGAGTGAGAAAAGTCTGGACTGTGGGAAGGAGTGCCTTTCCTGAAAGGAAGAATAAGATAGATAATGAATCATTATAATTTCATATAATGAATATATGTCTGTGGTTGTGGGAACCTTGAGGCACATCCACGCAAGGAGGGAGAGAACTTGTCCTAGGCTAGACTGCCCCATGTTTTCTCCCTGGAAAACAGTGTGGGAATTACAAATCAGAAAAACATGTCTGCCCTGTTGAGAGCTGCGCACAGTACATCCATCTATAATGGAATAGAAAGAGAGAGGGAAAACAGTTTTTTGAAACTGAGGCTTTTTAGGCTGTTGAGTAGGACTCCATGGGAATGATGATAATAGAATTAATTGACTATAACTTCACAAAATCCTGGACGGCGAGACACTAAAAGCTTATGCTGCCATGATTATATAGCAATAGAGGGAAATTGTCATGGGTATTCCTCTGTATGACTTACCTGAATAATGTCTCCAGGCTCCCTCCCACTTACTAGGTTTTGTGGTTTTAAGGACATAGAGGGGTTCTTTTTGTCCCCTAGTTTCCAAGTCTGACAAGCGCTGAGCCAAAGCACAGCCACGTGCCTGCTTTGTATTTCTCATCACCTCGCGCCTTGAGCAGTTACAGGGTAACTGAGCACGACGTAACTTTCTGCAGCCATGGCTGGTGTTTCTCTGGTGTTTCTGACCTCAACCTGTGGAAAATCTCAAAATCCCAGTCAGAAATAAAGCAGACCACTGGAACCTGCTGACTCCTTCTAAAGGCAAGCATTTCTGAAGTGGCCCACAAAGGGGAGCTTAGGCAAAACAGCAAGAGTTCTAATGTGCCAGCACTGGAATTAGCAGTTGTCGTGATCTCTGTGCTGAAGTGGAATAGATTAGCAAACCCCTAACATAATGGTGTTGGAAATGTCTGCATCACCTTGATCTTTCCCTTTCAGGATATGTATTGCAGTACTGAAGCTTCACTAGCTAGGTGGAAGAAAACCAGTCACTTCAGTAAATGTATGTTGAAAAAATCCACACTTCGTGGGTTCTTTCAATGACATCTCTGTAAAAACATAAGTCAAATGGGTGTGTAAGTGTAAAATACTCTTGAATTGTAGAAAAAGGATTTTATTAAGCTCTTTTAGAAAAAGTTGGGACAGACGCCTTAGATATATTGCTAAGGGAATGCAATATTTTTTATGGATTTCCTACCATGCAGAAAGTAACTGGCATAACACATCAAAGTGCCAGTAAATTGGAATATTCTAGTAAGCAGTTGGTTGAATTATAGAATATTGTCATTGTACAGAAGGACGTATCTTTGAGTTCTTTCTTCTTTCCTGCTAGGTCATCTCCTAACATTGATGGCAAGTTTAAGGCTACTTTTTATTCTTACTGATCTGAAATAATAAGCATTATATTTGCTTCTGCTATCTTTTCATTGCCAGCACTGAAATTCACATGTCAAGAAAGCCATTAGCTTGCTGCTTTGATTGTGCATCCAGGTACATTATTTACCCCCCATATAACAGTTGCTTAGTTTTGCATGGTTTATGTTATAAAGTCTCTAGATCTCCTGCAACACATTTAATTGCATCGTGGCATCAGCTGGCCTCTCTCTTCATGGATATGGCACTGTTTATGACCACTGCCTTTCAAAGCAAGCCATGAGGACAGGGTTGATTTCTAAACTGAATAAAACTAAGTGATTCTTTCATTGATTTATACACTAAGTAAATAGTTAAAGATGGGGTGAGGAGAGACCCTATCTTGAATGTCGAGCAGACTTGCCTAATTGTGATTTGTGAAGCTGTAGAAGTTTCCCAGGGGAAGTTGTGGAAGACATGCTACTATTTATGTGTAAAGCTGCCTTAATTAATCTTGTCTGCCTTCATTTTTAGTAATACACTTTTTTTTCATTTGTAATTTCTAAGGAATTTCAACCTACCTTGATGTATCGCAGATACAGAAAGAATTTGGTGCTCTGGTAGGTTGTGTGTAACTCATATATGTAGCTCTGTTATGTGCAACTTTTATATGTGTGTATATATATATATAAAAAATGTGGTTAAAGTCATATGTCGTACAGTGTGTATCTGAGCCAATAAAGACTGCTACTCTTCCATCCACTGTTCACATCTTAATTTATGATGTAGGTGAAATCAACTGTAGAGCTTACTGCTCAGAACAATGTGGCAAAAAGGTCCTGTCTTTAGCTAGCAAACATGAGCTGCATCATATCACTAGGGCATTTTCACTGAGTGATCACTGTGCCTTTTTTGGTAACTACCAACAACTGACTTTCTGCCTTTTCATTGTAAAATCTTTCAGCACCACAGATTAAAAATTATACTGTAAGGAAGTGCTGGCTCTAAGATTAAGTTGAGTATTATTTTGATTTCAGTCAAGTACTCATTCCTTCGGGCATTGGCAGAGTAGTTAACATGGATTACAGGACATCCTGTCTATGGATTAAACTACAAGTTTATTCAGTTCTGCATGAAGCCATTCAGAGCTTTAGGTTGTTTGTGTTAATGTAACACCTTTGAATGATTGATTTTCTCACTAAACAAGCACCAAGTGCACTAAAATCCAGGCACAAGGAAGTGTGTCATCATGTGTGCTGTGCTTCCAGTCCTCTCTCATGTTAGTAGTTTAAATCTGGTATCTTATGGAGGAAAGGTTCCTGAGATCCATGTCTTCTAAAAATGTTGGCTGTTATAGTTTGGAAATTATAAAAGGCTTTCCTTCAGTTCTCCAAGCCAGTACTCCATACTTACTGTGTCTAAGTGTTTTTTATCCTAGCTCTTCACACAGAGTGAAACGAAATAAACTAAATGCCACTACATCGTGCTAAGACACAGCTGCTTGCTGGTGTCTTATCCCAAGGCTCTCACTAGTCCTAAATGAAGCCTTAATTTTCCTCTCCTGCCTATCAGCACAGTGTTCCCATGGGTGCTCAAGGACGACCCAGGAACACAGCACAAAAGCAGAGTGAAGGAGAATCTGATGCTCGGGTTTAGGTTCAGCACACCTTCATCAAATCACTGTCTCTCTCCCATGTGGACCATCTCCGACTTACTACATGTTGCCTACAGTTCATCTGTGGCCTGGGATCCTGCAGGCATGCTGCTTTTATTGACACTCAGCAAGCTCTGGAGATCATTTTTTAAGTATACATGAACCCATTATCACAATGGCAGCTGCTTTACCTTGCAGTGGCTCATCTTTCAACAGGTGAATAAAGTTATTGCAAACACAGTGAAGGCATCTAAAATCAAGGGATAAATGCTGGAATTCCAGTCGGTGGAGTACAGCACAAGCAATGGCAAATTCTGTTAAAAACTCTTTATTTTCTTATTGTGATATTTACCTGCCCTTGTGTGTTCCTAGCAATTCGTAGTTTCAGTACTCTCTATTAGGGTAACATGACATTAAGTCTAGATTCATTAAGCATTGGCACTTAAGTTTGTAACAACCAAGCCAGTATTTCCAAGTTTCTGATAGGCATAAATTAGCCATTCTCAACATTGTAGAGGATCCCCAGGCACTGCTGAGCAACCTGAACTCTGAATTAAAGTTTTTTTGACCAGCTAGTGAGTAATAGTGCATAAACAGTACTCGTTGTTTGCTGATGAAACAACACACTTCAAATGTGTTAGTGAAATACAGTACAGTATATTTTTCCCCTTCCAAGACTCAAAAATGCACATATTTTTAAATATGATTAAGGTTTTTTCCAAAGCAAGTCACATATTGCATAGGGTAAAAGGTAGGCTTTATTAAAGAGGAAGCTGCAAAGCACAAAGAAAGGACTCACTGGTAATAAAGGTATAAATAATTCCAAAGTTTTAATGTATTTGAAATGTGCTTATTTAGACTTGTACAAACACATACAGATATGCTTAATCTGCTTCAAATACAGCTGCTGTTAAATAAAGTTTAAACCAATTCTTCAGTGAATGAATCTAAATGACCATTGTCTAAGTGTAAGTAATTTTTTTTCTCTGTATTTCCCACACTCTAAGTGAGGTGGGTTCAGTTCACATGTTTTGTTTAGTGGAACCGTGAAGTTGCACAAGGCCAGTGCCTTTTTTTTTTTTGCTTTTTCACATTTAGTGCCTCATCGCTGCACAGCAGCTTCCAGTCCTCAAACTCCTGCTGTTGACTTGAGAATTTATTGTGTTTAGGTTGAGCATAACAGCATATACACCTGTGCTGCTGGAGCCTAAGTGTCCTGCTTGCTGGATCCCAATTGCAGTTGTGGATGTGTGAACAACTCAGAAGACAAGTCTTCAATGATAATAGGATTACTATTGGGAGATTTAATTCCTTTATCTCTCCAACCAATAAAACATCCATTGTTTTAGTGCTGGCTGGCATTTTCCACTCAGATCAGATTTCTGTGGAGACTGGAAAACTGTTACGTGAGTGTAAATGAGATTAAGCTGATGCTGCAGTTTTTTATTATCTGAGCTATTAAGATTCAACACCTGAACCGGTCCCTTTGTAAGTAGGTGTGAACAGAAAAAGTATTGTGAGAAAGTCAGACATTTGAAGAAAAATGCCTGAATAGATTTGGTGGCAGTGTGTGACTGAGGAAAATGATACAGAATTCGTGATGGAAAAGCCATTGTTCACCTCTGTTAAATTGGATTTATCTCTGTTAGTTTGCTGTTATAACACACAGAAAATAGATTTGGGATATTTTTTTCTCCAGAGATAGAAATAGATTTTTCCATATTGAAGATTTTGTTCTACCTTTTATTCTGTGCATTCTCTGCAGAAAGTGCTGAGCTCAAAGACTGAACAAGCAATGCACTGAACAGGAGTATTGTTTGCTGCTTTAAACCTCTGCTAGCAAGATATGAAGTGAATTTTCTATCAGAATGGAATTGGTTTTCAGTCCTTGTCATGCATTTGTCTTTCAGCCTGACATCCCTGCTGTGAATGGCTTTGTCTGTGGACTCGGCTTTGTACCGTTGGCAGCGACTAGGAGCTGAAAGTCCCTCCCAGCCTCTGTCAGAATCGACACCACTGCTGTTTTCTGTCAGAGACAACCCAAAACTCAACTTAAACAAATGGAGGATTGTGTTTCCTGACAATGGCAGACAGTGGAAAGACTGGAAACGAGCTTCTACATTTTATTCTGGAAACAGGATACAGACCACAAAATACACTTGGTTCACTTTTTTGCCCAAAAACCTTTTTGAGCAGTTTCACAGGTAAAAAAATTCATTCAATGATACGTGAGATTTAAGAACTCTCTCTGAAACGGTGATATTTGAGGATAATGGAGAAGTGCTTCTTTTGTAGTTGCCACATTAGTAAAATTTAGGTGATGATTATTTGTAACCAAATGTCACTCGATTCACACTGAAATGGAGGTTTAAAGCAAGTAAACAGCAGGTGTGCTTAACCGACACTGTGGCCAGCTTTCTTGTTTGAATGCTAGAAGAGTTTTCTATGTAAAAATTTCAAGTTTTTATTTAAAAATCCCTCTGTTTCTGTGTTGAATAAACCTCTAATTTTTAAGAACGTGAAAAGACATTTATTGGATGTGCTGAGACACCTATGAAATTCTGTAGATTTCAGAGGCTCATCCATTAGTTTTGGTACGTTTTTAATGGCATGCAAGTGACTTTGTCTACCGACTTCTAAACAGTATACATGTATATGCAAGTGCTAGCTTTGAAATTATGTACTCCCCCAGCATTATGAATCATGTCAATAAGATGCCCAGGGAAATATCACTATGACAAAGATAAATGAAAGTTGTATATCCATCTCTAGCTTGGAAATTTTCATTCTATATGTTACATTTACACATTCATAATTTGACCTTCCACCTGTGGAATCCTTCATGGATTCCTGATGATGACATTTCCATGATTCTAAACATGTGGGTTTTTACACCCATTCTGTTACATTGGTTTGGTTTTTTAAGATTTTTTGGGCTTCTGTTTGATTTTGTGCTTATTTTCAAGACTAAGGCAGTGGGGATCATTAAAGAAGTTTTAGCTCCTAGAGATAAAAAGTGTTGGTAATATGTGGAAAAATGGACATAGCTGTAATATTATGAAAATGTATTTCACAGGCTCTTCCAAAGAAAAAAACAGCATGTCAGTTAAGCAACTGATAAATTCATTCTGGGAAAGGAAGAGGAGGGTAGAGGAGTGGAATGATTAATGTTCCTTTGACAGAAAATGGGGGATGTTCATTAAGGAAAGGACACATTCTAAATTCTGACTACTTTTAATTTATTTTATACCTTTTCAGGCTAGGTAATCTTTATTTCTTCTTTCTGGTGGTTCTGAACTGGTTCCCACAAGTGGAAGTCTTCCACAGGGAGATTACTATGCTGCCTCTGATTGTGGTGTTGCTTGCCAGTATGATTAAGGATGCTATTGAAGACTATAGAAAATACCGATTTGATAAGAAGATAAACTTCTCTAAAACCAGGGTATATGACAAGTAAGTAAACTAAACCAATTATTCTTCCTTGCATTTGATGTGGTGGAAACTGCTCATCTGATTTTGCAGTAATTTACTCATTGACCCTTTCGAGTACTGTAAGTTTGGAAAAGCTGTTATAAAAGAGTTTTGTTCTGCCTTTAAAAATAACTCATTTATCCCACTTAAATCATCCTGATATCATTGAAGTGTGTGTTGATATACAAGTTTTCATTCCAAGTTTCCAAACTAGCTTGCCAACACACACAACATCCTCTCCAGGTGACAGAAGGATCTGGAGGAAAAATGAAACTTATCCAAGTCTGGAAAGGATTATTGGGGCTGTTTAACAAACTGGAGCAATGTCTTTCAGATGTTTCATGCTAAAACCATTAATACAAAAATTAATAGTCAACTACATTCAAGGTGAAGCATAACCAGGAACTGAAAAATATTTTGTAGGACTTCCAGTAAACACAGGTGATCAATACAGCATGGTTTTGCTTTGGAGATAGTACAACACCCGCAGTAAACTGTGATGTTTGCTCAGTACTGACTCAAAAGGAGGAAATATTTTCATGTGCAATTCTTATTGCAACATTTCAATTTCATCAGAGTTTCTCGTCCAAGTACTAACTTGACTTGAAACTACTAAGCTTGTCACTACATAGTGCAATAGATAGTTTTCATTTAAAAGAAGTTTAAAAGTTTGGATCTCTTCCCTTTTTCACCTCTCCTTAAGCCCAGGCCATAGAGAACTATTACTATGGTTTGTACACACCTCATTAGCTCTCTTGGAAATTAGCCCTCATCTGTGCTTACATACTTATGTGTCAGAGGCACAAGGACCAATGAGGAAGAAGAAACGAGAGGCTGGAAGGGATTACTAGGTGAGAGGGGGACGCTTTGGGTGTCCAGAAGCAGGAGGTCTATCAGAGGAGAAGGATGAGGCTGAGGGCAATCTACGTAAACTGCCCTTCAATTGCCCGTGTCTACATATAATTCTCGCAACTACCAAACCATAGGTTTGCTTGGTTTGGGGGGGGGGGGGGTTGTTTGTTTAATAATCCACGTCGTGGTCATGAAAACAAATAGTAGATAGAGGAAGTAAAGGAGAGAAATACTGCCCGTGATGAGGCTTATAGCAATCTTCCGTTGACTTCTGGGACACAGAGCTCTGCCCATTACCTTTGAACTTCCTGGCAACTCCCAGGCTTATAAAGTGATTCCGAAACTCATGGAGTAAACTATGAAAATTGTGTGTACGTTCTTAGCTTTGTCGCTGCTCTGTGTTAAAACCGAGGCGCTTCCTGTGAGCAGACAGTCTATGCCAGGGAAAGGCTCTGAACAGGGCCTCCAGGCGTATGCTAACAGGAATAACAAAACATTCGGGATGCTTTTGTCATACGTGAGGTGCAGCCTCCCCAGCAGGCTCTAGGACCCGGTGCAGCTGCGTCAGGATGATACCTGTCCCTAGGCAGGTGGAGGTTGGTGTCGAAGGAGAGGCAGCCCTGGGCTTCGGACATCTCGACTCTTCTCTCCACCACTTAGGAGTTTATTTGGATTATTGAACTCTTCTGACTCTGTTGGTTTTCAACTTGAGGCTACTTTTTGAGAGGAAAGCAAGATGTCAAGGAAAAGTGTTCCAGGCTGCTTCTCTAGAATGATATGGAAAAAACATTTTTTCAAGGAAACCTGCTGCCGGTGTGGTGCTCCAGACACTGAAATCCAAAATGAAGAGCTGGAAAAGAGAGGAAAAGTAAAGAAAAGAAAGAAGAAAAATGAAAATAAACGAGTGATCGTCTCCAATTTGCCCTTTGGAAGTAAGAAGAGGAAGGAAAATCCAAACATATACTATGACTCCAATAAAATTAAGACCACAAAATATACCATCTTGACTTTCCTCCCTAAAAATATCTATGAGCAGTTTCACCGCTTTGCCAATGTTTATTTTGTGGTGATTGCACTGCTGAATTTTGTGCCAGTGGTGAATGCTTTCCAACCAGAAGTTTCTGTGATCCCAATTTGTGTTATAATGGCCATTACAGCCATTAAAGATGCTTGGGAGGACTTTCGGCGGTATAAATTAGACAAGGAAATCAATCATATGGGATGTTACATTTACAGCAGGTGAGTTTCACACAACTTTTATTACCAAAAAAAGTTAGCTTGAGATCTTTTATCAATGGTGAGGCTTTTTGTTTAAAAACATTAATAACTGCTGGAAAATCACAATGATTAAGTGAAACAGGAAAAACTCATAGTGACTATATATCACCTGGTATCTCTTCTGATATTTCCTTTTTTGTTTAAACCTCATTTTCAGACTGGGAAGGTAAGTTTGAGTTTCATGGTATTGGTGTGTCTATTGGCCTCTTAAACATGGAGTGCAGTGAAAACAGGTGCTTAAATAGCTATGAACACCCAGATTTCTATGGAATTTTCAAGAGGCCTTAATTCTATCAATATAGGGTAACACAGAACAAGATCTGTCATGAGACCTATTTGCATTCTTAGATGCCAAGAAACCTCCTAAAAATGTAGTTCTTTGGACTACATTTAATTTTATACTCTACACTGTAGACTAGCTTTTAGTTGTGTTTCTTTTACTAGGTTGTATGTAAAATAAAACTGTAAAAATGCAGTTTAAAAGTGGGAGATAGTAATATATGCCTCTGTTCAGTCATCTCTAAATCAATTAACTATATGTGTCTGTGCTCACTTCTTCAAAATGATTCTTGACCTTTTGCTTTTAGCACTTTCAGAAGTTTGAAAATTATGTTTTATTGTATCAAAACAGTTCTCTCAGCAAAGTAGAAAATTACTTCTCCCTGCTAAAATATCACATCTCAGAGTCAAAGAGCAAAACTTTCCATCTCCGTGAATGTTGCCTGTCATCCCTCAAATTAATCAACAGTGCTTTATATAATGTGTGCTTTCACAAGCAAGATCTTGCAGAACTCTGGCTTTTATCACACAGTGCTGTCATTTCTGCTTGTTTCTCTTGCATGTGTTTGTCAGATTTTTATTTTTATATCCTGCTGGTTGAACAGGAAAACAATGGATTTGCTTGTCTGGGGGCTAAACTTAACCCCACATAGAGATAATGACTTGTCAGAAACAGAATTGCACTGCTCTCCTTGCCAACTTGTCCGAAAAAGCAGGCATTTTACAAGTTTCTAAATATTGTTCATTTGAGATTTCTTTTCCACCATGAAGACTGTCAATAATTGTAGCTCTTTGGGTAGGGTAGCAAAATTGCGTCTTCTGCCTACCTTTAAGATTGCAATCTAGTTGGATTTTTTAATTTTTTTAATATTGCACTAACCCATGAGGCAATGGATTATTTGTTAACACTTGTTAAAACCAGTATGAAAGAGAATAGGTGGTGCAGTAGGTACTAATGAATGAATCCGTATAGGAATCTTATTTATTTCCTCTTTACATAAAGCAACCATGTTAATTTATACCTGAAAGCCTTTTACCATTGGAACATGAGAAGTGGGGAATACAGTAAAACTTGGTTTGTATAAGAGAAAAATGTCCATCGTGGAATTACAACATACATACAGATCCAGATTCAAGTTACAGCAATGAGTACTTTCTTATGCAGAAACTTGACATGGGCCTTTCTTAAAATTGGTTATCCCATCCCATAAAAAAGACTTTGATCTATGAATAAATCTGGTCTAGAATCTTGTCTTTCACCAAGGTTTTATGGCCCAAAAAGGTGATGTAAGGGAAAGGAAAATGAGGAGGATTTCAGACTATAGCACTCATCCTGACTGGAAAAATCGTAGGTAATAACAATTGCCATCAGATCAGTAGCTACAGCTTATTATGTCATGAATAATTTTAATCAGGCTTCTATAGCGCTTTGGGAAGCTGATATTTCTTGTTCTTCTTGCTAGCTGCAAAGTCATGGAAGAGCTTGATGTCTTCTAATTTTCTTCCTTATGAATCATCTGCTCTAGGTAATTTTTGAACATTGGTGAAAGTCTTTTTTAAGACATTGCAAATTTTGTTAATCTTGTGGCAGGAAAAAATTCTTTCTGATAGAACAACTGATCTTCCATCCTAAAATGAAAGATTACTTAGATTTTAAGAGTTAATCTTGGAGAGTGTATTGTCTTTATTTCAGATTTCAATAACAAGAACCCTGGATCCTGTTCCAAAAGAAATACAAAAGGCAGAACAATCTTTTCCAAATGCTGAGTGTTCTCCAAAACTTTCTTGAAGACTAGGAGAAATGCAGTAACTTGCCTTCTTTCAACATAGAGCAAGGAAAATTGAATTTAAATAGGCTGCCCTGTAAACACATTTCTTCTAATTTTCTTTTTGCAGAGATCAGCTGAAATGGGAAATCTAGTCTGCTAGTCAAATGAAGGAAAAGATGCTTGAAGTAGTGTATTTAGAGAGCATTTAATTGAGAAAATGGGAGACAATTAATAGGCATTGAAGTATTTTGGGGAGATGCAATAACTTAGATCTAATGTTTGATTGTGGCAATTTTAATTTCTGAACCAAAACTTTTGAAATCATAACAATTGCACACAAACTGTTGTGCTGTCAGAATGAATTGCACAACACCAAAAAAGAAAAAAAAAATCAATTGCAGATGGTACAGAACTAAGTTTAATTGCCTCCTTTCTCCCGGTATTCCTTAAAATATACTTTGTTTGCTTTTAAATTTTCCAAGCAAGGGGGCTTCCATTACTACAAAACATGATTGTCAAAGCATTTTCTATCATACTATACTTTATTATCCCTCTCTAATTGCATTTAAATTCCTCAAGTCACCTGGTTTCATGCAACCCTAATTCATTATTCTTTATTCATAACATTTAATTATAATCTTCAAATATGTGTAATTTTTATTAAGTTCATTTTGCTATGCCCAGACACCTTTTAGTCAAGATCTGTATATAGACCACTCTTTTCATCTTTCTTGTCAGCCAGTTCCTCCAAATCTACTGTGATTACTTTTCTCTGAACTGTCTCCAGTTTGTCATTAATTTACTAACAACTGGGGCCAGCACTGAATGTAGTATACAAACCTGTATGTGAATGTCAACCCAAGAGTTGCTAAAAGCTATTATTTAATTGTCTTGAAGTTCTATAATGTTTGAGGAACTAGTTGATATGTAATTAATGTATGGCCTGGATCTGATATACCCCTAGGATTAAGCTATAATGGTCTGTAAGTACTCCGTAGCATCCAGCCAGGTTTTTACATCAATTTCACACTTCTGGAAGATTTAACATAATTTTTTCTCAGTGTTTCAGTAGACATTCAGATACAAATGCAAGGTCAAGATGGCACAGCAACACACTTGACTGAATGCACGTACATCAGACAGCAGCAGCCATAAAAACATTAATGTTATTTAAGCTATTCACGTTGCTTAATTTTAAGTGCCTAAACTTAGATATCTGAGACAGTGACTCAGAGACGCCTAGTTTATATGCTTTGAATCATCCTGTGGAGCTGTCGGATAACTAGGTAAGTCAACAGGCATCCTAAATGAGATAGCTTGATTACTCCTTCAATAGAAAGTTCCTCTGTGATGCTTTCAGGCCCTGTGGTTTTCAAGTACTTCCTATAAGCATCAATATCCTCTTCCTCTATAGGTTCACCGATGTCTGTGATACAAAAAATTCAGCCTGGCCTTCACTGTGACCCTTTATCTGCTTAGTGTAAGGTTTTAGAAGATGTAAAGTTTTCTGCATCAGCACTAACTCTGAGTTAGTCCTAGAGCAGTGATGTGGAAATAAGGAAAAAACAAAGAACTCATCTCTGTGTTGCACAAAGTCAGAACTGCCAACAGCTAAAAAGCTGGAAGTGGCTTAAGCTAGACTCACTGGTTTGAAAGACAATTAAAATATTTCAGTCAGTTGCAGTTTTCTAATTCAGTGTTGTAATTTATCTCTCCGACAGCAATGGAGATCTGCTTGACTACAGGTTACTGTGTGTATATATAGTATACTTTCTATTTTCTTAAAATTAGGGAAGCTGGGTAGTGAGGACGAAGGCTGCTTTTCTATTTCAGCCTCCTTCATATGCTCTGATCAGCTGGACCTTCTGAAGGGAGGAGAGTTTGCACCTCCCCTGGATGCTGCCCATGTCTGGGAGAGCAACTGGGACTGGCCAGGGATGTAACGACCAACGGAGCTCTGTGGTGTCTGGAAGACAGCAGAGAAGGGTAGGGAGCATGCTTGAAAACATAAATTGACCTACTGTCAAATCTCAGAGGTGAAAGAGAAAAGAAAGCTTTCCTCTGAATGCCAGAAACATCTTTCAGTAAACCTGGAAGTTTGTAGAGTAGAAAGCAGGACGAGAGGAAAAAACCATCCTGCCAAGGGCATAGTAAGCAAAAAGAGATTTGTTGCCAATGTTTTAATTTAAAGTCCTGTTCAGCAGCACTGAGTTTGCATTTGTTAAAGAGCCTTTCTTTATGCTTTATTACTTTTGTTTTCTAACAAAGCATAACTTTAAAGACTAGGAGCCTGCTAGAGGCTTTAGTGGGCTCATTTTATACGCCAAAAAAAAGAGAGTCTAAAGCCTGTGGCTCACTTCAAGTCCCACCACATTCCCTCAGGCAGAATTGCAATCAGTTTTCTTGGGCACAGCAATATCAAGGCTTCTACACCTCAGTGGTACCTTCTCTCAACAGTGCATGAATTTCATCAGCTGGAGGCTGAAGGTCTTCTCAAGATCTCCAGCTCTTATATGGCTGAAGGTGCATTCCTATGACAGCCACAAAGCATGCACTTTGTTCAGTCGAAACAGTATAAAAGTAGCAATGACTGCATGATTATTATGTGCTATGATATCATTGCAACTCAGTATCCATCAGGAAAGAGCCAATGCCACTCCCTTGCTCAATGTCAAGCATGACTGTCTTGTTCTCTGTGTGGGACTGTCACTGGCAGTGGGCATCCTCTGCTCTGTCATCTGTATAACTCTTGTATGTACCTTAGGTACTATGGAATTTTTGTACCTAGTTTAACTATGGATACCTGAATTAACAGTGGCTTTTACTGAAGGCAGGAACAGTGCCTTCTGTTTGTGCAAGCTGAGGCATTCTTCAAACTTTCAGTGAGCTGAGAAAATGGCCTTAACCAACAGTACACTCAGGTTTGTTACGTCACCATGCAACTGCTTGAAACCAGTGGTACCAAAATTGTGAAGAAATAGTTAAAACATGAATTCATCTTATGATGAGCATGCTGATTGTGTGGTGAAGAAATACGTGACATGCTGCACTGACTAAATGGAAAAGAAAAATGTCAAGTTTTCAGCCCTCAGCCGGTCCAGGCAGCAACACCTGAAAGTCAAAGAGCAGCAAGCTAGCAGTTCTTGTCAGTCAGTGGGTATTGCTACAGTGAGGATCCTTGGTCTTTGTGGAAGAAAATCCATAAATACATTACTAATGCTACCACTGGTTTGTATATTGCTTTATCAGAGCTTTCTTCAAGATCTGTTACCTGCCAAGGCATTTAAAGCTGCTTCACAGCAAAGGTTCAATGGTTTAGCAGACAGCAGCAGAACCTAATGACTAAAGACAAAGGGCAGATAAATAAGAACCTATGGTTTTGGCTCAGAGACCTGCAGAATCATGACCTCATAGCATTAAGCTCCATCCTGTCTGAATCTGTCTGAGTTTTAACACACCACTAAAACCTGGAGAGAAGCAGGTTTCTGCCACGTGACCTCAAGAGCTACATGGTCATGTAAGGAGATGAGTATAGCAAAAAAGCTGATCTCGGCTGTGGCTTCCAGAAACTTGGTAAGTTAATGGGAGTCCTTAGAAACTAATGCTACTGATTAGCAGTCATTAAGTAAGTAACCTTGGAGTTACCTGTTCATTCCAGCTGGTGCCAGGCAGAATCATAGCAATAGCATTTTGTTCAATGCAATATTAAAAAAAAAAAAAAAGATTTCCTAAATACAGTAATCCATAACTTACAAAATGAACTTAGTAAAGTCTAAGGAGATGTGTTCTCAAAATAGTTTTTACTTATATTAATGTTATTTCTTCATTTGGTACAGGTCATTATAAAATTGAGACAGAAATTAAAAATGTGAGTTAAATCTAAAACCTTGTATACAGACATATAATACATTTATAAAGTTCTGGTACTTAAAGTTCACATCAACTTGAATTGATTACTGTGCTGGTTTTGGAGGGAATAGAGTTAATTTTCTTCACAGTAGCTAGTATGGGCCTATGTTTTGGATTTGTGCTGAAAACAGTGTTGATAATAGAGGGTTGTTTTCGTTATTGCTGAGCAGTGCAGCACAATTACGGAAGTTGAATATAGGCTTCTTTTATCACTGAGACAATAACTTCCTTGTTAGGATGCTATGGGCAGTTTTGGCACATAAAAAGGTAGGATCTGCTGCTAGCATTGAGGAATTTGGAATGCCAAACCAGTATAATTAAAGATGAATTTTATTAAACTTCAGAAAAATTTCACTCCCGTTATCTTTAAAAGATGCTCATTGCCATCTTAAAGTAGTATTCAAATCCTGAGAGAGAGTCTGGGGCTACGGGGAAAGACTATAGCTGCTTCCTAATGAGGGCTTGTTACAGGACTGGCTGCTGCTAAATGACATCATTGATGCTGCTGGGATGATGTCCGTGTCACAAAAACAACCTTCCCAGCCACTGTAATGGTAACATGGCAGAAGCAGGTGATGAATTGGCATGGACAACACAGTACCTTCCCGTGGTCAGATAATATCTCTAGCTCAGGAATACTATCAGCCAAGTTGTGCTGTACTCTGACCTATGGACAGCTTTCAGAAATCAGTCCCTTTCCACTCTAGTGCCTTCTTGAAGTCCTAAATCTGCTCCTTTGTTGTCAGTTTTTCAAAGTTTTATGACAGTAGCTCCTAACTGTGAGGTCATGGCCACAAAGTGCTATTTGAAAACATTTTGTGAGGTTTTTCCTGGTGTAATCTTTGATAGCATAAAAATGTGTGGGATTTCGATTTGCAAAAATAGACTGTAAAGGGTAAGTAGCTGTGTGATTCTACCTGTTGTCTGTGTAGAACTGAGAATCTCAGAACATTAGAATTTTTTATAAAGTAGGCGATGCTTGAGGGGGCCCATTTTCAAATATAACATTCTAGTGAATTTACATAAGATAAAGTACAAACATTTGGCTTTGTCTATTTGTGACACTGATATTTTTTTCAAAGTGTTATAACTTTGTGGCAATTTAGGGAGTGAAAGGTTGAGCAAACAATGTCTTTACTTCAAGCTGCAAAGGATCCTGAGGTGAAGCTTGCAGTAATTCAAGGAAATAAGACTCACTGAACTAATTGGTTGGTATGATACTTCTAGGTGATAAAGATTTCTGAAGATCTTTCTCTAAGACCGTCTAGGACTCATACACATGCTGTGGAGTGCACATGAAAAATGACCTTTATTTAATCTCCTCTGGGGAGCAGACCAATAATTTTTATTTGCTCCCATTCACCATCCATTTTGACCCAGTTTTTGTTTGAGATTTATCTTTATTGAATCCAAGAACATGAAATGAAATTGTTGACACAAAGTCAATAATTTATTCATGCTCCCCCACAATCTCCAGCCACAGCAGGATTTTTTTATGATCCTTTCTTCCCAGAAATGACTTCATAAAGTCTATTTCGTTTGAGCCTTTTGGTCAGATATGATGAGTCCAATAACAAATTCTGGCAGACTTCACTTCGACTGTTCAAGGCTAAATGCCTCTTTTTGTCAGCACTATCCTCTGATGGGCATTATCATGCTACCCATTACCCCAGGACAGCAAGGGAACACTTTTTAAGTGCGCTGTTGATAAATTGACTGGTAAAGGAGAGAAGGTACTGAGAAACTTTTATCTTAGATCATGCCTTTGGCATCCCACAGCCCTGAAGCCCCACAGAATCCTAGAATAGTTTGGGTTGGAAGGGATCTTAGAGATCATCTAGTTCCAACCCCCCTGCCA